>NW_006400133.1:990480-1028588 GCF_000299155.1 Elephantulus edwardii
TATATAATAATTTAAAGTAATGCATTTTTCACTATTTTAAATAGTGCATAAGCAAAAAATCTGAAAATGGGGAGATGTTTAGGCTTATGTAATAAATCCCTCTTTCAATTTAAATAATTTCTTATATGTGACTTGTATGTGACTGCTGTGGACATGTGTCTAGATATGTGTATGCATGTGAGGAAAAAATATATCTCCAAAATTAGACAATTTATTATACCATCTCTTTGCTTCTCACTTAGTCTCCTATATAAATATCTTCTTCTCTTTTTATTTTCAGGTCTGTGCTCAAATCTGTTCCTGAAAAGCCATTCTTATACACTCATAGTAAAAGTTGGATCGATTTCCAATGCATGCCCCCCCCTTTTTTTAATATTGCCTTCACCCGTTATACTGTATGTATTATTCATTTATAATCTGTTGGCCTAGTGGGTAAGCAGCTTCTCTTTCAATCCAAAAGTAAGCAGTTCAAATCCACTGCTCTTGCAAGGGGAAAAATGAGCAATCTCCTCCCATGTGATCTATAGCCACTGAAAACCTGCTAGAGGATAGAGGATCAACTACTAGTAGATTCCAACTTGATGGCAATGTGTTGTTTTGTTTTTAAGATCTTCACTCATTATATTGTTACATGGTTTCTAGTGACAGATTTAGTGTCAGGGAAATTATATTTTCTTTCTTTGTTCTGTTCATGAAAAATTGGGTGTTTAGTACACCTTTAGTGAAATCAATCTTCTTGATCAGCAGAAACCCAAACGACTAAGTCAATACATATAATTTATACGTTTTACAACTGACATTCTTTAGAGAGGCAATGCAAAGTCTGAAAAGTAAACCAACCAACCAAACAAAAAAAACCCTAAGCAAACAAAACCCAAGTTGTTTATGTCTCAGATAGATAGATGGACAGACAGAGGAGCTATCTTCTCTTGATATTGACTCCCTCCAGAAAATCAGCTAGAGGCTCATCTATGAGTTTGTTCTGACTTAACAGTTGGGGAAAAAAAAGCAGTACGGTATTACATATATGTTGTTATTTCCTGTTCAGTTGACTGCAGTTGATAAGGACTCCATAAACAACCAATCTGAACCTTGTTTTCTCTTGTGAGAATGGTGAGGATACTCACCATCCCTGATATACTTCAGATCATTGTTACAGTCATCATATGAACTAATTTGGTTGATTGTCTTTCTCATTTAAATTGGCTCTTCACTTTTCTGAGCATGATGTCTTTGTCCAAAGAGTGGTCCCCTCTAACACCTAACAACATGTCCAAAGTGTGTGAGATAACATTTTACCATCCTTGCCTCCAAGGACCACTCTGATTGTTTTTCCTCCAAGATCTGTTTGTTGCTTTGGTAATTCATGTGATGACATTCTGTAATCTTCTGTAACATCACAAATCAAAGGCATTGTTTTTCTTTTATCTTTAGTCATTGTCCAACTTCCCGAGCATAACAAATAATCTAAAAGATCATGTCTTGGATAAGGCACACCTTAGTCTTTAAATTGACATCATTGCTTTTTAGCACTTTGGAGTAGTTCCTGACAGTAGATTCAAATACTATACATCTTTCAAGTTCTTGACTGATGATATCAAAGATGTTGATTTTGTATCCAAGTAAAACAAAATGGTTGACAATTTAAATCTTTCTCCATCTATCACAATGTTGCCTATTGAACCAGGACTGAAGTATTTTGTTTCTAGATATTGAGATGTAATCCTTATTGAAAGCTATAGTCTGAACTTCTGTAGCGTGTGCTCCCAATAGAACTAGATATTCATAGTTATTTCTACATAAATAGTAAAAATTTATAAAATGAATTATATATATTTATTATATATTATTTCTAGTCTGCATTTGTTAATTATTATTTTATGTAGTGTCTGGATTGATCTTAAGTGGTTCCTGCTCAGTTAAAGCTCTTTTGTAAACCTTAAAGTAAGGCATAAATTTAGGTATCCTTTTTTTAAGCTGTTTCCACAAGTTCACTCATACTCCTTTTCTCTTATCTCACCTTATTAGATCTTTCAAGGCTTCTGACCAACCATTCAAGTAATTCTGTTTATTTATCTGTGCACGTTTTAATTTCACAGTAATCCCTATGCTATATGATGTTAAAACAGCCAAGTAAATCACTCATCACTCAGAAATTCCCTACACTGAACAATTTTTCAGACACATTAGTGAACTGGTATACCCCATTCCAGCCCATACTATCGAGGAAAACTATGCAGTTTAATACTATCATGCAGAATTTCTTACTTCCACAGCATCCCTTGAGTTGACACTTAGTTGAACCAGACCTGCCATTTTTCTTCTATAAGCAGATAACGAAGCAGCCTGTTGTTATTGCTAGATGATGTTAAGCAGACAATGAAATAAACTATGTTTAATTCTGCACCATCCTCAAAATTAATTTTGTTTTGTTCGAGCCCACTGTTGAAGCCACTGTGTCAATTCATTCCACTGAACATCTTCTTCTCTTTCATTAATACAAGTGTGATTCACTTTTCCAAAAACCAAAATCTTTTTATAATACACCCAAAATATGTTAGACAAAATAGGTGATAAGCAACCAGGCAGTTAACAGAGTTATCAAATAAATTTAAAAATCCAGACAAATATTGAATAATTTAGTGAATAATCGAGAGACTAGTCAACTCAACAACACATAACACCAACAATACAGACAAGTTTCATACTGATTGTACTGGGCTATTATATCCTTACCCTCCATTGGGAAGCAATTACTCCACACTGTTCAATCAGTGAGTAAATCAGTTAATTTATACTCTTATTTACTGTTGGTCAGAGTGTAAAATGGAACAACCACGATAGAAGGAAGCATGGGGCTTTCTCAAAAAGTTGCAATAGAAATACTATTTGGCCCAGCAATTCCACTACTGGAAATATACCCCCAAAAAACCATAACTGCCACCCAAGCAGATATATGCACACCCATGTTTATCATGGCTTTGTTCACAAGAGCAAAGAGTTGGAAACAATCTAAGTGTCCATCAACAAACATGGGTAGAGAAACTGTGGTATATTCACACAATGGCATGTTACTGTGCCTTGAAAGACAAAGAACTCATGAAATATGATACACAATGGGCGACCCTGGAGGAAATATCTGAATCACAAAAGGACAAATATTGCATAGTGCCACTGTTGTAAAACAGGACTGACATTGGGCTTGCGGAGAGATTGAGAAAGATGGGATAAATTACATATACTGCATTGAAACAGATGATGGAGAGAACTGTTAAAAAGGTATATGGACTCTGTTGTAAAATGGGATTGGCACCAGGGTGGAGGGATGGCAGATAAGGAGGGGAGGAATGATGTATACTGCATTGAAACAGATGAGGGATAAAATTGTTTAAAAGGGATATATGATTGTGTATTATTGTCATGACAGGAGTCCAGAATGAAGGCTGCATCATGGAGTGGACCTGGGGGGAGGGATTGTAAAACAATGAAAGGGTTTCACTTTTCAAGGAGAAGAGTGAATAGGGGGAGTGGGTGAGCAAGGAGAAAAGTACAACAATGAATGAATGGAAACCCTAAGTCTCTGTAAACTTTCATTACAACTAATTTAAAAAAAAATTAAAAAGGATATATGATTAGGTATTATTGTCATGACAGGAGTCCAGAACAAAGGCTGCATATTGGAGTGGAATTGGAGGGAGGGATTGTAGCACAATGAAAGTATGTTTCTTTTACTTTTCAAAGTGAAGAGTGAACTAGGGGGGAGGGGTGGGCAGGGAGAAAAGTGCAACAATGAAAGAATGGAAAGACAAAGTCTTTGTAAACTTTCATTAAATTTAAAAATAATAAAAAAAGAAAGAAGAAAAAAAGAAGCCATTTTAAGAGTGCTATTTAGCTATAGGGATGGTACTCAATGTAGTAAAACAAAATGTGTGTGAATGGTTGAATGCAAAAATCAATTTATTCTATAACTTTCACTCAAATAAAAAGAAAAAAATTAGTGAAATACTGAAGGTATAGACTAAAACAAACACTGGTGAAAATTAATTTATTAGATTGTTTAGTTAATGTAAAGCTGAGTTACTGGGATCATCACTATACCTACTAAGCAAATCGAAAGCCTCCAGAAGCAATTTGCTTTCCTGTCATCTCTAGTTCATCACTGGTTGTGGATAATCTTCTGTGCATTAACTTTCTTACATTATCAAAGTGTCCCTGTAGCTGCAAGTGTTCACAGTGTAGGAGGAGCCTGAGGCCTTGAAATGAGTATAAATAATGATTTGCACATGGGGTGTGGACCCATAATCTTGAAGCGAGTAGAGAACTAGAAAGTCTGCATAGTATCATCTTCCCAATCTCAGAGTGGAGTCAGATATAATATAAAAATATCCAATAGGAACAACCTATATTTCTGGTTTAATAATTTAGCTATAGTTTTGTGAGATATTGAATTCAAATATAGAAATATAGTACTCAGAACCTATTTCTATGCACCTTTTAATAAATAAATATATCTGGGTAGCACAACCTGCCTCCAAACTTATTAAAAATACATTACGTTTTCATGATCCAATCCCCAGCTGTATGTTCATATTTGACTTTCGCTTATTTTACAGAGGAAGCATACACATCTCATTCTCAGATTATTGTGTTGCTTTGTCCTCCCACATAAGATTCTTGTTGAGACCTAAGTGAGGCACAGTCAAACTTGCCCTGTTTTAAATACATACACCCATTGAAAATAATGGAGACTTAATAAGGCATGTCAAGATATTTTTATCATAGGAGTATGCAATGAGGGTTGCAGAGTGGATTATATTTGGGGGTAGGGGTGGGGATTGGGGAGGTGCGGGGGGGATTGTGTACCAATGAGGGAGTTTTTCTTTTGCTTTTCAAGGAGAGGAGCAAACGGGGCGGGGGGGGGGGGGGGAGGGGTTTGTGCGGGGAGAAGGGTGCAACAATGAATGAATGGAATTCCTAAATCTCTGTAGATGTTCATTGAAATGAAAAATAAACAACCTAAATTAAAAAAAAATTATTTTGTACTTTAGAAATCTGTGACACTGATGTGTCAAATGCCTTAATGGTTGGCTACCCAATGGGGACTGAGAGTGGAGTGGAGCTCCCCGATTAAACAAGCTTGGAAGGAGGAGTGGCGTCCACTCCCATAATAGCTTGCCTCGGGAAACCCTATGAACCTGGAGAAAGGATGAAAGGCACCCAAGCGTCGAGGAGTCTCCTTCATAGGGTCGCTATGAGTACTTTGCGACTCGATAGCACTTAACAACAACAACTTTAGAAATAGAATTAACAGGAAATACTAATAGGAACATCTTTCAATTTTTTTTCCATTAAAAAGTAATATTAAATTGTCCTTAAAAAATTAGGGAGTGCAAGTGGATTAATGGTAAGGATTGTACTGTCAACTCAAAAGTGTGTGATTCAAATTCTCCAGCTGCTGCTCCATATGAACGTATGTAAAGCCTCTGTAGATCCTGAAGAATCTGCTAAGAATAAGTTCTGACTTAACAGTACGCAACAACAACAGCAACAAAAGAAAATACCTGGATAATCTGATAGATTGGCTTCATAATGTTGATTCTATTTTTTCTCCCCAATGGAATTACATGTCACAGCTTTCCAGAAATAAACTGAAGATTCAGCTTCAAATTGTAATGAATATACATTTAATGAAAGGTACTCCACAAAAATACATAACTGTTCCATATATATATATAGTTGTTGCTATGTGCTGTAGAGTTGCCTGTGACTCATAGTGGCCCTATGTACGACAGCTTTAAACCCTGCTCAACCCTGTGCCTAACTCATTGTATCAGACACACCTCCCCTCATTACCCCAGTCACTGAATCAATCCATCTCATAGAAGGTTTTCCACTCCTGCACTATCCCTGTAACCTCCAAAGCATGGCGTCCCTCTCCCTCCTTGCAATATGTCCAAAGTATGCCAGATGAAGCTTCAGAATCCTTCCCTCAAAGGAGCATCCTGATTTCATCCTCTTCAGGATGAACCTGTTTGTTATCTTAGTTCATGGTATATTTAATACTCTAGCACCACAGCGCAAATGCATTAATTCTTGTTCTGTCATTCCTAGTCATTGTCCAGCTCTCTGATGCATAACAAGTGGTTGCAAAGACTATGGCCCGTATCAGGTTCACCTTAGTTTCTAGACTGACATTGTTGCTCTTCAGTACTTTGGAGAGGTTTCTGACAGCAGACTTTCCCAATACAACTTAACTTTTAATTTCCAGGATGCTGACGTCAAGAGTGTTGATTGTGGAGGCAAGCAAACTAAAGCTGTTTACAATCTCAGTCTCTTCACCATCTATCATGATACTGTCAATTGGCCCAGTGTTGAGAACCTTTGTTTTCTTTATAACTGAGATTCAATTCATATTGAAGACTGCAGTCCTTGACCTTCTGCAGCAAGCACTTTAGGTCCTCCTCAGTTTCAGCAAGCAGGATTGTGTCACCTGCAATAAAGGAGATTGTTGATGAGTCTTCCTTCAATCCTTTTGTGACATTTCTCCTCATAGAGCCTAGTCTCCCAGATAATCTGTTCTTTCCAGGTCATGATCTTTGCAATTACTTGCTGTGCCTCAGAAAGCTTGACAATGACTAGGGATGATAGAAGGAAAATTCATGCCTTTGAGCTGTGGTGCTGGAGAAGAGTATTGAATATATGATGGACTGCTAAGAAAACAAAAAGTTCATCCTCTAGAGAGTGAGACCAGCCTGTTTCTTGGTGGCAAAGATTCTGAAGCTTCATCTGACCTACTTTGGACATGTTGCAAGGTGGGATCAGTCCTTGGAAAAGGAGGTCATGCTTGGGAGGGTGGAGGGACAGTGCAAGAAAAGAAGATGCTTGATGATATGAATTGATTCAGTGACTGGGGTAATGGGGTAGGTGTGTCAGAGACAATGAGTTTGGCACAAGATAGAGCAGGGTTTAGTGCTGTTGTATATAGCGTCACTATGAGTCACAGGCAACTCGTCAGCAATTAACAATAACAAAGAGAAACAGAATTTGAATGCTTCTTTTTGTAATCAAGGTTTTTTCAGCATTAAAGCTTATGGTTTTAGTATTAGTTTTGTAATGTTACATTTTTTTCATGTTCTACTTCAGATTAATTTCTCAATACTGATATCACATTTGTCTTCCATTGGTTATAGATATTATTATTTAAATCTATAGCTATTGAAAATATCTTGGAATGCTTGAACTAGCAATAACATTTGTATTACATGCATAGAATTCTTGGTAAGTGAAAGTTTTGCCAGTTACAAGTTATCATGAGTAGATTCCAATTTATGGTGACTTCATGTGTGTTATATAGAGTTGATCTTCATAGGTTTTAAATGTCTGATTTTCTAGAAGTAGCTCACCAGTCTCTTTTTCCAGGACACTTCTGAGTGAATTTAAACCCTTAACATTTGTTAGTAGTCAAGCTTGTAACTCTTTGCACTGCTCATTGAAAGAGTAAAGTAGATTAAATTCCTTGCTTTATTTCTTCCTATTTCAATCCATGATCTCTTCTAATTTCTTCCTCCATATAATACATCTTCTGCTCTACTTGATATTGTTGTGAACTGATTGTCAAATAATTGTTGATATATGAAAAATTAATGTTAAAGGACCATCACCCAGAGAGTTTTTAATTGCAATTAAAAGTCCAAGAATAGAAAAACAGCTTTCTATGTTATCTGAATAGTAGTGTTTTATAATAACCACATAGTGATTGTCCCTGCACAATTCCCTGGAGTATTTTGGTTATAGTCACCTGATTCCCAAGAAGGTGGTCTCTATTTTCTTGTACGTATCTTCAAGAAACAAGGTTGTCTGATTTCTAGCTTAATAATTATCATTCTCTCAATTTTTTCTCTACTTTATTCTACTTACTCAGATTCTAAGTTTTGTTGATCTTTTACAACTTTCACATTTGTATATTAATTATATTATCATAATTGACTAAATCAGTAGGCAAATATTGATATCCAGATAATATTGGTTAATAAAACAATAGAATGTATGCTTACACAAACATATGGAAATTCAAATTACAACTCTGGCTGCCCTAAATAATTTCTGAAAATAGTGTTCATTATGACTTACCAAATACATTCTTGATCAGCAAACTAATATATGTTGTGGTTGTTGTTAGATGTCAGCTATGATGCATTGATGCCTTATGAATAATAAACTAAAATATTGGCCTATCCAAAGTCATTTCCATAATCTTTCTCATGCTCAAGCCCAAGTTGGGCTTGGTCAAACAATTTCACTTAGTGTCTTTCACTTGTTCTCTGACCCTCTGCTTTTCCCAAAGTTGTATAATGATGTTTCACCATCTTTGCCTGTAGAGACCATCCTGGTGTCAGTAGAGACCATCCTGGTGTCAGTTTCTTCAGAACAGATTTGTTGATTTTTTTTGAATTATATTTAATAATCTTTGATATATTTAATAGTCTTTGTCAATAACACAATTCAAAGACATAAATTTTCCTTCAATTTCCCCTAATTCATACTCCACACTAAAATACAGAAATGCCTATAATACCGAGTATAATCTGTCTCTAGAGTTACTACAGAAATTATTTCCTTTGGTATCAACATAAATATCAAAAGCATATTCTTAATTAGTGCATGATATCATTATATTGAGCTGTTTTATCCTTCACATATCCTTTATTTCAAATTAAGGTAAAATGGAATCCAATTAGAACAACTGGAAATAACTTATTGATTATAAAGATGATCACTTTAAATAAAATATACTTTTTAATTTAATACCAGCTTTTGTATGAGGAACTCTCATGTCATAGTCCTTAGAAAGTGGTGCTGTTAATCCAAAGGCAGTACCTTTCTTGTGGGTCAAATCTATCAGAGGCTCCACAGAAGAAAAATGTACAATGTTTTCCTTGAAATTTGCACCCTGAAAAACCTTAGGAGGTTCAACTATGAATTCGATCTGACTGGGTGGCAAAGAGATTAATTTGTTACTAAAATCAAAAGTATTATAGCTAACTAAAAGACTACTATGTTGTTGACTGAAAGATATAAGTCAGTGAAATGAAGTAAGACATACTGAATTTGTATGTGGAAATAATAATATAGAGAAATAAGATCAAAATGACAAACATGTAATTGGAGTCTAACTTATTTCATTTTTATTCTGAAATTTATTCTTTATTTTTAAATTCTTATATTGTTGTTGCTATGTAACATTGAGTCACTTACAACTCATAGTGACCCCATATATAATAGCTCTAAACTGCTCTATCGTGTGCCAACCTTATTGTCTCTGACACACCTACCCTTATTACATTGGTCACTAAATCAATCCATCTCACCGAGAGTCTTCCTCTCTTATGCTTTCCCTTCCCCCTCCAAAGCATGCTGGCCCTCTCCAAGGACTGGTCCCTCCTTACAACATGCACAAAATATGTCAGAGGAAGCATCAGAATCCTTGCCTGAAAGGAACAGGCTGTTTTCATCTTCTCCAGGATAAACCTGTTTGTTCTATGAGTCCATGGTAAATTCAATCCTATTCTCCAGTGCCATAGCTCAAAGGCATCAATTCCACTTCTATCATCCCTACTTATTGTCTTACTTTCTGACACATAACAAGTAGTTGTGAAGACTATGGCCTGGATTAGGTGCACCTTAGTCTCCAGTCTGATATCATTGCTCTTTAGTACTCTAGGGAGATCCCTGACAGCAGACTTTCCTAATGCAATCCATGATTTGATTCCTTTTTCATTCTCCATGGATGATATTCTTTATATCCTCCAACAGGGCTTCACTCACAACTAGTGTTCCAGGGCACAAACCTGTTCCTTAGACAATTTGGAAATTCAAGTGGGATAGACTCAAGGTCAAATTTTGGTTCCTGTGGATTTTATTTAATTTTCTTTATTTAGCTTTGGCTTGAACTTGCATATAAGTAGTTGGTAGTCTGTTCCACAATCAGCACCTGGCCTAGTTTTCATAGCTAATATCGAGCTTCTCCAGTGATTCCACAGATGTAGTAGATCTGATTCCTATGCATACCACTAGGTGAATTTCATGTGTTTATGTTTCTTATAAAAAGTATTTGCAATGAATATATCGTTAATTGTACAGATTGTTTTATTTCTGTCATCAAGGACATGTTTTCCAATTACTGGACCTTCTTCTCTGTTTCCAACTTTTGCATTCCAGCCACTCATTATTATTAATACATCTTGATTGCTTGTTTAATTTCTTTCTGACTGCAAAAGTTGGTAGCAATCTTTTATTTTGTCCTCTTTGGCTCTAGTTGCATATATTGGAATGATAATGGTATTGATGGACTTCCTTTTATGTACATGGATATTATCCTATTACTTACAAACTTGTATTTCAAAATGGATCTGTTGTTGTCATGTGCTGTCTAGTCACCTGCAACTCATAGTGATCCTATCTACAACAGCTCTGAAGTCTGCCCTGTCCTAAGCCAGTCTAACTGGCCCCAGTACATCTACACCCAATGACCTCATTACTGTATCAATCCATCTCATCTTGGATCTTCCTCGCCTGTGCTGTCCTTCCATCCTTTAGAGCATTATGTCCTTCTCAAAGGTCAGTCCCTGCTTTGCACATGCCCAATGTATTTGAGAGAGAGCCTCAAAATCTCAGCTTCCAAGGAGAAACTCGGTTTCATCCTCTCTAAGACATACTTGTTTGTTTTCTTGGAAATCCATGGTATGTTCAAAACTATTCTCCAGCACCACAACTCACAGGAATCAATTCTTCTTGTGTCGTCCTTAGTCATTGTCCAGCTCTCTGATGCAAAGCAAGTAATTGCGAAGACCATGGCTTAGATCAGACACATCTTGGTCTCTAGAAGATGGATCTAGAAAGACTTTTTTAACTATGAAAGTAACCCCATTTTTCCTCACCTTTTCATCTCTGGCATAGTAGATAATATGATTGTCTTATTAAAAATGTGCCATGTAAGTCTGTATCATTTCACCAATTCCTAGTGTCAATATTTATTCGTTTCATTTATTTCTTAAAAATGTCCAGTTTTCCTACATTCTTATCTCTCACATTCTAGATCTCAATCACTAGTGTCTGCATACAATTGTTCCTCCTCCTTTGTGTTTGCATATTTGAGGGCTTTGCCTCAGTTGCGGCTATTCTAAGTGTGCTCTATTGTACATAGAATTTTTAAAGGCCTACTATTTCAGAAAGGCATCAATTCTCCTTCTATCATCCCTATTCACTGTCCAACTCTCTGATGCACAGCATGTAATGCATCAGAGAGTTGGGCAGTGAATAGGGATGATAAAAGGAGAATTGATGCCTTTGAGCTGCCATGCTGGAGAAGAGTGTTGAATATACCATGGAATGCTAGGAGAACAAACAGGTTTGCCCTGGAGAAGGTGAAGTCGGAGTGCTCCTTGGAGTCAAAGATTCTGAAGCTTCATCTGACATACTTTGGGCATGTTGCAAGGAGGGACAGGTTCTTGGAGAGGGACATCATGTTTGGCAGAGTGGAGGGGCGGCGAAGAAGAGGAAGACTTTCGATGAGATGGATCAATTCTGTGACTGGAGTGGTGGGAATAAGTGTGTTTGAGATGGCTAGGTTGGCACAGGACAGAATGGTATTTAGAGCTCTTGTAACTAGGGTCGTTATGAGTTGCAAGCTACTCGATGGCACATGACAAGAACACAACTATTTCAGAAATGGATGGCTAATCCTTCTTCCTAGTCTATCTTAATTCAAATGCTCAGATTTAGAACAGTTTCTGAAAGACAAGTATTTTACAGAAAGAAGAAAATGAAAGACAATTCCCATTATAGAAGCAACCAATATATGCATTGTTGTTCCTCGCTGTGGGCACATGTGTATTGACTCACCCCTTTCCCTGCTCCACAAGCATTCCCTTGCACTCCTACCTTGTGCCATTCAACACCTCTCTCCCCTATCCAGCCCTCGATATGATAGCATATGTCTCAAGTCTTCTGGCTTTTTGTGATTTGGAATGCCTTGTGCTGCTGCCAGTCTCTTATGCTGTGGCCAGTATCTCTCTTAATGTTTAGGAATCCCTAAAGGAGTATAAAGAGTCATTGTACCAAAAAGAATTGGTGACACAGAATTTCAAGAAACAACATATGATCAAGAGGCAATGGTGATGAAGGAAGAAGTTAAGGCTACTCTGAGGGACTTGGAAAAAAATAAAGCCCCAGGAATTGATGGAATACCAATTGTCATATTTCAGCAAACAGACACTGCCTTGTATGTGCTCACCACGTTATGCCAAGAAATCTGAATACACTACTTGGCCAACTGACTGGAATAGATTCATATTTATTCCCTTTTCCAAAAAAGGTGACCCAACAGAGTGTGGAAATTATCAAACAATATCACTAATATCACACAATACGAAAATCCTGCTGAAGATTATCCAGAAAAGACTTGAACAGTACATTGACAAAGAACTACCAGAAATACAGGTTGGGTTTAGAAAGGGTCGTGGCACTAGGGGCATTATTTCCAATGTCAGATGGATCTTGGTAGAAAGTAGAGAGTACCAGAAGAATGTATATCTGTGTTTCATTGACTGTGGGGATTACAATAAATTGTGGCTAACATTGAGGAAAATGGGAATCCCAGAACACTTG
Source organism: Elephantulus edwardii (assembly GCF_000299155.1). Classification (NCBI taxonomy): domain Eukaryota; kingdom Metazoa; phylum Chordata; class Mammalia; order Macroscelidea; family Macroscelididae; genus Elephantulus; species Elephantulus edwardii. The sequence goes on from NW_006400133.1 coordinate 1,003,147, forward strand.
ATCATGCTGCATTAAAAAACAAGGAACTCATGCAATATTACTCAAAATGGTTGACTCTGGAGAACATTATGCTGAGTGAAATGTCCCAGTCACAAAGGGACAAATATTGCATGGTGCCACTGTTGTAGAATGGGACTGTCCTTGGGGTTGGGGAGAGACTGAGTAAGATGGGTTCAATAGTGTATGCTGCTCTGAAATAGAGAAGGGAGAAAACTGTTTAAAAGAGATATGTGATTAGGTATTTCTGTCATGACAGGAGTCTAGAGCGATGGCTACATGGTGGAGTGGACCTGGGGGAGGGTTTATAAAATAATGAAAGAATCTTTTCTTTTACTTCTCCAAGAGGGTAATGTCTGGTGGGGGGGGAGGAGCCTTGGGAGGGGACAAATCTACAACAATGAATGAATGGAAATCCAAAGCCTCTGTAAATTTTCACTGAAATTAATAACAAATTTAAATTAAAAAAATAATTAAGTTAGAGTAAGGATGGCAATGGAACCACCTTACCTCTGTAACTTGATTTGTGCCACTATTAGAACCTCTACTCAGAATATTATTGCTTTTCAATTTTTTACTCATGCACTTTTAACTTGTTAGTTAAATTTGTATAACACTTCCATGATACATCTTCAAGGATATGAACATGTACGGCTAAGCACAACAGTGCATCTAAATTCCAAAATCAATCTCCATAATAGTCTATGTGTTTCCTACTGCCAAAGGGGCCCTTTAGAGTAGTGAGAGAAGACATTCACCCTGAAACCCACAGCGTCCCTTTTCAGCAGGAAGTAGCTAAGAGAATACGCCATCCCCTTTTCCTTATGAATCAGGATGAAGTCTCTCTCAGGGAGGAGTGATAGGGAATGGCAAGGGACACACTGACAAAGGAGATTAATCAGAACTGGCTTTGACAAGCACTGTGGCAATTGGACAATTAAAACAGACATGGGGGGGGGGAGAACGAACTGGGGATGAGGGTGGAGAAAACAGTGCAAAAATGAATGAATGAAAACCCAAAAATCTCTGTAAATGTTCATTAAAACTAATAAAATTTAATAAAAAAAGCAAAAACCTAAATTTGGACCAAGAAGCAGTCCTCAGAACAAAACAAGGAAGCACTGCATGGTTCAAAATCAGGAAAGGAGTACATTCTGTCCTCATACTTTTTCATTCAGTATGCAGAACAGATCATTCGGGAAGCAGGGCTTTTATGAGGAGGAGTGTGGCATCAAGATTGGAGGGAGACTCATTACCAACCTACAATATGCAGCTGACACAACCTTGCATGCTGAAATGGAAGAAGACCTGAAGCACTTGTTGCAAAAGGTAAAAGCCTATTGTCTTCAATATGTATTGAAGCTCAACATAAAGAAGACAAATACTGTATAATGACACTGTTATAGAACAGGACTGATATGGGAGTTGGAGGGAAACTAAGAAAAGAGGGAACACAGCAGTCTGGGGAGAGAACTGTATAAAAGGAACACATGATTAGGTATTATTGGCATGACAAGAGTTCAGAATAAGAGTTACATAGTAAAATGTCTGAAGGCTGGGGGAGGAGAGAGAACTCTATAACAATGAAAGAACTTTTTTTCCAAAGATAAAAGAGTATATATTTTCTAGAAAAAAATAAAGAGAAGACACAGATTCTTACCACTGGGCCAGTTGGCAGCATCATAATAAATGGAGAAAAGATTGAGGTTGTTAGCAATTACAGCTTTATTGGATCCACAATCAGCACTTTTAACACCAGCAGTCAGAAAATCAAAGGACGAATTGCATTGGGAAAATCCACTGTCGTGGACCTCTCCATAGTGCTGAAGAGCAACGATGTCAGTTCAGATACAAAGGTGCATCTAATCCAGGACATGATCTTCTCAATAATTACTTATTATGCTTCAAAGAGTTGGATAATGACTAAGGATGATAGAAGAAAAATACATGCCTTGGAGCTCTGGGCTGGAGAAGAGTCTTGAACATACCATGGACTGCCAAGAGAACTGAAAGTTCTGTCCTGGAGAGGGTGAAATCAAATCTCTCCTTAGAGGCTAGGATTTTGAAGCTCTGCCTCACATACTTTGGGCACGTGGCCAGGAGAGATTGGTCCTTGGAGAACAACATCATGCTCGGAAGGGTGGATGGACAGCGAAGGAGAGGGAGACCCCTGATGAAATGGATTGATACAGTAATTGAGGCGATAGAGGTTGATGTGTTGGAGCTGGTGAGACAAGCTGAGGACAGGGAAGGGTTCAGAGCTGCTGTACATAGGGTCGCTATACATCACAGGCAACTCAATGGCATATAGTAACAACAACATACTTTGTCAAGTTTAGAAGCAGGAGTAGCATCCGCTTCTTAAACAACATGCCTCCGGAAACTCTATGAACATTCATAAATGTCAACAGTTGTAGAGGGGCTTCAGGCCTTTTGTTCATAGGGTCTCTATCAGGCGTGCTCAACTCTAAGGCAATCAACAACAAGTGCAAATATCAGGCACTAGTATTAGGGAAGTCTTCCTATCTCAGATAGTTCTGAGGGAAAGTCCTTTGCCTTGAACTTCTGCTGCAGGACTGAATCCTTGTAGCTTAGTGCCTCTTCTCTTCCATTTGCAGCATGCTGCTGTCACAAGAGGATTGTTTCCCAGGAGAGGGTGATATGTCCTCTACATCTGGTCTTTAAGTGTTGTTTTCTTTGTCTGAGGGCCACAGGTTCGAGGACCCAAAATTATTTAAGCACTCAGGCTCTCTGCCATCTGGACTTCTGGGAAGGTGGACGTACCTGAAATGAATGGGTCGATTAATGGGGTCATGCAAAATATTCTACCTCCCTCTTCACTCTGCCCCAAACTTATTTAAGGTGCTCAGACCTACTCACTGGACTTCTGGGAATGTGAACAAACATCTGTTGAATATATAATAAGGACCTATTAAAAATAACTTCTACATATACACATCTGTACATTAAAATATGATAGAATATAGAGAATTATTGCTTAGCTTAATGCAGAGTTAACCACTTCATTATTTATTGAGTATTATTGTGGAACAAAAGTAACTTTCTTTTAAAGTTAAAATCTTTTCTGTGAACACATTTTTATATTAAATTTTGATTGTTCCCACAGAACCTTTCTCAAAGCTACAGTCTTACAGTCGTAAATTTGTGAAAATCTTGTTTCAGGAAACAACCAGAGATATATTGGTTTTATAATCTGGTAATAGAATGTCTAGTTTTACATGCTCAATTTTAATGAAAATGTGGTGAATGTAAAAAACTTTTCAAACTGTCACCATATATGTCAAACACATGGAGCTGCTGTTTCTATATTAAAATCTCTTTTGGTGTGACAGCATGCTTACACATTGGGTTTTTTTATTTGTTTGTTTGGGGGTTTATTGTTTGGTGTTTTTTTTTTTTAATTAGAGAGTCTTTGTATCTCATTCTTTCTTTGTGCATAACAGATGGAGCTATTCTGTAAGTTACTATGAGCTCTAACCGGTTCTAGACATTTGATCTTTTTAGTCAATCAGCAGCAATATGTTTTTATAGATATATCTCTAATGCTTTTTCAGACTTAATAATTTATTCCAGAATAAGATTTGGGAAGTTTTTGGTGTTGAGCACTATGTTGTTGAGTTGGAACCATCTCATAGTTGATCCTCCAACTGGTTTTCAGAGGCAACTAATCCCATGTGAGTAGCTTTCTCATCTTTCTCCCATGGGGTAGCTGGCAGAGTCAAACTGCATTCCGTTGGGTTGGCAACGTAATTCTTTCCCACTAGTGGTAAAAAGCTATACTGAAAACATGAGGGCATGCAATTTCAATACAATAGCTGATCTATTAATTGCCTGTCTCTGAAAACCTACTGGAGTGTCATCTGTGGATTAGTTACAGCTTGAAGATAACAGATCATCAAAGTCCCCTAATATGGAAAATATTGTCATCGATATCTTAACATGATCAATATTGATTTCACCCTCTCTAGGACTAACCTGCTGTTCTCCTAGCAGTCCATGGTATATTCAAAACCTTTCTACAGTACCGCAGCTCAAAGACATCAACTCTCTTTTTATCATTCCTAGTCGTTGTCCAGCTCGCTGATGCATAGCAAGCAATTGTGAACATTATGACCTGAATCAGGTGTATCATAGTCTCCAAACTGACATCATTGCTCTTCAGTACTCTGGAGAGGTCCCTGACAGCTGACCTTCCCAATACATTTTTTCTCTTCATTTCCTGGATGCTGATACCAAGAGTGTTTGTGGAGCCAAGCAAACTAAAGCTGTAAACAATCTCAATCACTTTACCATTCATCATGATGCTGCCAATTGGCCCAGTAGTGAGAATCCTTGTTTTCTTGATACCGAGCTTCAATCCTTATTGAAGATGTCAATCCTTGTTCTTCTGCTGCAGGTCCTCCTCAGTTTCAGTAAGCATGGTTGTGTCATCTACGTAACACAGATTGTTGATGAATCTTCCTCCAATCCTGATGCTGCGTTCCACCTCATAGAGCCCAGAGTCCCAGATGATCTGTTCTGCATATAGATTGAAAGGTAAAAGACAAACAGATAGACTATATCCCTGGTGTACACCCTTCCCAATTTTGAATCATGCAGTGTCTTCTTGCTCTGTTCTGACAATTGTCTCCTGGTCCATGTATGGGTTTCACATAAACAAAATCAAATGTTCTGGGATTCCCATTCTTCCCAGAGTCAACCATAGTTTGTCGTGGTTCAAACAGTCAAATGCTTTTGCATAGTTAATGAAACACAGACGACATTTTTCTGGTACTCTGCGCTCTTAGCCAAGATCCATTAAACATTAGCTATAATATCTTTTGGTACCATGGCCTCTTCTAAACCCAAACTGCACATGTGGCAGTTCTCTGTTAATGTGCTGCTCCAGTCATTTTTGGATAATTTTAGGAGAATCTTGCTTGCTTGTGATATCAATGATATTGTTTGAAAATTTCCACACTCTGTTGGGCCACCTTTCTTTGGAATTGGAACAAGTATAGATCTCTTTCAGTCAGTTGGTCAAGTGGTTGTCTTCCAGATTTCTTGCACAGCTTGGTGAGTGCATCCAGGGCAGTGTATGTTTGTTGAAATATTTCAATTGGTATGTGGTCAATTCCTGAGACCTTGTTTGCTGCCAATTCTTTCAGAGCAGCTTGAACTTTTTTCCTTCATCACCATAGGCTCTTGCTCATATGTTGCTTCTTGAAATTCTTCTGTGTTAGCCAATTACTTCTGGTTCAGTGGCTCTGTGTACTCCTCCTATCTTCTTGGATCATTTAATATTCTGACCAAAGTATCCTTAAGTATAGCAACTCGAGGCTTGAATTTGTTTTTAATTCCTTCAGCTTAAGAAATACTGAGCAAATTCAGCCCTTTTGATTTTTTAACTCCAGATCTTGTCATGTTTCATTATACTTTACTTTGTCTTCCCAAGCTGCCCTTTGAAATCTACAGGGTTGCACAATTTGGTGCTTGGAGGGAGAGGGTAAAAGAAATGGGAAGGATCCAGCACAAAACAGAAAAGATTGAGTAATGATTGGTTAAGGTCCCATGGTGATTTATTTTATAAAACATAATGCAAGGGAATAATTTTACGAAATTTTGATGCAGAATTGGAATAAAACTCATCAACAGCCTTCATCATGGGGATGACACAAACTCGCTCAGAGGAAGACCTGAATTGTTGCTGCAGAGTTAAAAACTACAGTCTTCAGTATGGATTGAAGCTCAACATCAAGAAGACAAAGATTCTCACTGGGTCAATTAGAAGCACCATGATAGATGGAGAAGAGATTGAGGTTGTCAACAATTTCAGCTTGCTCAGCTCTGCAATAAACGCTCTCAGCACTAACAGTCAAGACATTAAAAGAAGAAATGCACTGGGGAAGGTTGCTGTGAAGAACTTCTCAGAAGTTCTGAGGAACAACAATGTCAGTCGGGAGATACAAGTATGCCTGATGCAGGGCATGGTATTTGCAATTACTTGCTGTATATAAGAGAGCTGGACAATGACCAAAGATGATAGAAAAATTGATGCCTTTGAGTTGTGGTGCCAGAGAAGAGTATTAAAGATAACATGGACTCCCAAGGGAACAAACAAGTTTATCCTGGATAGAGTGAAAACCAGCTCCTCCTGGGAGACAAGAATTTTGAAGCTCCATCTCACATACTTTAGGCTTGTGGCCAGGAAGGACCAGACCCTGGAGAAGGACATTCTGCTTGGAAGGATGGAGGGACAAAGCAGGAGAGTAAGGCCTCAGATGAGACAAACTGAAACAGTAACTGGGATCATGAAGGTAGGTGTGTCACAGATAGTGAAACTGGCTCAGGATAGAGTAAAGAACAAGTGTAAATAAAGTAGCTGTGAGTTGGAGGCAACTCTATGGCACAGTACAACAACAAGCAATAACAACAGCTGAGACAGAATAATTCTGAAAAGAGCTGTTCAGTCAAATCATTAGCTTCTAGAATTTAGAAATCATAAAATGGGACACTCAGTTTTGACCAGACAGTTTAAAAATATTTGAAAGTAACTGCATAGTCACAAGATGCCTGCAATTTCATAATCACAACATAGTTTAAATATTGTCTTGTGAGTAAGAAACAAATTACTCCTCGTAATGAAAAAGAGTGGTTAGCATAGGGATTGATCCTTCTTTTATAAGAAAGGGTGTCCTTGCTCTACCTGCAAGAAAGTAGCATAGTAAGATCTTAAGCTCCAGAGATGGTGAGAAGCACAAAAGTAAAGTTGATTCACCTCCCTAGTTGGCAGCAAGTTCCAAGAGAGGAGTTGATTAATGCAGCCTCCCTGGGCTGTCAGAGCTGTTACCAGAGTAAAGAATTATACTCCTTGGTTCCAGAGCTTGAGAGTCTCCAAAGAATAGAACTCACACTGATAAATCAAATGATTTCTTATGTTTATCTTTAGATATAATGGAAGTCATTTTATTTATTTTAGACTTATATTTTATTTTTTCACTGTTAACCATGCAAACAATATGTCCAAGTAAAACAAAATTTATGAAGTTATTTTGAATCATGTAAACAATATTACATGGCTAAGAGGCATTTCCCAGAGGACTATACATGTCCATGACTGTCACTATTTTAAATCACCTAAAAGACATAAAAATTCTTATTAAAGACAGATAATGTCAGCATTAGCAGTAAAATTTATTTTATAAATTTGGATTCTGAAGCTTCATCTGACATACTTTGGGCATGTTGCAAGGCACGATCAGTCCTTGGAGAGGGACATCATGCTTGGGAGAGTGGAGGAACAGCGCAGGAGAGGAAGACCCTCCCTGAGATGGATTGATTCAGTGACTGGGGTAATGGGGATAGGTGTGGCAGAGACAATAAATTGGCAAGGGATAGAGCAGGTTTAAGAGCTGTTGTACAAAGGGTCACTATGAGTTGCAAGTCGCTTGATGGCACATAACAATAACAACAATCATTAAATATTTTACCTATCCATATTTGTACCTAAATATATTATAAAATCGTTACCTAACCTAATGTGAAAATAATTTCAATGTTTTATTTAAACTATTCATGGATTGTATCTATACTAGGAGCAAAATTAATTGTCCATGCCCTAAAATATTAATTGGATTAAATGTCTAATAGGTGGAGTGTTGAGTGTTGGTTGCATTGTTTAGTTTGGCACTCAGCCATTTTCATCAAGACTGAACTTACTCATAGATGACCATTCTACTGATTTCCAAGTCTGAAAATTGTAAGAGAAGAGATAACCCTTTTTATCCTGCAGAATTTCTGGTGATTATCAGTGAAATTCACTATAATTAAGAGTCAGGAAGATTTTAAAAAATTTCAATTGTGAAGTTTTGAACAAAGAACTAAAATTATTTGACTAAATATATATATGGTATTTGCAATCGCTTGTTATGCATCAGAGAGTTGGACAATGACTAGGGAGGACAGAAGGAGAGTGGATGCTTTTGAGCTGTGGTGCTGGAGAAGGGTACTGAATGTACCATGGACTGCCAGGAAAACAAACAGATTCATCTTGCAGAGGATTAAACCAAGCTACTCCTTGGAGGCAAGGATTCTGGGGCTTCGTCTGACATACTTTGGACATGTTTCCAGGAGGGACGGGTCCTTGGAGAGGGACATCATGCTTGGGAGGGTGGAGGGACAGTGCAGGAGGGGAGACCCTCTATGAGATGGATTGATTCGGTGACTGGGGTAATCGGGATGAGTGTGTCAGAGGCGGTATGGTTGGCGCAGGATAGAGCAGGGTTTAGGGCTGTTGTGCATAGGGTCGCTATGAGTCGGAAACGACTCGACGGCACGTAACAACAAAAAACAACAAATATTTTAGTAAAACAATTTTCTGCACTTGGTGCAGAAGATCAGAGAATGCAGTGTTGCATGGATTGTATCTCAATGGAAACAATCGAAGAAGGAAAACAAAGATTCTTATCACTTGATCAATAGGCAACATTATGATGGGTGGAAACGAGATTGAAACTGCCAACAGCTTCATCTTACATGGATTCACAATTAACACCCTTGGTATGAGCAGTCAGGAAATAAGGAGACACATTGCTTTGGGGAAATGTGCAGTTATGAACCTCTCCATATTATTGAAGTTATTGTAATGATGTCAGTTTGAGAACTAAGGTACATCTGATTCAGGCCCTAGTCTTTCTGGTTGCTTACTATACATCTGGGAACTGGACAGTGAATAAGGATGATATAGAAATAATTGACACTTTTGAGCTATGGTTTTGGAAAGAAGCACTGAACATGCATGATGGCCAAGAGAATGAACAGATATGTCTTGGAGAGGGTGCAGCCACAGTTCTCTTTGGAGACAAGAATGATGAGGCTTCTCACATACTTTGGACATGTTGCTAGAAGGTACTATTCCTTAGAGAGAAACGTGATGCTGGGAAGGGGGGAGGGTGTGCCAAGGAGAAGAAGGCCTTCAACTAAGTAGATTCATATGGTGACTGCTGCAATGGGCTCTTGTGTGTCAAGAAGTATGAAGATGGCACATAATAGTTCGGATCTTTAGTTCAAGGGTCACTGTAACTGATTCTCAACTCGATGGCACCTAATAACCAAAACAACAACAAAGCAATTTTAATAGCATAATATTCTAAATATACATTGCTACACTTACACACACACACACACACACACACACACACACACACACAGACGTGTGTGTGTGTGTGTGTGTGTGTGTGTGTGTGTGTTATTCATAACTGTAAAGCAGGAACCATCTTTTGGCTGATCGTCCATTTGGTTTTGAAGGTTGTAAATCTTGTCAGGAGATTTCCCATCTTCTGTCTGTGAAGTCACTGGTGAAGTAAAACTGCCAGAGAGGCACAGTCTTTGGATGAGCAGCACAATTTAGATCACCACAGATTAGACCACTAGAGTTACACACATCCACACATCGCCACCCCCCAGTCCCCATGTAAAACAAATAGAAAAGCGTTTACTACAAAGTGTTTGACATATTTACTATGCCTCAATAATTTAATTTAAATTTCATTTCATTTTATTTTATTTTATACCCTGTAGAGTACAACTTGTTGTTGTTGTTGTGTACCATAGAGTCAGAACTCACCCATTAGCCGACCTTATTGTGGCTTTTCAGAAGCAGTTAATCACGCAGGAGGAGATTTCTCAGCCTTCTTCTGCAGAGCAGCTGGTGGTCTTGAACCATGTGTCTTTGAGATTGCAACCCAGCTCCTTGCCAGAGCTCCCAGGGTACAACCTGTTGTTGTTGTTATGTGCCTTTGAGTCACCTGTAACTCATAGTGACCCTGTGGTACAACAGCTCTGAATCTTGCCCTGTCCTGAGTCAGTCTCACTGACTGTGACACTCCTACCCCTCATTGCCCTAGTTAGTGTATCAGTCCATCTCATCCGGGGTCCTCTTCTGTGCTGTCCCTCCACCCTATGCAGCATGATGTCCTTCTCTAAGGATTGGCCCTTTCTATGCAAATATCCGAAGTATGTGAGACAGAGCTTCAAAATCCTAATCTCCAAGGAGAAACTTGGTTTCACCCTCTCTAAGACAGATCTATTTGTTTTCTTAGTGGTCCATGGTATGTTCAAGGCTCTTCTCCAGCACCACAACTCAAAGGTATCAATGTTTCTTCTGTCATCTTTAGTCATTGTTTAACACTCTGATGCACAGCAAGTAATTGTGAAGAACATGGCCTGGATCCTTCCTGTTACTGTTGTTGATGGTAGGTTCCTTCGAGTCAAGTACGACTCATCGTGACCCTATGAACAAAAGATCTGAACGCAGTCCTGATCTGTGCCATCCTCACACTTCCTGACACACAAGAGCTCATTGCAGCAGTCACCATGCTAATCCACCTGGTTGAGGGTCTTCCGCTCCTTCGCAGACCCTCCATCCTTCCCAACATCATGTCCTTCTCTAAGGAATAGAACCTCCTAGCAACATGTCCAAAGTATGTGAGGCAAAGTCTCATCATTCTTGCCTTCAAAGAGCACTCTGGCTGCACCATCTCCAAGATATATCCATACATTCTCTTGGCAGTCCAGGCAATGTTCATTGCTCTTCTCCAACACCAGAGCTAAAAAAGCACCAATTGTTTTTTTCTGTCATCCTTATTTATTGTCCAAGTCTCCGATGCATAGCTAGTAATCTGCCCTAATCAGATGCACCTTAGTTCTCAAACTGACATCACTACTCCTCAACAATTTGGAAAGGTCCTTAATTACAGATTTCTGAGTGCAACTCATCTTTTTATTTTCAAGGGTGTTTATTATACAAGTAAGAATGGATCCAAGCAAGATGAAACAATTGACAGTTTCAATATCCTCTCCATCCATCATGACACTGCCTATTGGTCCAGTGGTAAGAATCTTTATTTTCTTGATGTTGAGATGCAATCCATGCTGAAAGCTGTGTCCCTTAATCTTCTGCAACAAGCACTTCAAGTCTTCAGTTTCAGCAAGTAAGGTTGTGCCATCTTCATAACGCAGGTTTTTGATGAGTCTCTCTCTAATCCTGATGTGACATTCCCCTTCATAGAGTCCAGCTTCTCCGATAATTTGCTCCACATATAGATTGAACAGCTATGGAGAGAGTATACATCCCTGATGCACTCCTTTCCCTGTTCCAAACCATGCAGTGCTTCCCTGCTCCATTCACACAACAGTCTTCTGATACAGGATCCTAGTAGGTTTTATTTAAAGTTAATTAGAAAAATATGGCTCAATGTTAGTAATTTCAATATGCTTTCCTTGTTTCATTGAATATTGACATTCTTGAAATAAGATTTTTATTAAATTAAAAACACATTTTATGTTTTTGGTGCAAAAAGAAATTAAAAATATTTCTATTTGAAAGAATGGAAAATATAGAGGGAAAAATATGTACCTACGGAAAAAAAACAATTAGGTAGTTCTGTTATTGATGTTGGTTTTGTTGTTAGGTGCCATCAAGTCATTTGTGACTCAGAGGGACTAAATCCACAATAGCTCTGAAACCTATTCTATCCTATTCTGATTCAATATAACTGTCTTTCCACATCTACCCTCATTATCCCAGTTACTGTATCACTCCATCTCCTCCAGGGTCTTTTTCTCTTGTCCTGTCCCTCTACTCTTCCAAGCATGATGGTCTTCTTCAATGATTGGGCCATTCTAGAAATATGCTAGTATTTCAAATGGAGTTTCACAATTCTTGTCTTCAAAAAGCAACCTGGTTTTACACTCTACAGGACAAACCTGTTTGTTTTCTTAGTAGTCCATGGGATGTTAACTGCTCTTCTCCAGCACCACAACTTTCAGACAATTTTTTCCTTTATCATCCTTAGTCATTGTCCAGCTTTGTGATACATAACAAGTAGTTGCTAAGATCATGGTCTAGAGCAGGCACAATTTATTCTCTAGACTGATCGTGGTGCTATTTAGCCCTCTGGAGAAGATCTGCCTTGAGAGCAGATTTTCCCAATGCAATTTGTCTTTTCATTTTCTGAGTGTTGTTGCCAAGAGTGGATTGTGGTTCCAAGCAAGCTGAAATTGTTAATGATCTCAATCTCTTCTCCATCTATCATGGTGCTGACAATTGGCTCTGTGGTGAGAATATTTGTCTTCTTGATGTTAGATTTCCATCTACATTGAAGACTGCCGTACTTGACCTTTTGTAGCAACACTTCAATTGCTCCTCAGTTTCAGCAAGCAAGCCTGTGTCATCTGCATAAAACAGGTTGTTGAATAGTTTTTCTTTAATCCTTATGTCACATTCCTCCTCACAATGTCCAGCCTCCTGAATGATCTGTTCTACATACAAACGGAAAAAAAAGTATGAAGACAGAGTGCATCCTTGACATAATCCTTTCTCATTTTGAACTTTGCTGTGTGTCCTTGTTCTGTTCTAATGACTACTTCTTTATACAAGTATAAATTTATTATGAACACAATCTGTTATTCTGGGATTCTCAGCTTGTATTTCTAGTAGTTCTCAATTGATGTACTGTTCTAGTGTTCTGTTTTGTTTTGTTTTTCAAGTTTCAAGTCTCTATATTGAAGGATTAAGAGATAACAATAATTCAAAATGGATAGAAAGTGAGAGTTACCATTTTTAAATTATTAAAAGGTGTTCCAGTCTTTTTGGAAAATTTTCAGCAGAATTTTGCTTGCGTATGATATTGTTCAGTAATTTCTTCACACTGTCAGATTCTCTTTGTTTTGAATGGTGATTAATCTGGACCTCTTGCAGTCAGTTGTCCAGGTATCTGTTCTCTTGATTTATTGGTGCAAAGTGGTGAGCACATCCAGGGAAGCATTTGTTTGCTGAAATATGTCAATTGATATAGAGTCAAATCCTAGGGCTTTATTGTTTGCCACTTCGTTCAGAGCAGTTTATACATCTTCTTGATAATATGTTGTTTCATGAAATTCTTCTATGTTAGCCAATTCTTTTTGGTACAGTGATTCTGTGAACTCCTTTCATCTTCATTTGATGAATGAAGACAATTCTGAATCAGACAATTCTGCTCATAGCATCCTTAATTATTGCAGTTTGAGGCTTGTGTTTGTTCATTAGTTTCTTTAGCTTAAGAAGAGTTTATCCTTTTTGATTTTCTAACTCCAGGTCTTTGCATACTTCATTATATTATTGTGCTTTGTCTTCCAACCTTCCCTTGAACTCTTCTATTCAGATCTTTAACTTTCTTAATTCTTCCCTTTGTTTTCGCATCTCTGCTCTCTAGTGCAACTTTTAGAGTCTCTTCTGAACTTCTTGGTTGTTTCTTCTTTTTCTCAGTAATGACTTTTTACATCTTTTTTTCTGCATAGAAAATGTCTTTTTCAAAAAATAGAAATTTTAATGAAAGTTTATACAGAACTTGGATTTCCATTCGTTCACTGTATATTTTCCTTCCTGCCCACCACCCACAGTTCACTTTTCTCTTTGAAAAAACAATTATTTCATTATTGGGAAATTCCCTACCCCACACCAGTCCACTTTACTATGTAGCTCTTATTCTAAATTATTGTCATGCAAAGATACCTAATTACATATTCCTTTTAAGCAGTTATTTCACTCATCTGTTTCAATGCAGTGTACATTATTTATTCCCTCTTTTCTTAGTTCCTTCCCAACCCTTATGTCAGTCCTGTTTGTAACAGTGATATTATGCAGTATTTGTCCTTTTGTGGCTGAGATATTTCTGTGAGCATAATGTCCTTCAGGGTCATCCACTTTGAATAATACTCCATTGTTGTTGTTGTTGTTAAGTGTCATCAAGTTGTAGGCGACTCATAGTGACCCTAGGGACAGAAGGTTTCAACAGTTGCGTGACTTTCATCCTTTCTCAACGTTCATAGGGTTTCCTGATGCATGTTATTTTATGGAAGTGGATGCCACTCCTGCTTAATGCTTCACTAGTTCCTTGTTTTTCAATGATGCATAGTATTCCATTGTGTGAATACACCACAATTTCTATATCCAATCATTTGTTGATGGTACTTGGGTTGCTTCCATCTCTTTGCTATTGTGAACAATGATGCAATAAACATTGGTGTGCATATATTTGCTTGGTGGTAGTTCTGGTTTCTTTAGGGGATATTTCCAATAGTGGAATTGTTGGGTCAAAGGGAATTTTTATTTATAACTTTTTGAGAAAGAATCATACTGCCTTCCACAGTTGTACATTTTACACTCCCACAAACAGTGAATAAGGGTTCTAATTTCTCCAAAACTTGGCCAGCATTTGTTGTTTGCTATTCTGTTGAATTTTGCTATTCTTACTGGGGAGAGATAATATCTCGTAGTTGTTTTGATTTGCATCTTTCTTAGAGCTAGAGATTTTGAACATTTCTTCATATGTTTGTTTGCCACCTGAATGTCTTCTTTAGCAATGTGTCTGTTCATATCCTGTGCCCGTTTTTCAATTGGGTTGTTTACCTTTATCTTGTTCTTATGCTTAACTGTTTTATAAATTCTAGATATAAGTCCCTTATCAAACATGCCATTACTAAATATCCTTTCAATCTGTGGCTTTTCTTTTAACCAATTGGAAAAGATTTTGGATGTGCATAGGGTTTTGATTCTTATAAGATCTCATACATCTATTTTATCCTCTCCTGGTTGTAGGTTTTTCAGGATGTTCGGAAGATTGTTCATGTTGTGGATTAGGTCTTTTAGAGTTCTTCCAAACTTTTCTCTGATGAAGTTTATAGACATTGTTTATAGGTTTAGTCCTAGGCCCCTGATTCACTTTAAGTTGGTTTTTGTGTATGGTGTGAAGGGTGGGGCTTGTTTGAGTTTTCTGGAGATGTTGTTGTTGTTGTTATGTGCCTTCGAGTCACTTGCAAGTCATAGCGACCATACGTACAACATCCCTAAACTCTGTTCTGTCCTGTGCTAATCTCACTTTTTCTGACACACTCATCCTGATTACCCCAGTCACCAGATCAATCCATCTCCTAGAGGGCCTTCCCCTCCTGTGCCTGCCCTCCACCCTCCCAAGCATTATGTCCTTCTCCAAGGACTGGTCTCTCCTTACAACATAACCAAAGTATGCCGGATGAAGCCTCAGAATCCTTGCCTCCAATGAGAAGTCCAGTTTAATCCTCTCCAGGATGAATCTGTTTGTTTTCTTAGCAGTCCATGGTACCCTCAATATTCTTCTCTAACACCAATGCTCAAAGGCATCAATTGTCCTTCTATCCTCCTTAGTCATTGTTCAACTCTCTGACGCATAAGAAGTAATTGCAAAGACCATGGCCTGTATCAGATGCACCTTAGTCTCTACATTTTTCCAATTTTGCTAACACCATTTGTTTAAAAGTCTGTCATTTCCCCACTTAACTGATTTCTCCTCCTGACAAAAATCAGTTGGCCATTGGTAGATGGGCTGATTTCCGGGTTCTCAATTATATTCCATTGATTGATGTGTCTGTCATTGTACCAGTACCACACTGTCTTGACCACCATGGCAGTGTCCTAGCCAATCAAATCCAATTATATATATATATATAAATTTTTAAAAAATCACCATGACAAATTGGGATCCATAGCTGGCATGCATCATGCCAGGTCAGTTGGCCTAGTGGACAGAAAGCGATGTGACAAAGCCAAAGGTGGGCCTTTTTAATCTGTGGTCCTCAGGCCTCGACCTTGTGAATTTATTCAGAGTACTGCACCCAACTGACAATCAATTCACTTTCTTCTCAAGTGCACATGGTACATTCTCCAGAATGATCATATATTAGGTCACAAAACAAGCCTCAGTAAATGAAAAAAAACACAACATTGAAATAACACGAAGTATTTTCTCAGACCACAATTCCATAAAACCATAAATTAACCACAGAAGATTAAAGCTTACAATACCACCCATGTGGAAACTAAATAACTCTCTGCTAGAACATGATTAGGCTATTAAAAAAAAAAAAGAATGGAATAAAAAACAAGTTCCTTGAAACAAACATGCTACTTCATGAAATATTTCAGTGTTCACAAATTGTTGCTGATACAGTGACTCTCTCTGTATATTTCCTCCATCTTCTTTTAATGCTTCCTAGATCATTCAAGATTTTGCCAGTAGCATATTATAACATGAACATTGGCTTTGTTTTTCAATTAGTTCAAACTGAGAAATGTCAAGCCAGCTCTACCCTTTCCACGCCCCCAATTCCAGCTCTGCACATTTTCTTTTAAAAGTCTGTTTTTTCTACTTGAGCTGCATATGGATTCTTCTGTTCTTCTCTTTTACTTCAGCTTCTCTTCCCTTTTGGCTTTAGATGCTCTAGTGTAATTTTCATAAAGTTTTCTGATATTCATTTTAATATTTTCTTTCTGACTCTCAATTGGGTATTTGAATAAATATCTTTGCAAGAGACTTTATGACTTTCTCCAATGAAGGCACTAGTGCATTCAAATCATTGTCACTTTGGTTAGCAGCCCAAAGCATTAGGTATTATTCAATATGGATACAAATGAAGAAAAGTTCTCCTTGGAGCAATAGTCAACATCATGATAAATAGAGGAAGGACACCTCAGAAGTCAAGTTCAGTGCTCTGTTTTGGAAAATTCACAGCTTTGGAAACCTAGTGAATTGCAGCTGTGTTCTGTTCACTTGTGGGTACTATAATTCAGATCTAATTCAAGTGCAACTAACAACAATACATTCTGAATGGCTCCACTAGCAAGTCTTTAAAAATGTCCTCCATTGTAGACTATTGTCTCTAAAGGACACATTAGAATCTAGTACACTGTTTTTCCATTGTCTCCTTACGGTCACTAAGTGACATGTCTTTCATACCTAGACCCTCAGTTTTGTTCTAATTCTTACTCATCCCAATCTCTAGCTATTCTGTATCTATTAAAAGTAAATTTCAGAGGCAGTTTAACCTGAGTTTAAAAAAAATGCAACAAATATAAAGCAAAGTTGATAAAAAGCTGCACATCACAAGACATTATTGTAACATCATATTAATAGAATTTCAGTATTGGAAACAGCCATCTAATCTGACTACCTCCAAAAAAATTAATGAATTCACATACATATTAACACAATAAATAGATTGGAAATGGATGGAGACTTAAATTTTTCAAATAGTTTGAACTTTCTTCCCCTTGTTTTATAAAATGGAAAACACTCCTTGAGACACTTTGTTTCTTTTACTGGAGATTAGAGTAGTGGAAAAGTGCAGGAATACTATGTGAATACTTTTAAAAAAGAATTATTATACTAGTTTATTTACAAAATCTGAATATATTGTTTTCCACACTATATTGTTTCAATCTCCCTCCCTCTCCATCAAATTGTATGACCCATCATTACCCTGCATCCTCACCCATAGGCTTCCACTGCCCCAACCACTCTGCTTGGATCCTTATACTCATTCTACAATAATGGTTTTATACAGTATTTGCCCCTGTGGGACTGAGTTAGTTCACTCGGAATAATGCCCTTCAGTCCCTCTCAAGTTAGGTAGTAATTTTATACTGGTTTACATACAAAGTCTATGAAGTTCATATACATTTTTTTCCCACACAGGATGTTTCCCTTTTCCTTTACCAATCCCTCCCTCTGCCCATCAATTGTGCAACCTTATGTTTAAACTCCCTCCCCTCCTTGTATTCTTGTACATGCTCTACAATAATGGTCCTATAAAGTATTTGACTTTATGAGACTGAGTTACTTCACTTAGCATAATGCACTTGAATCCCTCCCATGATAATATTTTACAAAATCATTGCTCCACTGTGCTGCATAGTATTCCATTATGCGAATGTACATTATTTCTCAATCCATTGCATTGTGGTTGGGCATTTAGGCTGTTTTCCATGTTCTTGCGATTGTGAATAACACTGCTATAAACATTGGTGTACAAGTCTCCGTTTGTGCCTCAGTTCTCATTTTCTTGGGGCATATTCCAAGCAGTGGAATAGCTGAGTCATATGGAATTTCTATGTCCAGCTTTTTGAGGAAACACCAAACCGCCTTCCGGTTTGATTGTAGCATTTTACAATCCCACCAACAATGTTTAAGAGTTCATCTCACCACATTCTCTCCAACATTTATTGCTTGATGCCCTGCTAGACTTTGCCACTTTTTTTGAGTTCTGTGTTTTGTTTTGTTGTCTGTTTTTGGTTTTTTGTTTCTTTTAAGTAGAGAAACCAATATAATCTGTTCCTTTCTATTTTTATCTTGTCACAGCCTTTACTAATTCTGGGTCAATAAATTCTACAAAAGTAGTAACGAGGCTCCCATAGAGATAAAATTTCTCATTTACTGAATTCAATTCACTGAAAGTACCACATGTAATTATTAGGCCACTTTACAGAACAAAAAAATGTGATTCCAGAAGCTGAAATCTGTTGAGAGTAATAATTCTCCCTCATTTCTTTAATTAATTATTAGATATAGCACAATAAAATAATCATAGTACCATTTTGCTTAATTTATATAATATTATGCATAAATCATATGCTTTATGACTTGCTATTGTTGTGTACTGTCAAGTAAGAATCAACTCAATGCTGACTCTTGAGTAGGTTTTCTGTTTTCCACGCTTAAAGGGAGTGACCATTTTGTTCTTCAGCTTATATCAAGATGTTCTGGGAGGAAACTGTGCACATTTATTCATAAGTATAATATAATTTTATTTATTCTAATAAATAATTTGATTTATTTTATTAAAACATGACCTTTGGGGTATGTTTTATTGTTTACTTCCCATATGAAACAAAAAAATTAAAACAACACAACCCTTACCTTTAAAAACTTACTACACACAAATCTATAATTACTAAAGGCAAATATATCCTTGTGTATATCATACACAAACTCCAGGTTTAATGACACCATTTTAACTGCCATGGTCTAATAGAAGACATATCTAAACATATATACTCATTTCTTTTCTGTACTTTGCTGTCCTTTACAATGTTGTAGAAGGCTTTTAAAATACATATTTAATTAGCTGTAAAAAAAAACTTTTATTAATTTCTAAAATATCTCATCAAAAGAAGATGGAAAGAATATACTGAGTCACTGTACCAAAAGGAACTGGCAGACACAGAAGAATTTAATGAAATAGCATACGAGCAAGAGCCTACAATGATGAAGGAAGAAATTCAAGCTGCTTTGAAGAAAATAGCAAAAAATAAGGCCCTAGAATAAATAATATACCAATTAACATATTTCAGTTAACAGATGCTGCCCTGGATTTGCTCACCAAGTTGTGCCAAGAAATCTGGAGAATAACCACTTGGCCAACTGACTGGAAGAGAACTATATTTGTTCCTATTCGAAAGAAGGGTGACACAACAGAGTGTGGAAACTATAGAACAATCTCATTGATTTCACATGCAAGCAAGATTCTACTGAAGATTATCCAAAAACAACTGGAACAACACATCAGCAGAAAACTCCTAGAAGTCCAGGCTGGGTTTAGAAGGGGTCATGGTACTAGGGATATTGTAGCTGATGTTAGATGGATCTTAGCTGAAAGCAGGAAATACCAGAAGAATGTCTGTCTGTGTTTCATTGACTATGCAAAGGTTTGACTGTGTGGATCATAACAAACTGTGGCTGATTCTGAGAAGAATGGGAATGCCAGAACACTTGATCGTGCTGGTGCAAAACCTATACTTGGACCAAGAGGCAGTTGTCAGAACAGCAAGGAAACACCGCATGGTTCAAAATTGGGAAAGGCGTATGCCAAGAATGTGTCCTATCTCCATACCTTTTCAACCTGTATGCAGAAGAGATTATCTGAGAGGCTGGGCTCTATGAGGAAAAGTGTGGCATCAGGATTGGTGGAAGATCTATTAATAGTCTGTGTTATGCAGATGACACATCCCTGCTTGCTGAAACTGAGGAGGACCTGAAGCACTTGCTGCAGATGGTCAAGGACTGCAGCCTGTAGTATGGATTGAAGCTCAATGTCAAGAAGACAAATATTCTCACCACTGGACCAATTGGAAGCATCAGGATGGATGGTGAAGAGATTGAGATTGTTAACAACTTTAATCTGCTTTGCTCCACAGTCAACACCAGTAGCCAGGAAATTAAAAAAAAAAAACAAAAAAAAAAAACGTATTGCAATGGGAAAGACTTGTTAGGGATCTCTCCAGGGTACTGAAGAGTAATGGTGTCACTCTGGAGACTATGGTTCGTCTGATACAGGCTATGGTCTTTGTAATCACTTGTTATGCATCAAAGAATTGGACAATGACTAGGGAGGATAGAAGGAGAATTGATACCTTTGAGCTGTGGTGCTGGAGAAGATAATTGAATGTACCATGGACTGCCAAGAAAACAAACAGATTTATCCTGGAGAGGGTTAAATCAGGCTGCTCCTCAGAGGCAAAGATTCTGGGGTTTCGTCTGACATACTCTGGACAGGGTGTAAGGAGGGAAAAGTCCTTGGAGAGGGACATCATGCTTCGTAGGATGGAGGGACAAGGCATGAGGGGAAGGCCCTGTATGAGGTGGATTGATTCAGTGACTGGGTTAATCGGGATGGGTGTGTCAGAGGCAGTGCAGTTGGCGCAGGATAGAGCAGGGTTTAGGGCTGTTGTGCATAGTGTCGCTATGAGTCGCAAACGACAGCACATAACAACAACAACTCATTATGATTATGAACTTTTTAAGCATATCAGATTGAATTAAAGCTTTATACATCTTACTGTCAATGAATACAATAAAGGTTCAGGAAAAGGGAAGATGAACGTGGGAAGAATTGATGAATGGATCATATGACTGTTGCAATTAGCAAATAGGAACAGCATAAGTATTTAGAAGGGGAAGGGCAAAGAGTGAATGAGAGGGTGGAAGAAGAGGCAGAGGAAAATACTAATTGACTACATAAAACACTAAATATATAAATGAATGTATACAACACAAAGAACATGAATAAAGAACATTGAGCAATAGCAATTATAAAAACATAGATATACTAATGATTGTTTAAAACTTTATATATTTATATGTTTTTGTGAAGCATAATGTATATAAATGATTGTAGAAAAACCATTTTTAGAAAAAAACCAACTTTGTCTATTTTATTTTAAATAGTACAGTCTAATTCTTTTGGAAACCATTCTATTTTGATAGCATGTTGGAAAGGATTATAATAATTATTTAGTGTATCCATGGATTCTGCGTATATCTAAGTAATCTATAGGGAACTTTGGTGGGTAGTCCTCAGGATTTTATGTCTGCTGCTAATCCTAAATATTCCGTCCTCACCTATCTGGCAGTTTCAATCCACTGCAGCCTCTGAAGCACAATATAGCATGAGTTATGAGTTAATTCCAAAGTTACAGTAATGTATGAATAAAGCAACCAATAGTTTTTTCTTACCGTACTTGAATTTTAATATAAGGGTTTTTTTTTCTTTGTTACCTTGAATGCATACTCACATACAGCATGATAAGAGTAAATTTCATAATTATTGGGAGCCCTTTTTGAAAAATGTTAGCCTATTCACAGAACTGATGTTTAGCTGACATTATTCCTAAATTATATTTTCATTTTCTGAGTATAGGACAATATGTAGAATTTAAAAAGTACCATAGTTTCTTGATATTAAAATTTTATGTACTAAATTTTATTGTAAAAAATACTAAAAATGTCCTTTAATAAAGTCATAAAACTACAGTGACAAACCTATCCTGGGGCTGATAGAAAATTCTGGTACCATCTAGCCCTTACTCTAAATTATTTACTAGGCCACCAAGAGTTTTTAGAGTTGAGGTAATTGACTTTTTAGTATGTGTTGTTAACAATCAAGCATTATCATTTACAAACCTCCAGCAACATTTCACATTAGCAATGTAACATGCCTTTAGGCTAATGATTTTAATAGCATATATTAATATATCTGAGGTAGAAATAGGCTACATTTTGGCAGGAAAAGATATCCTATGCAAGTTTGATGGGTGGAGGGTGGAGGGAAGCATGGGTCAAAGAAATGGGAAAGGTCTGGTGTGAAAATCAATGTATACGAGATTTGAAAATAAACCAGTATAAAATTTAAATACAAGGAAAAGAAAAGAATCCTGATTATTGATATTGGGAATGACACCTTCATACGATTAAATTATAAATGATCTTTTATTAAAAAATTGTTACATTATTTGACTTCTCTTTTCCTTTACTTCTACTTGATTAAGATAGCTGTCTACTTTGTTCATTATTCTGATTAGAATTTGTCAGTATTGTTGTCGTTATGTGCTGTCGAGTTGCTTGCGACTCATAGTGACCCTATGTACAACAGCTCTAAACCCTGCTCTGTCCTGTGCCAATCACACTGTCTCTGACACTCCCATCCCTATTACCCCAGTCACTGAATCAATTCACCTCATAGAAGGCCTTCGCCTCCTGCGCTGTCCCTTCACCCTCCCAAGCATGATGTCCTTCTCCAAGGACAGATCTCTGCTTACAACATGTCCAAAGTATGTTAGATGGAGCCTCAGAATCCTTGCCTCCAAGGAGCCACCTGGTTTAACCCTTTCCAGGATGAATCTGTTTGTTCTCCTATCCCAATGAGAATGAGTAGTATATTAGCTAAGGAGGGGCATTTTGTGATTTCTGCCATTTTTAGCAAATGAAATATAGTGAAAAAGGGACATAATATGTAGTATTGTTGTTGATATGTGTCTTCAAGTCACTTGCGACTCAAAGCGACCCTATGTACAACATCCCTAAACCCTGCTATGTCCTGTGCCAATCTCACCGTCTCTGACACATCTACTTCCATTACCCCTGTCACTTAATAGATTTATCTCATCGAGGGTTTCCCTGTCTTGTTCTGTCCCTCCACCTTCTCAAACATAATGTCCCTTTCTAAGGTCTAGTCCCTTCTTGCAACATCCCCAAAATACATCAGATGAAGCTTCAGAACCCTTGTGTGTGGTAGAGATGCAAAATCTAGATCAGAAACAAGAATATTTAAGGTACTTTAAAATGAAATTTAGATCTATTTGAGTTAGAAACTGTTTTATTTTGTTTTATGTCACACAATTAAATTTTATGGAGTGAGTAAGGGATGTGTTCTGTCTCCATACCTTTTCAAACTACATGCAGGACAGATCATTCAGGAGGCTGGACTTTATGGGTAGAAATGTGGCATCAGGATTGGAGGAAGACTAATCAACAAACTGTTATGTAGATGACACAAACTTACTTGCTGAAACTGAGGAGGGCTTGTAGCATCTGCTGCAAAGGGTCAAGGACTAATCTGCAATATGGATCGAAACTCTATATCAAGAAAATGAAGATTCTCACCGCTTGACCAACTGACAGCATCATGATAGAGAGAGATTGAGATTGTTAATGATTTCAGCTTGCTCAGTTCCACAATCAACACTCTTGTCACCAGCAGACAAGAAATCTAAAAAAGAATTGTATTAGGAAAATATGCTGTCAAGGACCTTTTCAGAATGCTGAAGAGCAAAGATGTCAGTTTAGAGACTAAAGTGTACTGCATCCAGGCCATGGTCTTTGCAATGACTTGGTATAATCCAGAGAGCTGGACAATGATAAAAGATGACAAAAGAAGAGTGGATATCTTTGATTTGTGCCTCTGGATTTAACATAGTATAGACTGCTTAGAAAACTAACTTATCTGACCTGGAAAGTGTGAAATCAAGTTCCTCCTTAGGGGCAAGGATTTTGAGATTCTGCCTCACATACTCTGGGCATGTAGCCAAGAGAGACCAGTCTTTGGAGATGGATATTCTTGGAAAGGACAACGCCAGAGAGAAGGAGGTCCAGATGAGATGGATTGACAGAATAACTGGGGTAAGGAGAGTATGTGTGTCAGAGACAGTGAGATTGGCTCAGAATAAAGGAGGTTTAAGAGCTATTGAGGATAGGTTTCCTATGAGTCATAGTTGACAGCACGTAACAACTATCTAGTCGACCATGACTCAAAACCACTCAATGAGCAATGGATCTATGTGGTCTGTGAGCTATCACATTGTATTTTTTAGACCCAACCAAGCAGTAAAAATTGGTCTTGAAATGTGAGTACTACGTAGCATGCATGAGCTATGATTCTGTTTTGAACATGTAGTTTGTTTATGGTAGGATTGTCATTTTCACAATAGTAAGTCTTTCAATCCATGAACAAGGAACATTTTTTCCATTTATTTTTCCTTTCATTGTGTCTCACAGAAATGTTTGGCAGTTTTCTTTGAACAGGGCTTTTGTGCCTATAGTTAGGGTCACAGTGTCTCAATTTGTAGTTTGCTGTTGTAAATGCTACTTCTTTCTTGGTTTTCTTCTCTGAGTTTTCTTTGCTACTATAGAGGAATCCCACTGATTTTTGTATATTGATCTGATATCTTGCTACTCTGCTAAATTGAGCTACTAGCTCTAATAGTTTTATTGTTGAGTCCATGGGGTTTTCGGTGTATACTATCATACCATCTGCATATAGTGGTAGTTTAATTATCTCTTTGCCTATCTGGTTGCATTTTATTTCCTTCTCTTGTCGTATTGCCCTAGCAAGCATTGCCAATACAATATTGAATAGAAGTGGCAAAAGTAGGCCTCTTTGTCTGGTCCTTATTCACAAGGAAAATGCATTTAGACAATCTCTATTGAGAATGATACAGACTCTTGGTTTTGCATATATACTTTTCACTATGTTGAAGAAATTCCCTTCTAATCCAATTTTGCTCTGCCTTTATCTGGAAGGGGTGTTGGATTTTGTCAAATGCCTTTTCTTCAATTGCTAAAATCATATGGTTCTTGTTATTTGCTTTGTTAATATGGTGAATTATGTTTTTCTTATATTGAAACGTCCTTACATACCTGTTATGAATCCCACTTGGCCATGATGAACTATTTTAATGATGTGCTTTTGGATTCTATTGGCTAAGATTTTGTTAAGGATTTTTGCATCTATATTCATGAGAGATAGCAGTATGTAGGGTTTCTGGTTTTGTTTTATTTTTTTCTTGGTAATATTTTTGCCTAGATTTATTCAGGGTTTTACTTCCTTTATAGAATGGTTCTAGGAGTGTTCCTTCTATTTCTATTTTTTTAAAATAATTTAAGCAGACTTGTTGATAGATCCTCATTGAATGTTTGGTAGAATTTAGCTATGAATACATCTAGTCAGAACTTTTCTTATGGTGAAGTGGTTTTATGACCTGTTCAATTTCTTGTTTTGGGATGGGTCTGTTCAAGTGTTCTATATCTGTCCTTATCAATCTAGGTTATACATGAGTTTCAAGGAATTTGTTAATTTCCTGTAGGGTTTCAAATTTATCAGAGTATAGCTTTGAATCCTTTGAGCAGAATATTAAATGATCCAAGAAGTATTAAAAGAAGATGGAAGGAATATACTGAGCCATTATATAGAAAGGAATTGGCAGATACAGAGGAATTTAAAGAAATAACATATGAGCAAGAGCCTATGGTGATGAAGGA
>NW_006400133.1:1029628-1031179 GCF_000299155.1 Elephantulus edwardii
TATGCATCAGAGAGTTGGACAATGACTAGGGAGGACAGAAGGAGAGTGGATGCTTTTGAGCTGTGGTGCTGGAGAAGGGTACTGAGTGTACCATGAACTGGCAGGAAAACAAGCAGATTCATCTTGGAGAGGATTAAACCAAGCTACTCCTTTGAGGCAAGGATTCTGGGGCTTCGTCTGACATACTTTGGACATGTTTCCAGGAGGGACGGGTCCTTGGAGAAGGACATCATGCTTGGGAGGGTGGAAGGACAGCGCAGGAGGGGAAGACCCTCTATGAGGTGGATTGATTCAGTGACTGGGGTAATCGGAATGGGTGTGTCAGAGGCCGTGCGGTTTGTGCAGGATAGAGCAAGGTATAGGGCTGTTGTGCCTAAGGTCGCTATGAGTCGCAAAGGACTCGACGTCATATAACAACAACAAGAACAACATAGCTTTGAATAGTATTCCAATATTATTGATTTAATTTCATCTAGTTCTATTGTCATGCTACCTGTATCATTTCTTAATCGAGTTATCTGTGTCTTCTCTCTCCTTTTTTTTTTTGCTAATTTTGTTAATGGTTTGTAAATTTTAAAGTCTCTTTTGAAAACTAGCTACTGGTTTTATTGATGGACGTAATTGCTTTTCTGTTTTCTGTCTCATTGATTTCAGCGCTTGTCCTTATTATTTCCTGTCTTCTATAGGCTATAGGAATAGATTGTTGTTCATTTTCTATTTAATAAAGATGTTGAGTGAGATCATTGTTTTTTCTTCTTTCTCCCTTTATTAAGTGTGTGCCTGTATCTGTGAACTGCCCCCTGAGGACTGCCTAAGCTGCATCCCAGAGGTTTTTGTATGTTGTATTTTCGTTTGTTTCAAGAACATTTTATTTCATTATTTATTTTATAACTGTATCATTTTCTAGTAGAGAATTATTTAGTTTCCATATGGGTGATTTTATAAGTTTTACCCTCCTGTGGTTAATTCCTAGTTTTATGGCATTGTGGATTGAGAAGATACTGTGTATTATTTTAATGTTTTTAATTGTTGAGACTTGCTTTGTATCCCAATATGTGAATGATTTTAGAGAATGTACCATGTGCAATTGAGAAGAAAGAAAGAAAATATATTGATTTTTGTTGGGTGCATTAACCTGAATCATGCACAAGGTCAAGCTGGCTAATTATATAGTTTAGATCTTCTTTACCTCTTTGTTGAGCTTCTTTTGAGTTGACCTATATTTTGGTGATAACACTGTGTTGAAATCTCTCACCACTATTGTGGTGCTATTTCTTTTTTCAATTCTGTTAACAAAGGTTTTTATGCAGTTTACAGGTCTACTATTTACTGCATAAATGTTGACCAAGGCTATGCCTTCTTGATCTATTGTGCTTTTAATCTTTATGCACTGCCCTTCCTTATCTTTTGTGGTGGTTTTCATTCTGAAGTCCATTTTATAAGACATTATTATTACCACTCCTGCTTCTTTATGTTTGCCTTTTCCTTGGTATATTTTTTCCCTAGTCTTTGATTTTGAGTCTGTGGTTTCTCTGCTTCTTTTTCTTCTTC
>NW_006400133.1:1031469-1051205 GCF_000299155.1 Elephantulus edwardii
TTTTTTTTTAATACATTCTGCTATGCTTTTCCTCTTCCTTGGTGCATGTAGTCCATTCATATTAAGTGTGATTATTACTTTTCAGGCCATGTCTTACCATTGCCATTTTACTGTATTTCTTTTTCTGTTGTTTCTAGTTATTTTGGTCCTCCACTTTCGTTTTGCATCTCTGTGTAAAAGACTTCATTAAAATTTCTTGTAGTTTTGGTCTTATGTTCCAAAATTTCTTAAGTTCTTTATATTCTGCAAAAGATCTAATTTCTCCTTCATATTTGATGGAGAGATTTGCTGGGTGTAGGATCGGTGGCTGGTGATTGTTTTCTTTCAACTTTCTGTATATTTCATACCTTGTCTTCTAGTTCACTTGGTTTCTGCTGAGAAATCAGAACTTAATCTAATTATTTCCCTTTTGTAAGTGACTCTATTTTTTTTAACTTCTTTTAAAATTCTATCCTTGTATTTTAATTTGAATAATTTGATTATGCTGTCTTAATGTTTTCTTTTGGGGGTCTAGTCTATTTGTTGTTTGCTGTGCTGCTTGAATGTGGATTTCTCCATTTTCAAAATACCTGAATGCACAGCTATGTTTATTGTAGCTTTGTTCACAATAGCAAGGAGTTGGAAACAACCTAGGGGCCCATCAACAAATGAATGGCTAGAGAAGCTGCGGTATATTCACACAATGGAATACTATGCTGCATTAAGACACAAGGAACTCATGCAATAGTATTCAAAATGGTTGACTCTAGAGAACATTATGCTGAGTGAATTATCACAATCACAAAGGATAAATATTGCATGGTGCCACTGTTGTAAAAGAGGACTGACCTTGGGGTTGGGGAGAGACTGAGTAAAATGGGTTCAGTAATGTATACTGCACTGAAACAGATGAGGGAGAAAACTGTTTAAAAGAGATATATGATTAGGTATTTCTGTCATGACAGGAGTCTAGAGCGATGGCTACATGGTAGAGTGGACCTGGGGAGGGTTTGTAAAACAATGAAAGAATTTTTCTTTTACTTTTCCAAGAGGGTAGTGTTCGGGGAGGGGGGGAAGCTTGGGAGGAGAGAAATGTGCATCAATGAGTGAATGGAAACCCAAAGCCTCTGTAAAATTTTACTGAAATTAATAATAAATTTAAATTTAAAAAAATTTAAGTTAAATAAGGATGGCAATGGATTTATAACTGCTTATGCTAATAACACTATATCGTGGCATGGGGGAGAAATAGTGGAACTGTGTCCACATTGACAATATTCTTCTTACCAAAACTATTTATGGAAAATAGGAACTGCATTGGAACATGTATCTCTGGATTGAAAATGAGTAGAGAGGAAGCTCCCATTCACTTGCTTTAAGTGTGGATCTGAAGGACACTTGGCCAAGTGCATCTAAATTCCAAAATCATTCTCCACAATAGGGAATGGCAAAGGATACACTGACAAAGAAGATTAATCAGAACTTGCTTTGACAAGCGCTGTGGCAATGGGACAATTAAAACAGACTTTTGGGAGAGGGGAAAGAGGAACAAATTGGTAGAGAACAAAGGGTAGAGAAAATAGTGCAACAATGAATGAATGGAAACCCAAAATCTCTGTAAATGTTCATTTAAATTAATAAAATTTAATTAAAAATAATACCTGAGAAGTTTTCTTCTAGTAATTCTTCTACAATTTGCTCGGTGACTTCCCTGTCACTTCCATGTTCCGGAATCCCAATCATATGTATGTTGTTTCTTTTGATGTCATCCACATGATTCAAATAATTTCTTCATTTTCTTTATTTATCATCTTTGATTTTTCTTCTGTTATGTTTACAGGGAGACTCTTGTCTTCCTGTTCCATCTTTTTAGTTCTACTTTTTTGTCCTATCAGAATTTTGAAAATTTCTGCCAATTTGGTTTTAAAATTCTGGACTGCATTTTTATGCTTTTCAGTTATTTCCATTAACATGTTGGCTGTACCCTCTCTGTTTTATGATCATTTTTCAAGTTTGTGTACCTCTTTATCTATATTATCAATTCTTCCACCTTTTGCATTTTCTTCCATAGATGTTAACTTGCTCCTTATCAATATATTTTTTTCTGAATTGTTGTCTCTGGAGTATTTGCTCTCTTAGTGGCTTCCATTGTTTTTTCCATCATTTGCATCTTTTTCTGTTGCTGTTCAAATAACTTTACGTCACCATATTTCTTCTGGATCTTTCTATCTAGGATATTCATTGGGTCTGCTTTCTTAAGGAGAAATGTTATCTTGTTTTGGTTTTTTTTTTGTTTGTGGGTTTTTTTGGGGGGTTGTTTTTTTTTTTTCCATTATGACTGACTCAGAGTGCTGCTTTCTTGACATTGTGTGAGTCTTTTCATCTTTTCCTAGTAGATGTTAGGTTATTGTAACTATATATTGACCAAATTATGTCAATGTTTTGTATAGGACTTGCATGTTTATGCTCCCTTCTTGGCCCAAGGGCCTGACAGCAGTGTTTCACCCAAAGTACCTGAATGGCAGAACCAGAAGTCTGTTCTCTTCCAGAGACTATGTCTCAGTCTGGCTGGCCCTGACCTGGCCTTTTCTGTTTGAGTTTAAAGAATCCCACATGGTAAAATTAGATGGCAGACTTTTACCTGTCATATTGGTGCTCCTGGCAATGGACAGATTATGGTAATTATGGGAGCAGCAGCTGGCTGGTCTCCAGGTGGCTGGGCAGCAGGTGCTAGAGGTGACAGGAGCAGTGGTCTATTGCTCTGGATGTAATTGTGGTTTGGGCCACAATGAAACTTAAAATGATAACATATTTTTTTAGAAAGCATGGTAATTAAATTACTGTGTTTTTGTCATCTTAAAAGATATCACCATTAGCAAGCATTCATTCATTGGAACCAACTCAAAATTGGCCATCCTTTGTATTTATGGGGCTACAAATTATAGGAGGAAATTGCACATTTCCTGTTGCAAGTGGTGGATTCAAAGACCTATAGTGGTAATACAAGAACTCCTTATTTCATGAAAAAAACAAACAAAAAACAAAAACAAACAGGCAAGCTCTGGTGGCCTAGTGGCAAGAAGCTGCACTGCAATCCCAGAGATGCACGGTTCGAATCCACCAGATGCTCTACTGAAGAAGGAGGGACAATCTCCTTCTGTACCACTCAGATTTCATTTGATGGTATACACACACATAAAAAAAAAAAAAAAAAAAAACAAAAGAACTCCTTATTTGTATTATAGATAATGTATTGTACCATTCATCTAGTAGCTGCTAATATCATCTAGGCTAGATCTAAGTTAATTCTTAGTCAAATTACTTGCTTCAAAACTTTTTGAAAAATCTTCTGTTCAATTTTCTTATTTCATCATTTCTTTTTGTTTTTTTAACTTTACCTTCTTTATGTTCTAAACTTTTAGAATCTCTTCTGGTGTATATTTTATTCTTTTCTTTCTTACCTATATTTGACCTTTTGATTTTTTTTTTTCTTGTGTAATGACCTTGATGTCAGCACACTAGTCCTTTTGTTTTCCTGTCATTAGTGTTTAATGAATCCATTTTTTTCTTTATATTGTTTCTAAATTCAGGTAACTCTGCACATGTATCTGATTTTTCTTTCTTCTCCATCTTCGCAATGCCCTTTTGCTTTCTCCATGAATGATATCCTTGATGTCATCTCACAACTCATTTGGTCTTTGATCACTGGTGTTCAATTCTTCAAACTTATTCTTAAAATGCTTTTGAAATTCAGGTGGAATAGACTCAAGATCATATTTTTGTTCTCATGGACTTATCATAATTCCTATCTGCTTCAGTTTTAATTTGCACATGAGTAAGTGATGACCTTTTCCACAATCCATCTCTGGACTAGTTTCGACTGCTAATATTGAGCTTCTCAAACAATTTCTTCCACAAATGTAGTCAGTCTGATTTCTATGCAGTTCATCATGTGAGGGCTATTTGTTAAATGGCTGTTTGTTTTTTTTTTCAAAGTGTATTTGCAATGAATGTATTATTGAACATAAAAATTCAATCAATCCATTTCCAGCCTCATTTTTGTCATCAATCCATATTTTGATGACCGTTCCTTCTTCATTGTTTCTAGTTTTTGCATTCTAGTTACCAATTATCATTCATACATGTAGATTGCATATTTGGCCAATTTCAAAGCACAAGATTTGGTAAAAATTTTCAATTTCCTCCTCTTTGTATGTAGTTGTAGGAGTATATATTTGAATAATAGTTATATTAACTGGTCTTACTTGTATTTGTATGGATAATATCCTATCACTCAAAATATCATATTTCAAGATAGAACATAACATTTATTTTTTACTATGAATGCAACACCATTCTTCTTTTTTCCCCCCTTCATTCCTAGCATGGAATACCATGTGATTATCCAATTCAAAGTGGCCAGTGCTAGTCTATCTCTTTGCACTAATGCCTGCTATGTCAATGTTCATATATTACATTTCATTTTTCACAACTTCTAGTTTTCCAACATTCATGCTTCATACATTCCTTGTTCCAATTTTAAAGTATGTTTGTCACTATTTTACTGTGTTTTGATTGACTTTCAATCTGGACTCTACCTCTAATATTATCACTATTCATTTTCCTCTATTGTTCATAGGGTTTTCAGAGACCTTATATTTAGGAAGTTCATGACCAATCCTGTTTCACAGTCTATCTTAATCTAGGAGCTATATTAAAACCTATCCACCATGGATTTATATTGGTAGCATAGCTTTCAGCATCACAGCGACCCACCAGTTACCCCAATATAGCAAACTGATAGTAAATTATATGTTGTTGTTGTTATGTGCCGTCGAGTCGCCTGCGACTCATAGCAACCCTATGTACAACAGCCCTAAACTCCGCTCTGTCCTGTGCCAATCGCACTGTCTCTGACACTCCCATCCTTTTTTTTTAATTGAAATTTTAATGAAAGTGTATAGACTTTGGATTTCCATTCATTAGTTGTTGCACATTTTTCCCCAGCCTATCCACCCCTCAGGCCAGAGTTGGTTTTTCATTGAAAAGTAAAAAAAAAAAAAAATAAATTAAAAATCTTTCATTATTATACAATTTCTTCCACCTCAGTTCACTCCCCCATGAAGCTTTCATTCTGGACTCTTATCTTGAAAATAAGACCTAATCATATATTCCTTTCAAACAGTTCTCTCCCTCATCTATTTCACTGCAGTGTACATTATTTATCCCCTCTTTTCTTAGACACCCTCCAACTCCCATGTCAGTCCTGTTTTATAATGGTGGCATTATGCAGTATTTGTCCCTTTGTGACTGAGACATTTCATTTAGCATAATGTCATTCAGTCTCAAGGATTTTGTATAATATTTCATGAGGTCCTTTGTTTTTTGGCTTTTTTTGGTTTGTTTGCTTTTTTATTATTTTTGTATGTGTGTACTGTCAAACTGGATCTGACAGGTACAGATCTGACTGATTGCTGCTCCTTCCCCAGCAGAGCATCTGGTGGATTCGAACAGCGTACCACTGGGATTTTAGTACAGCTGCTTTCCACTAGGCCACCAAGCTCCCTGAGTTCCTTGTTTTTCAATACAGCATAGCATTCCATTGTGTAAATATACCATAGCTTCTCTATGCATTGTTGACAGACACTTGAGTTGTTTCCACCTCTTTGCTTTTGTGAACAAAGTTGCAATGAACACGGTGTGCATATACCTGCTTGTAGCATTTATGGTTTCTTTAGGTTATATTCCCAGTAGTGGAATTGCTGGGTCAGATGGTATTCCTATTTACAACTTTTTGTGAAAGCGCCACTCTGCCTTCCATAGTGGTTGTATCATTTTACACTCCCACCAATGGGGAATAAGGGTTCCAATTTCTCCACAACCTCACTAGCATTTGTTGTTTGCTGTTCTGTAAAATTGTGCTAATCTTATTGGGGTGAGATGATATCTCATAGTTGTTTCAATTTTCATTGCTCTTAGAGCTAAGGATTTTGAACCTTTTTTCATGTTTGTTGGCGATATGACTGTCTTTTTTGGTGAAGTATCTATTTATATCCTGTGCACATTTTTCAATTGGGTTGTTTACCTTTGTCTTCTTGTTGTGCTCAAGTATTATAGAAATTCTAGATATAAATACCTTATCATACATATCACGACTGAATATTTATTCCCGATCTCTAGCT
The DNA here is from genome assembly GCF_000299155.1 of Elephantulus edwardii. Taxonomy (NCBI): domain Eukaryota; kingdom Metazoa; phylum Chordata; class Mammalia; order Macroscelidea; family Macroscelididae; genus Elephantulus; species Elephantulus edwardii. The sequence goes on from NW_006400133.1 coordinate 1,037,631, forward strand.
TCCCTTTTCATCCTATTGGAGAAGGTTTTGGATGTGCATAGGGATGTTATTCTTAGAAGGTCCCATTTATCTATTTTATCTTCTCCGGTTGTAGGTTTTTCAGGATGCTTGGAAGACAGTTAATGCTTGGATTAGGGCTTCTAAAGTCCTTCCAAGCTTTTCTCTAATGACGTTTATATTCCTTGGCCTTAGTGCTCAGTTCTTAATCTGCTTTGAGCTGATTTTTGTGTCTGGAGTGGGGTGTGCATCTTGCTTTGGTTTTCTGCAGATAGTTTTCCAATTTTACCAACACCATTTGTTAAAAAGGCTGTCATTTCCCCACTTAACTGATTTTACCTCCTTATAAAAAAGAAATTGTCCATAGGTAGATGAGCTAATGTCTGGGTTCTCAATTCTATTCCATTGATCTACGTGTCTGTCATTGTACCAGTATCATGTTGTCTTGAACAACATGGCAGCGTAGTAGGATTTGAAATCACGAAGTGAGATGCCTCCTACCTTGTTTTTCTTTTTAAGGAGTGCTTTGCTTATTTGAGGCCTCTTTCCATTCTGAATGAAATTGGAGATTGTCTCTCCATCTCTTTGAATAATGGAGTTGGTATTTGCATTGAAGTTCCATTGAACATTTAAATTGCTTTGGGAAGTATTGTCATTTTCACAATATTGAGTCTTTTTATTCATGCGCAAGGGATATTCTTCCACTTCTCCAGGACTCTTTTTGTTTCTTGTAGTAATGTTTTGTAATTTTCTTTGAATAGATCCCTTGTGCTTCTGGTTAGATTTATTGCCAAGTATTTAATCTCGTGATTAGCTATTGTGATGGATACTGTTTTTCTTAGCTTTAGTTCTGTATTTTCATTGTCACTGTAGAGAAATCAACTGATTTTTGTATGTTGATCTTGTATCTTGCCACTTTGCTGAATTGGTCAACTATGTCCAGTAGTTTTCTTGCTGAGTCTTTAGGGTTTTCTATGTATACTATCATATCACCTACATAGAGAGGTAATTTTACCTCTTCTTTGCCAATTTGGATACCTCTTATTTCCTTCTCTTGTCTTAGTGCTATTGCTAAACCTTCCAATACAATTTTGAACAGGAGAGGTGATAGTGGGAATCCTTGCCTAGTTTCTGTCCTCAGAGGGAATGTCTATAGTCTCTCAGTTGAGAATAATGTTGGCTCTCGGGTTTGAATATATACATTTTAATATATTGAGGAAATTTCCCTCTAATCCTATTTTGTTGAGTGTTTTAATGAGGAAAGTGTGTTGGATTTTGTCAAAAGTCTTTTCCGCATCAATTGATTGGATCATGTGGTTTTTGTTTTTTGTTTTTATTAATATTATGAATTACACTGATTATTTTTCTTTTGTTGAACTATCCTTGTATATCTGTTATGAATCTTACTTAGTCATGCTGATTTTTTAAATATATATTATTGGATTCTATTGGCCAGGATTTTGTTCAGAATTTTGGTATCTATGTCCATAATACATATTGGATTATAGTTTTTTATTTTGGTGGTGTCTTTACCTGGCTTTGGTATCAAGGATGTGTTTGCTTCATAGAATGACTCTGTGAGAATTTCGTGTTTCTCTATTTTCTGAAATAGTTCATGTAGAATTGGTGACAGTTCTTTTCTGAATGTTTGATAAAATTCACTTGTAAAATCATCTGGTCCAGGGATTTTTTTGGCTGGAAGTTGTTTTATTACCTTTTCAACTCCTTCGTTTGTAATGGGTCTATTCAGGTATTCAATTTCAGTTTGTGTCTGTTTAGGTAGATTGTGAATTTCTAAGTATTTGTCTATTTCCTCTAGGTTTTCATAATTGGTTGAGGATGATGTTGTTGTTGTTAAGTGCCGTCGAGTCGCAGGCGACTCATAGCGACCCTATGAAGGAGAGTCCTCGAAGCCTGGGTGCCTTTCATCCTCTCCCCAAGTTCATAGGGTTTCTGGAGGCAAGCTATTATGGAAGTGGACGCCACTCCTCCTTCCACACTTGTTTAATCGGGGAGCTCCACCCCACTCTCAGTCCGCACTGGGTAGCCAACCATTAACACATTTGACACATCCGTGTCACAGTGTTCAGCCTCACAGGAACCACAAGTGACCGCGGCACGGCAACTTGTACACCAGGGCTATATGACCTAGAGGAATGTCTGAACATCATGCTCTCTGGCCAAAGGATCACAGCCACCCTGGGTGGGGCAAACCTGGGCAATTATGGCCATCTCCTCCCTCCTCCTCTTCTCCTTTTGGGTTTGAAGCCGCTGGTGCCTTCAACCCAAGGCCAAGCGTGGCTTCCCTGGCTCTTGGAGGCAGAGTCGCCTTTCTCCAGAGACCGCCACAACACAACACAACTCCCTGGTTGAGGATAGTTTTTCATAATATTCCATTGTTAGCCTTTTCATTTTAGTTGGTTCAAGTGATGTATTTTTGAGAACAATATTTTATTTTGCGAACAGAGCAAGGAAACAATATACAATTTAAAATGATGTAAGGTGTGTATCAGTGTTGTGTCCTTTCTCCATACTTATGTAATCTTTATGTTGAACGAAGCTAGACACTATAAAGAAGAATGTGACATCAAGATTGAAGAAGACTCATCAATGACCTGTGTTATGCAGATGATACAACCTTGCTTGCTAAAAGTGAAGAGGAATAGAAGCACTTATTGAAGGTGATTATAGAATACAGTCTTCAATATGGATTCCATCTCAACGTCAAGAAAAGAAAAATTATTATCACTAGACCAATTGGCAACATCATGAGAGATAGAGAAAAGATTGAAGTTGTTAATGATTTCATCTAACTTACATCCAAAATCAACACCCTTAATACCAACAGTCAAGAAAATCAGAAGCATATTACACTGGGAAAGTCTGTAGTCAGAGACCTTTTCAAATTATTGCATAGCAATAATTCCAGTTTGAGGACAAAAGAGCATCTGATTTAGGCCATGGTTTTCTCATCACTTGCTATGCATCTGAGAGCTGGGCAATAAATAAGGTTGACAGAAGAAGTGATGATTTTGAATTGTGGTATTGGAGAAAAATACTAAATATTCTTTAGACTGAGAAGTTCTTTTTTTGTTTGTTTGTTCTGTTCTGGGTTTTGTTTTTTTTTGTTTGTTTTTTGTTTTCTCGAGGAGGATATTATGTTTGGAAAGGAGAGGACTGACAAAAAGAAAAGAGAACCCTCAACCAGGTGGATTGACATAGTGGCTGCCATCCATTATGTTTTTAAAGACTGTAAATCTTAATGAAAGCAAATTGCCTTCATTTCTCTCAAGAAGCAGCTAATAGATTTGGTAGAATTTGACTGGTTGGATTGGATTCCCCAATCTTACTCAACACTTAATCCACTATGCCACCATGACTTCTTATTTTTGGGGTAAGTAGGTGTAGTGCATAGCATGTCAAATCTTAATTGAAGAGTTGGCATTCCAACTCCACTGGCTGCTGCATGGAAGAAAAATGAGGAATGTACTGTAAAGATTTTAACCTTAGAAATCCAATGGAGGTTCCCAATGAGTTGAAATTGACATAACAACCATGAGTTTTTATTTATTGTTGTTGGTTTTGTTTCTTTTAATGATAAATAAGGAGCCCTGGTGTTAGAGTGAGTTGTATATTGAGCTGCTAACTACAGGGAAAAGATGAAGCAGTCTCCCATAGATATAATGATAATTTGTGTACTACTTTTAGAAGAATGAAAGTGGAAGAGAGTTTCTCACTCATTCAAGCTAGATAATATACACTGCATTCAAGAAAGGCAATATATTTGAGGTTATGTTTTGTTCAGGGCCTAGACTTTACTTTCTTCATACATGTTTTATGAAGAATTGCTTTGGGGCTCTATTTCTAGTTCCTGAAAATAATTATTGACTTTTTTAGCATTGGAAGTGCTTGTATCATGCAAAAACCTATAGACAGCCCTTTGGAACTTGTGTAAATGTATGAGGCAACATAGATTACCTGACAATTGAACGCAGGAAGGTAGGGATTAAGACACAGCATAGTGATTGATTCAATCACATAGGCCTATTTGATGAGGTCCCAATCATGACTGGGAAATGAAGTTAGTAATACACTGGATACAGATGTTCTTTTGAAATCCCAGACCATTCATACTCATGAGAATATCTCAATCTCATGGTGACAAGAAGTTCCATAAGGAAAACCCCTTCTTAATTCACCTATTTGTTTCTTCCTATGTTTTTGTGATTATATTAAAAATATCATAGTAAGAGTAATAGTTACCTTAGTGCTGTGAGTCCTACTAATAAGTTAGTAAACTAACCAAAGGCAGTGATCATCAGTAGAGTTTGATATCAGTCTACAGAGGAGTCAGAGTGCTAATGTGCGAAGATCCAGCCCTGAGTGGCTGGAGATCAGAGATAGACTACACAGGTAGATTTTTTAAGGTATAAAGTCTTACTTGACTCTGGAATATTAAAATCAGAATAAAAACAGATTTTTTTTGGTGTTGGTGTCAAAATAATGAAGAAGTAAAAAAGTAAGATTATATGTTTTCCATACTTAAAATAATTACTTTTTTATACCAAATTGAATATTTTTGGCACATTATTAGGGAATTTTTATGTAAAAAAAATTCTTTTAAAATTTTTGTCAAAAGTTTATAGAATTCCTGAAGAAAAGCAAATCTGTACAAATAATGATAACATTTAGGAGTATATACTCGTGTTTCCTGGGATTTTCATAAATTAGAGATTATTGAGCACAAACATCGCTATGCTTGACATTATCTGAACTTGAGGGTCCCCGAAATTTCCTTGAACAAGATAATCTCACTCTTTTCCTTTTGAACTAAATATGAGAGCCTGAAAGCACTGTGGATCAACTCATTGAATATTTGAGCTCCAATTGTAATTTCCTGGGCCTTCAATATTCACTCTATACTTTAACCTTTACAGAAAACAATTAAACTTATCCTGATTACAGAAACAATTCATTAAGAATGTTAACTTTCTAGTAAAATTCAAATCCCTTCCTCATTCTTACCCATGACAATGGAATAGAAGTCCTCTAAACCACTTTACAACTTTGCAATAAATACTAGTTAACCTGTGGTTTTGTAAAGACTCAGAAATTTAGAAGTGTCCATGGATAGTTCTTAATTAAAAACTTGTTCCAGTGCTTCAGCCACCACAAAAGACCTTTAAGAATTTTGCCATGTCTACAAATAAGCAATTCTCTTCTCTGACAGTATCTTCCCAAGAGCATTGTATAATATTAAGTGCTTAATCATTTGATCTTATAATAAATTAGGAAGGAATATAACAGATAAATTATTGCTCTCAGAAGAAGTCTTCAGAGGTGCTTTACATACTCACACATTCTGTGGGTTATGCACATTCTCTCCTCTTTTTCTCCCTTCTCCCCTCCTCTGACCTTCCACTGAGACTAGAAAGGAGATAGCCTATTATTCTCTATGGAGGCACTGATAGATTTAAACTACTAGGGATGTGCAGTCTTTCAGTTACCAGTGCAATTTCTTATGGACTCGGCCAGTAGAGCTCCCTACATACATTATTGCTGTTATGTACCATGGAGTCAGAACCTTCCAGTGGGTTTTCAGAGGCAGTAACTCACATACCAGGAGACTGCTCATCTTCAACCTGTGGAACAGGGGTGAATTCATACTGCATGCCTTTGGATTCACTGCACATCTGCTTACCATTAAGTCACCATATCCCTAAGTTTTTGTAGGCGAGTTATTTTTTTGAAGAAATAATTATTTATTTCATATTAGTTATAAGGATATAAGAATTATTATTTAAAGGTACATGTAAGGTAAAAGCAAGTTAGAGCCCATCTATCAAGAACTCGATAAAATTCAAAGTTATTTACTTATTTCTAATTTCTTTATTACTTGTGGTAATCTATGTGTTACAGAGTAAAATTTAGTTCCATGATTTTTATTTATTTATTTTATACTAAATTATTTACAAAGTTTGTATGCGTTGTTTTTTCCCCATTTTCTTCACCCTCCCCCCATAAAATTGTGTTACCCTATGATTAATGGCTCACCTTTACGCCCTCTCATTCTTCTGTTTCCTCCTCTTTCCCTTTGGACCTCATATTCATTCTACACTAATGGTCTTACAGTATTTGTCCTTATGGGGCTGAGTTGGTTCACTTAGAATATGCCCTCCAGTCCCTTCCAAGTTAGATAATGACTTATAAAATCATTGTCCCTGCATGATGTGTAGTATTCCATCGGGTGAATGCACATAATTTCTCAATCTTTTTGATTCTGATTGGACATTTGGGCTGTTTCCATGTTCTTGTGATGGTGAATAACACTGCTATAGAGTTATAATGGTTTTTTTTTACTATAATTGTCACAGAAGTCTTAAAAATAAAATGGCCTTGTACCTCTCCTCCTCTGAATTGCCCCTGGGACACTTCTCCCCTTGTCACCACACTCCCCTATCCCTTGCACTAGTGTTCCTCCAATGCATCAGAGCACTATACTCCAATGCATCAGTTCTCCCTGTACAATTGCTGCAAGCCCTGCTCTCTTTTCTAGAAGGTGTTAGAGTTCAGAGGAACTGCTCTCAGTAAAGGAAACAGGCTGGAGTAGGTTCCTCATGGCCAACTGCAGAAAAGGAGAGAGGTGCACAGATCAGCTATTACCATCAACAGAGAATTGAAGACTGCCTTGTTTGAAGTCTGCTTGTTCCCTAGACCTTTATTTTTTTATGCAGAAACAACTCTCCCCAACAGCTAAGAGAGAGGAAACAGGTACAAGGGTCAGCCAGTAGCACCATCTGGGACTTGGGAACTACACTCTTAGGATCTTGCCTCTTCCCTGGGCGTTTGCTCAGATGAGAGAGGCTTCTCCTGACTAGCTACAGAAGATTAGACAAATGCGTAAGTGCATGGGCCAGCCATTAACACTAACTGAGACTTGGGTACTGCACTGTTAGTTATTCACATGATCCAGTTTTGTACTTCTAGGAATATACTCCAAAGAAATAAAAACTGAGACAGGAACAGAGATAGGTACACTTTGTTCATAGCAGCATTATTCACAATTGTAAAAATATGAAATCACCCCAAATGCCCATCAACAAACAAATGGACTGAGAAATTGTGATACATTCACATAATGGATACATTATATCCATATATACATAATGGATACTATGCTGGGCTAAAAAATAAAGAGTTTGGGAAATTCTCATTGTGAGTATAAATGGAAGACTCTAGTAAGCATTATGTTTAGTAAACACAATGTGTCATAAGGACAATTACTGTATAAAATTATTATTGTAAAAATAGGAGAGTACCTAGTTGTTATTTTTAGGTATTGTCAATTCATCTGCAACTCATAGTGACCCTAGGTACAGGAGCTCTGATTCCTGTCCTATACTAAGCCAATCTCATTGTCTTCAAAACACCTGCCCCCTACTATGTCTTTCACTTTGGTGATGTATCTTATCCAAGGTTTTCCTCTCCTTCATTGTCCCTTCACCCTTCCAAGCACTAGGTCCTTATCCAATGACTCGTCCTTCCAGGCAACATGCCCAAACTATGTGAGAAACAGCTTTAAGATGCTTGCCTACAGAAAACAACTTGGTTTCACCAATTACAGGACATATAAGTTTGTTCTCTTGGTAAGATGTGTAAAATTCCAAAAGGGTAAGGGAAAAGAGAGAAGAGGACTTAAATGGATGGAAATCCAAAGTCTCTGTAAACGTTCATTAAAATTAATAATAATAAAAAACAATTTAAAAAACTGAAAAAAAGGAGAATTTTGGAAATCCCTAGGACAAAGCAGAGTTTAGTAAGCTGTTTAGAGGGAATAGTAAGCTGTTTTAAAAGGAATATGAAAGATTCAATGGGGATTTAAAAAGAAAAGGCCTTTAACAAAATCCAACACCCCTTTCTGATTAAAACAATCAAGAAAATAGGATTAGAGGAGAATTTCTTCAACATAGTAAAAAGTATATATGCAAACCTGAAAGCCAACATTGTTCTCAATGGAGAGAGATTAAAGGCATTCCCCTTGAGAATAGGAATGAGGCAAGAATGCCCACTATCACCTCTCTATTCAATATTTTATTGGAAGTCTTAGTGACAGCAATAAGACAAGAGAAGGAAATAAGAGGTATCCAAATTGGCAAAGAGGAGGTAAAATTATCTCTCTATGGAGATATGATAGTATACTTAGAAAACCCTAAAGACTAAGCAAGAAAACAACTAGAATTAATCAACCAATTCAGAAAAGTGTCAGGATACAAGATCAATATACAAAAATCAAATGGATTTTTCTGCAGTGACAAAGAGAATACAGAACCGGAGCTAAGAAAACAATACTCTTCACAGTAGCTAATCACAAGATTAACTACTTGGGAGTAAGTCGAACCAGAAGCACAAAGAATCTATTCAAAGAAAATTTAAAAACATTACCACAAGAAACAAAAAGGGACCTTGAGAAGGGGAATACTACCCCTTGCTCATAAATAGGAAGACAATTTTGTGAAAATGACAATACTACCAAAGGCAACTTGCACATGAAATGCAATCACAATGCAAATACCAATTCCGTTCTTTAAAGAGATAGAAAAGGCAATCTCCAATTTCATTTGGAATGGAAGAAGGTCCCAAATAATCAAAGCACTCCTTAAAAATAAAAACAAGGTAGAAGACATGGCATTCCGTGATTTCAAATCCTACTACACTGCCTTGATGGTCAAGATATCATGGTACTGGTATAATGACAGACACATAAATCAACGGAATAGAATTGAGAATCCCTAAATCAGCCCATGTACCTATGGTCAACTGATTTTTGACAAGGAGTTGAAATCAGTTAAGTGGGGAAATGACAACGTTTTTAACAAATAGTGCTGGAAAAATTAGAAAAAAATATCTGCAGAAAACTCAAGCAAGATCCACATCTCATTCCATACACAAAAACCAACTCAAAGTAGATCATGAACCTAGGACTAAAACCAAGGACTATAAACTTCATTAAAGAAAACCTTGGAAGAACTCTAGAAGTCCTAATCCACAACATAAACAGTTTTCCAAGCATCTTGAAAATCTACAACCAGGAGAGGATAAAATAGATGAATGGGACCTTCTAAAAATCAAATCCCTATGCACATGCAAAAACTTCTCCAACAGGCTAAAAAGGGAAGCCACAGACTGGGAAAAAGTATTTGGTAATGGCATGTCAGATAAGGGACTTATATCTAGAATTTATAAAATACTCAAGCACCACAACAAGATAAAGGTAAACAACCCAATTGAAAAATGGGCACAGGATATGAACAGACAGTTCACCAAAGAAGACATTCAGATGGCAAATAAACACATGAAGATATATTCAAAATCCCTAGTTCTAAGAGAGATATAAATAAACACAACTATGAGATATCATATCACCCCAGTAAGAATAGCAAAATTTAACAGAACAGCAAACAGTGAATGCTGGTGAGGTTGTGATGAAACTGGAACCCTAATTCACTGTTGATGTAAGTGTAAAATGGTAAAACCACTATGGAAGGCTGTATGGTGCTCTCTCAAAAATTGTAAATAGAAATACCATTTGTCCCAGCAATTCCACTACTGGGAATATACTCTAACGAAACCATAACCTCCACCCAAGCAGATACATGCACACCTATGTTTATTGCAGCTTTGTTCGCAATAGCAAAGAGTTGGAAACAGCCCAAGTGCCAATCAACAAACAAATGGATAGAGAAGCTCTGTTATATTCACACAATGAAATATTATGCTGCATTGAAAAACACAGAATTCATGAAATATTAAACAAAATGGTTGACCCTAGAGGAAATTATGCTGAATGAAATATCTGTCACAAAAATTAAAAAACTGAAAAAAAAAACCAGAAAAAAACCAAACTACTGCACAATCCCAGTGTTGTAAAAAGGGAGTGACATTGAGGTTGAGGGAAGACTGAGAAAGAGAGGATAAATAATATATACTGTGTTGAAACAGATGAGGGAGATAACTAGTTAAAAGGGATATATGATTAGGTATTATTGTTATGACAGGAGTTCAGAATGAAGGCTGCATAGTGGCGTGGACTTGGAGGGAGGGCTTGTATAATAATAAAAGAATTTTTCTTTTACTTTTCAAAGGGAAGAGTGAATTGGGGAATAGGGGTGGGCAGGGATAAAAGTACAACAATGAATTAATGGAAATCTAAAATATCTGTAAACTTTCATTAAGATTAATTTAAAGAACAATTTAAAAAGATGGTGTAATTATAAACATAGGTCAATGGTAATTATATAAGATACAATGTATATGACTATTAAATATAATCTAAATGAAAGATTTTATAAAGCAATGCATATGGATGAAAACTAATGCAAATTAATTATTGCATAAAAAACAACACAAAAGTGAAGAAGGATAGAAAAGAAGGAAGGGAGATCACTGGGATAGTGGAGGTTGTTGAGTGGTGGGGAATGAGTGGGAGAAAATCAGGATCAGTGTGATAACAGACTTGGATAGGTGTCAGTTAATTATATGAAGTACAGTGTGTATGTGTATGAAATATTGTGTGGGATTCAATGTACACAGATAAAGCACCTAATCCCATGCCCCAATTAGAGTGTCATCTCATCTGTAGTCTTCCTCTCCAATGCTGTCTTTCCTCTCTTCCAGGCATGCTGTCCTTCTAAAAAGACTGGTCTTTCCTGGTCATGTGCCCAGTTAATGTGAGATGGAGCTTCAAAATCCTTGCCTTCATGGAGAAATTGATTTCACTCTCTTCAAGACAGACCTATGTGTTTGGACAGTGCATTGTATATTCAATAGTCTTCTCTAGCACCACAACTCGTAAGTATCAGTTCTCTTTCTGTCACCCTTAATCATTGTCCATCTTTCTGATGCATAGCATGTAATTGTGGAGGCCACAGACTGAACCAGGAGCATCTTAGTCTCTAGACTGACATCATTGCTCATCAACACTCTAAAGAGGACTCTAATAGCACTCCCCAGTGCAATTAATCTTTTCATTATCTGGCTGCTGTTGTCAATAATGTTGATTGTGAAGCCAAGGAAGCTAGAATACTTAACTTCAATCTCTCTACATCTATCATGGTGTTGCCAATTGGTTCAGTGGTGAAAAACTTTGTCTTCTTGATGTAAAGCTTCAATCCATATTGAAAACTACAGTCCTTGACCTCCTGCAGCAAATGTTTCGTGTCCTCCTCAGTTTTGTAGAGCAAGGTTGTATCATTGGCATAATGTAGGTTGTATTATTGGCATAATACAGTTGTCCTCCAATCCTAATGTAAGACTCCTCCTCATAAAGTCTAAGCCCCTTAATGATCCGTTCCACTTAAAGATTGAGAAGGCATGGAGACAGGATGCATTCCTGAAACATTCCTTTCCAAATTTTGCATCATGCATTGTTTCCTTGCTCTGCTGTGATATATTCAGTATTACAACATGACACTTCAATTTGTTTTTCAGTTATCTCAGCCTTAGAAATGCAAAGTAAGTTCTCTTTTATTTTCTAACTTCAACTCTACACATTTAATTTTAATACTTTGGCTTATTCTCTAATGCTGTCCCTTGATATCTTTTGTACATCTCCTTTGGCATTTCTTCCTTTTGTTTTGGCTTCTTAGTAGTCTAAAGTTTTCAGAGTCTCTTCTGATACCTATTTTGGTATTTTCTTTCTCATCTGTTTTTGTAATGAACTTTTACCTTCTTCATGAATGATATCCTTGGTATCATGTCACAACTCATTTGGTCTTTCATCATTAGTGTACAATGCTCTAAATCTATTCTTAAGATAGCTTTTAAATTCAGATGGGATATTCTTAAAGTTGTATTTTGTGTCTGGTAGACTTGTTCCCATTTTCTTTTCTTTTTAAATTTTATTTTATTTAATGAACATTTACAGAGACTTTGGATTTCCATTCATTCCTTGTTGCACTATTTTCTCTACATACCCCCCATTCGTTCCTCTCTTTTTTTTTCCTTGAAAGTCTGTTTTAATTGTCCCATGGCCACACTGCTTATCAAAACCAGTTCTGATTAATCTCCTTTGTCAGTGTGCCCTTTGCTGTTCCCTAGTACTCCTTCCTGAGAGAGATTTCACCCTGATTCATAAGGAAAAGGGGATGGCGTAGGGCCCCTGTGGCAATAGGAAACACGTAGACTATTATGGAGATTGATTTTGGAATTTAGATGCACTGTTATCAATTGTACTTAGCCATACATGTTCATTGTTTTCATTTTCTTTAGCTTCAATTTGAGTTTGTACTTGAGTAATTGATTATTGATTCCTCAGTCCACACTTGACCTTGGTTTGGATGCTGATATTAAGCTTCTCTAATGACTCTTTTTCCATGGATGAAGTCAGTCTGATTCTTATATAGCCCATCAAGTGATTCTCACCACTGGGCCATTGATAGATGAACAGCACCATGATGGAATGGAGAAGAGATTAAGAATCTTAACAATTTCAGCTTGCTTGGTAGCGCAATAAACATTCTGGGCACCAACAGTTAGGAAATCAAAAGACAAATTGCACTAAGAAAATCTGCTGTCAGGAATCTTTCTAGTACTAAAGAGAAACAATGTCAGTCCAAAGAATAAGGATCACCTGATCCAGGCTATGGACTTCATAATTACCCGTTATGAATCAGGCATGAGATTGTGAGTATGGTTCAGGAATGTGCAAGGTTTCAGTCTGCTGTACAGAGAGTCATTACTATTCAGTTGACTTGAAGACACCTAGTGACAAAGATTCATAAGATTTCTGTTTTATTAAAGAATTTCTGACACACTTGAAATTTCATTATTCATTGTTAATCGCTTTCCAGTTAGATTCAATTTCTGACAACTTTATGTGTAACAGGAAGAAATATTGCCAGATCTTATGACTTTTCTTGATTGTTGCTACATTCAAGTCGAAGGTTGTGGCTATTGTGTCAGTCCATTTTATGGATGGTTTCCTTCACTCTTCTAAATTTCAGATATGCAATAACAGAAATGAAACTCATTTTAACATATGTATAACAGACTACTCATACTTAAGACTAGTCTATAAAATCAACATTTATGAACTATTTAAAGAGAAAATATTCAAGGACACAGAATGAGATTGTTGGCGGTATCTTTAGGTTCCTGTTGTTGTTGTTGTTATGTGCCGTCGAGTCACTTGCGACTCATAGCAACCCTATGTACAACAGCCCTAAACTCTGCTCTGTCCTGTGCCAATCGCACTGTCTCTGACACTCCTTCCCGATTATCCCAGTCACTGAATCAATCCACCTCATAGAGGGCATTCCCCTCCTGCACGGTCCCTCCACCCTCCCAAGCATGATGTGCTTCTCCAAGGACAGGTCTCTCCTCACAACATGTCCAAAGTATGTTAGATGGAGCCTCAGAATCCTTGCCTCCAAGGAGCCATCTGGTTTAACCCTATCAAGGACAAATCTGTTTGTTTTCCTAGCAGTCCATGGTATTCTCAATACTCTTCTCTAGCACCACAGCTCAAAGGCATCAATTCTCCTTCTATCCTCCTTGGTCATTGTCCAACTCTCTGATGCA
>NW_006400133.1:1052827-1060582 GCF_000299155.1 Elephantulus edwardii
AATCAGCTCCTGGCCTAGTTTTCACTGCTGATATTGAGCTTCTCCAGCGGTTCTTTCCACAGATGTAATCGATCTGATTCCTATACATACCTTCAGGTGAAATCCAAATATTAAACCTACATTGTTTCTCTTAAAAAATGGGTAAAGACACGTGTGCCAAAGGCAGGGAAAACACTGACACTAATGGTTAACTCCACAATAAGGGATATACCTTTAACTTGCCGGTCTGTCTCATACTTCTCTAAATATGAACATTCACATTAAGACAGACTAGGAAGAAGGATTGGCCAGCCACTTCTGAAATAGCAGGCCTCTGAAAACCCTATGTACAACAGAACACATGTAGATAACAGAAAGGGCAATTGAGGTTGAGCTTAGGTTCCTATTCAACAATAAACAACTCATTTCTGTTAAGTCACAACCCACTCATAGCTGGCCATTCAGTGATTTTTTTTCAGGCACTGTAAATCACACAGAAAGAGATGATATGCATCTTTCTCCCTTGGAGCAGATGGTGGATTTAAACCACCACCCTTTAGTTTTCCATCACAACTTTACCCATTAGGTCACCAGAGTTCCCTAGGTCACCACTAGAAACAAGATTTTACATGGTTTGGCAATTTCTACGAAGTCTTGCTCTTAGGTACTATATATTTAAGAAAACAAAGCATTAAAAATGCAAGGAAAAAAGAGAATTAGACAAGTATTTGAACACATGAAATATCGTTTTGACTTATTATTAATTACTTGATGATCTTTTCCATCAATTCTATCTTTTGGTTTCTTCTTGGTTTCAACAATGAAAATTGACTATTAGGTCCTTCATTTGATTTGGATTTTAGATTACAATTCTTTAATTAATTTAAATTTCACTGTTTAATTTCCAAAAGATCATTAAATTTATACTCTTTCATCATATTTCTATATCTTCCTGTTCATAGTTTAGTTTTCTTTTTTTCTGCCAAGAACTTTATGTGCTTTAACAAGTTGCTCATATACTTATTGCCTGCTTCCTGCTTTAATATAGCTATTTTAATTAACTTATTTTAGACTCCATAAAAACTTTGTTCAAAGTGTTTTTTGAAGGAAGTAAATCAAACACGTCCACTTAATATCATTCTGAAAATAAATCCTTAAGAATTCTCTGAGGAATTTTCAAATACAGCCTTCCACTCAGTGATTAAATTTACAACTGAGCTTTATTGCTTACAAAAGCTGCATTTAATTTATACTGCTATTTTGGTTTCTGAATTAATTATATGGATGGTATTAAATTTTAAACCTATTAGAGTTTTATGTGTAAATTTTAATTCTGAACCTTATTTGGGCATCTCTTTATTTTTAACCATCTCATCATATATGAACAAGAAGTTGAGATATTTTAAATACTTTTGCTTGGAATGTCAGTATGAACAGAGATATTCTTGGCAGCTTTATTTTCTTTCCAACATAGTTACTGTCAATCTTGTCTTTTGGCTGAAATTCTTTTCTAATATTATACCTGACTTAAATTAGTAAGATTTATTCTTATCTTGTCTTATTTGGCATTTATAATTATACAAAAGTTATAGAATCACTTTTGTTGTTGCAGTTGTTAGGTGTCATCGAGTTGAGTACAACTCATAGAAACCCACTGAACAAAAGATCTGAACCCTCTTCTATCCTGCACCATCCTCACACTTCCTGGCACACAAGAGCTCATTGCAGCAGTCATCATGTGAACTGACCTGGTTGAGATTCTTCCTCTTCTTAGCTGATGACCCTCCACTCTTCCCAGCATCACGTCCTTCTCCTAGGAATAGCACCTCCTAGCAACATGCAACATGTCCAAAATATCCTCCAAAGAGCACTACAGCTGTACCCTCTCCAAGATATGTCCGTTTGTTGTCTTTACTGTCCATGAGATGTTCAGTGTTCTTCTCCAACACCAGAGGTCAAATGTGTCATTTTATTCCCGCTATCCTTATTCATTGTCCAGCTCTCAGATTCACAGATTATGGCCTAAATCAGAGACATGTTAGCCCTCAAACTAACATCATTACTCCTCAATAATTTTAAGAGTTCCCGAACTACAGATTTTACCAGTGCAGTCCCTCTCCTTGTTTTTTGCCTGCTGGTACCAAGGGGGTTAATTGTGGTTCCAAGCAAGAGGAAGCTGTTGACAGTCTCAATCTCCTCTCCATTCATCATGGCATTTTCCATCAGTCCAGTGGTAAGAATCTTTGTTTTCTTGCATGGAGATGTAATCCATACCAAAGACTGCATTCTTTGAACTTCTGCAACAAATGCTTCAAGTCCTGCTCACTTCATCAAGCAAGGTTGTGTCATATGTATAATGTAGGTTATTGAAGAGTCTCCCTTCAATCCTGATGCCACACTCCTCCTCACAGTCCAGCTTCTTTAATAATTTGCTGAGCATACAGACTGAATAGGTATGGAGAGAGAATATAAGCATTATGTACTTTGCAATTCCAAACCATGCAGTGCTCCCCTGCTCAGCATGCATAACAGCTTCCTGGTCCAGCTAGTCACTTTTAAATGTTTTTATCTTGTTGTTTTTATATGCTGTTGAGTTGTTTGCAACTCAAAGAGACCCTATGCACAACAGCTCTAAACTCTCCTCTATCCTGAACCAACCTTATTGTCTTTAACACACCTACCACCTTACCCAGTCACTAAGTCAATCCATCTCATCCAGGGTATTCCTTTTTTGCACTATCCCTCCACCCTTCCAAGCATGATGTCACTCTCCAAGGACTGGTCCTTCCTTGCCACATGCCCTAAGTATGTCAGATGAGGCTTCAGAATCCTGGTCTCTGAGGAGCAGACTGGTTTAGCCTTCTCTTGTGAGAAAATGGTTGTTCTCCTAACAGTCCATGGTGTGTATATTCAATACTCTTTTCTTCAGCACCACAGCTCAAAGGTATCAATTCTCCTTCTAGCATTCATAGTCATTGCCCAGCTTTCTGATACATAGTAAGTAATTATGATGATGAACATGGCCTGGATAGGTGCACCTTAGTCTCCAGATTGACATCATTGTTTTTCAGTACTTTGGAGAGGTCCCTGACAGCAGATTTTCTCAATGCAATTTGTCTTTTGATTTCTTGGCTGCTAGTGCTAAGAGTATTGATTGTGGAGCCAAGCAAACTGAAGCTATTAACAATCTCAATCTCTTTTCTGTCTATCACTATGCTACCAGTCAGCCCAGTGTTGAGAATTTTTGTTTTCTTTATGCTGATCTTCAATCCATACTTAAAGCTACAGTCCTTGGCCTTCTGCAGCAAGTGCTTCATGTCCTTCTCAGTTTCAGCAAGCAAAGTTGTGTCATTTGCATAATGCAGATTGTTGATGAATCTTCCTCCAAATCTGATGCCACATTTCTCCTCATAGAGCCCAGCCTCCTGGATGATCTGTTCTGCATATAAATTGAAAATGGATGGAGATAAGACACATTCCTGGCATACACCCTTCCCTATTTTTAATCATGCAGTGTTTCCTTGCTCTGTTCTAATGAATGCCTCCTGGTCCAAGTGTAGGTTTTGCATAAGCACAATAAAGTGTTCTGGGATTCTCAATATTCTCATAGTTAGCCACAGTTTGTTGTGATTCACACAGTGAAATTTCTTTACATTGTTAATGAAACACTAACAGATATTCCTTTCGTACTCTCTGCTTTCAGCCAAGATCCATCTATAAATCATTAGCTAAAATATCCCAAGTATGATGGCCTCTTAGAAATCCAGCCTGTACATCTGGCAGATCTCCGTAGATACGCTGTTCCAGTCATTTTTTTTTAATTTTTATAATTTCCAGCAAGATCTTGCTTGCATGTGGTTTTAGTAATATTGTTTGATTATTTCCACAATCTGTAGGATCACCTTTCTTTGGAATGGGAACAAATATGGATCTTTTTCAGTCAGTTGGCCTGGGGGTTGTCATCCAGATTTCTTGACACAACGTGATGAGCACATCCAGGGCAGCATCTGTTTGTTGAAGCATACCTAATGGTACACCATCAGTTCCCAGGGCCTTGTCCTTTGCCCATTCCTTCAGAACACCTGGCTTTAGGTACTTTTGAATATTTTTTGTCTTCATGATATCAAAAATTAAGACTTTTACTAATTTTATATACTTTAAATAATGAGCATGGAGAAGGTTGTTATACTAAAGAAAGAAAATTCAAATTAATTCACACATGTACACACATACAGAAAATATAGATGGGTAAAATGATATAATTCAATTAATTAGAACAATTATTAAAATATAAGTTTGGAAATATTTAGTCAATAATGTAAATTTTGAGAGTGAAAAAAGTAGTTCAGTCTGTCCTATTAATTTTATCATGCATTGGAAGTAAAATTACAGTGGTAAGACTCACAGAATTTTCAGAAATTATGGTAAATTATTGAGTAGAACGAACCTTTATGAGTCACTAGGGTAAATTGTTTCCCTATTTTCCTAAGAAATTTACTACCTTATAAGGATAAATTATTCACATTAGATTGCTCATTTTGTTAGGGATATGTTAAAGATTTTTTTTTAATTTTGCATAGCTAGCTTAAGGTATTACACTGCTGACCAGAAATTGACACCTAACAGTTCAAATCCACTAGCAGCATCAATAGAGAAAGTTGAACGATACCCTCCAGCAGTATTTATAGCCTCTGAAAACCCAGTGTAATGTCAGCTATGAGTCAATTCCCATTCAAAGGTGATAGATAAGTGAGTGTTTGGAATTTTACCTATAGAATATTTACTTATTCATTGTTTACATTATGTAAGTCTCTGGGTATCAGATTAAACCTTTTGTACAAGACTACTAATCTAAAAATTGGTTGTTCAAACCAACCCATGCAGCAGCTGTATGAAATAAAGAGCTGATGATCAGCTTCCATAATTATTATAGTCAAATAAAACAAACAGAAGTCTAGTATAATGGATCTCTGTTCACATAGGAGTATTATAAGTTGTGATTGAATTCATATCAATAGTTTATTATATTTTATGAAAGGTACAACACTCATTGAACTCATTAGCCTCATTAACATTGATTCAGAAATGACTCATAGATAAGATATATATAATTGATACGTAACACCATGCCAATGAAGAATGTCTGAAATATGTCTTAAAAATATAAGAATTTATCCCGACTATGCCTATGACACTCAGTAATCTCTTGAACATTGATAAGAACACACACTTATTTAACCACACAAAAATTAGTATTGTATTAAGTTCCATAAAGTTGGCTATGATGTATAGTGACCCTGTGAACACTAGCTCAAAATCTTGACCTATTCTACTCCATCAACCTGATCGTGTTTGAATTCATTGTTAGTCACTCAGTGAATCTCAATCTCAACCTCTCGCTCCCCATCCCCCTCTTTAAGACCTAGATTATACAGATGACACAACCTTGCTTGCTGAAACTGAGAAGGAATTGAAGCACTTGCTGCAGAAGGTCAAGGACTATTGTCTTCAATACATATTGAAGTACAACAAGAAGAAAATGAAGATTCTCACCACTGGGCCAATGGGCATCACCATGATAGATGGAGAAGAGATTGAGGTTAACAATTACAGCTTGGTCGGCTCCACAATCAAAACTCTTGGCACCAGCAGGCAGAAAATGAAAAAAAAAGTAATTGTATTGGAAAAATCTTCTGTAAGGGACCTCTCCAGAGTACTGAAAAAACAAAGTTAGTCTAGAGACTAAGGTGCACCTAATCTAGGCCATAGTCTTCACAATTGCTTGCTACGTGTCAGACAGCTGGACAATGACTGAGGATGACAAAAGAATCAATGCCTTCAAATTGTGGTACTGGAGAAGAGTCTTGCACATACCATGTGTGTGTCCCCCCCCCCCGAAACAAATAGATCTGTCCTGGAGAGGGTAAAACCAAGTTTCTCCTTAGAGGCTAGACTTTTGAAGCTCCATCTCACATATTTTGGGCACACGGCCAGGAGGAACCTGTTCTTGGAGAAGGACATCATTCTCAGAAGGGTGGAGGTACAGCAAAGGCAAAGAAGACCCTGGATGAGATGGATTGACACAGTAACTAGAACAATGGGTTTGGTGTGTCAGAATTAGTGAGATTGGCTTAGGACCAGGCAGCTTTCAGAGCTGTTGTACACAGGATCACTATGGGTGGCAGGTGACTCAATGGCACATAATAACAATAACAACTTTAAGATCTAACAAAATTTAGTCTTGTCTTGGGTAAAAAAAATCTGTCAACTCTTTCTTGTTGAGGGGCAACATGTCATCTTTTTCTAAGGAATACCTCCTTCTGATAACATGCCAAAAGTACATGAGAAAAAGATTAACCATGCTTGTCTTTAAAGATCACCATGGTTGTGCCTCCTCTAAGACAAATGGTTTGCTCTTTGGGAAGTCCATGTTGTTGTTCTTAGGTGTCATCAAGTCGAACGTGACTAATAGTGACCATATGAACAAAAAGCCTGAACCCTGTTCTATCCTGTGCCATCCTCACACTTCTTGATTCACAAGAGCCCATTGAAGCAGTCACCATGTCAGACCACCTGGTTGAGAGTTTTCCTCTTCTTTGTTGACCTTTCACATTTTCCAGTATCATGTCTTTCTCCAAGGAATACTATCTCCTAGCAACATATACAAAGTATGTGAGGCAAATCCTCACCATTCTTACCTTCAAAGAGCACTCCATCAGCACTCTCTGGAAGACATATCAGTTTGTTCTCTTGGCCATTCATGGGATATTAAGTGCTTTTCTCCAACACCACAGGTCAAATGTGTCAATTATTTTCATGTCATACTTATTCATTGCCCAACTCTCAGATGCATAGTAATCAGAAAAACTTTGACCTGAATCAGACGTATCTTAGTCTTCAAATTGATATCTCTACTCCTCAATAATGTGGAAAAGTCCCTAACTACAGATTTTACCAGTGCAGTGCATCTCCTTGTTTTCTGGTACCAATGGAGCTAATTGTGGATACAAGCAAGATGAAGCTGTTGACAGTTTCAACCTCCTCTCCATCCATCACAACACTGCCTAACAGTCCAGTGATAAGAATCTTTGTTTCCCTTACAATGATGTGCAATCCATACCAAAGGCTGTGTTCTTTTGCAACAAATGCTTCAAGTCCTCCTCACTTCATCAAGCAAAGTTGTGTCATTTGCATAATCCAGGTTATTGATGGTTTTCCCTCCAATTTTGATGCCACACTCCTCTTCATAGAGTCCAGCTTCTTGGATAATTTGCTCAGCATACAGATTAAATAGACATGGAGAGAGAGTAATTCCACAGTATGCTCAATAATCTTCTCTAGTACTTAAATTCAGGGAGCACTGGTTGCCTACTGGCAAGAAACTGCACTGCAATCTCGAAGGCACATGGTTAAAATCCACCAGATGCTACCTGAGAGAATAATAGGCAATTAACTCCTGTGCAATTAACTGCTTCTGGAAATTTGCCAGAGAGTCAGCTATGGGTCTGTTCTTACTCGATGGTATACAACAACAAAAACAACACCTAAATTAAAAGTCGTGAATTCTCCTTATTTACTGTCAAATTTCTACAGACGTTGTTGTTGTTATGTGCCGTCCAGTCACTTGCGACTCATAGCGACCCTATGTACAACAGCTCTAAACTCTGCTCTGTCTTGTGCAAAACTCACCATCTCCGACACACTTATTCTGATTGCCCCAGTCACCGAATCAATCCACCTCCCAGAGGGCCTTCCTCTCCTGCGCCTGCCCTCCCC
>NW_006400133.1:1087415-1087931 GCF_000299155.1 Elephantulus edwardii
TGCCTCTTGGTCCAAGTATAGGCTTCACATAAGCACAATCATAGGAATTAAAAATTGCTCAATGATGTTCATGTAAAACTTATACCTATATTAGGAGGGTATTATCTGAAAAGAGTAGGAGAATACTCCATGGTTTAAATTCAAGAAATGTGTACAATGGGGTTATATACTTTCTCCATACCTATTAAATCTATATGCAGAGCAAATCATTCCAGAGACTAGACTTTATGAAGACATTTAGAGCTTATGTATAACCAGAAAAAGAAGCATGGTTAATAACTACAAACTCAATACATGACAGGACAGGTATGACAAGCAGATTTTAAAGTTTAACTATTTTCTCTAAATCATCTTTCCATTGTAGTAGGCTTAGTTTGAAATTTATTGAACCTGTATTCTTCCATTTTATATTCTTGAATGACCCTTGTTTGGAATTACAAGTTGTTTACCTCACAAAATGTAAATAATTTTGAACGATATTATCAGCTTATATGAGAAATGCAAAGCAAGTACTTC
>NW_006400133.1:1089621-1097483 GCF_000299155.1 Elephantulus edwardii
TGATGAAAAGGAGAGAAAAATGGGGTCACTTTCATAGTTAAAAAGGCCATTTCTAGATCCATCTTGAAATAGAATACTGTGAATAACAGAATAATATTCATATGCATACAAGGAATACCTGTTAATACCACTATCATTCAAATTTATACACCTACAACCAGAGCCAAAGAAGAGGAAATAGGTGATTTCTACCAACTGTCACAGTTAGAAGTTCATGAAACATGTAACCAAGATTCTTTAATAATAATGTGTGGCTGAAATGAAAAAGTTAGGAATCAGGAAGAAAGATCAGTATTCAGAAAATATGGACTTGGTGACAGAAATGAGGCTGGGGATAGAATGATAGGATTCTGTACAATCAATGATTTATTCATAGCAAATACCTGTCATAGGAAATATAAACTCAGGCCATACACATGGATTTCACCTGAAAGGATACACAGGTATCAGATTGATTACATCTGTGGAAGGAACTGTTGGAAAAGTTCAATATCAGCAGTAGAAACTAGGCCAGGTGCTGATCGTGAAACAGACCATGAATAGTTCATAATCAAGTTCAAACAAAAATTAAAGAAGTTTAAATCATATCCACAGGAATCAAAATTTGACCTTAAGTCTATCTCCCATGAATTTATAAACGAACTCAGGAATAAGTTTGAGGCCTTGAACACTAATGAATGAAGACAAGATAAGCTGTGGGGAGATATAAAGAATATTGTTCATAAAGAATGCAAAAAATCATTACTAAGAAGGAAGAAGAAGAAAAGACCAAAATGGATGTCAGAAGAGACTCTGAATATTACTATAGAGTGCCGAGAAGCCAAAACAAAAAGAAGAAATCAAGAAGTTAACAAGGAGCTGGAGTCAGAAAATCAAAAGGACCAAATTCTCTCAACATTTCATACGCTGAAAAGAACTAAAGAATAAATTTAAGCAGTGAGTTTCAATGCTTAAGGATGCTATGAGAGGGATATTAAATGATTCAAGAAGCATTAAAAACAGATGGAAGGAGTATAAGAGTCATTGTACCAAAATTAATTGGCTGACACGGAAGATTTTCAAGAAACAACATACGAGCAAGAGGCAATGGTGATTAAGGAGGAAGTACAGGCTGCTCTGAAGGACTTGGCAGAAAATAAAGCCCCAGGAATTGATGGAATACCAATTGACATATTTCAGCAAATAGATACTGCCCGGAATGTGCTCACCAAGTTGTGCCAAGAAATCTGGAGGACAGCTACTTGGCCAACTGACTGGAAGAGATCCATATTTATTCCCATTGCAAAAAATGGTGACTCAACAGAGTGTGGAAATTATCACGAATATCAAACATTAGCAAAATCTTGTGGAAGATTACCCAGAAAAGACTTGAACATTACATTGACAGAGAAGTACCAGGAATACTGGCTAGGTTTAGAAGAGGTTGTGGCACTGGGACATCATTGCCAATGTCAGAAGTATCTTGGCAGAAAACAGAGAGTACCAGAAGAATGTCTATCTGTGTTTCATTGACTATGCAAAGGTATTTGACTGTGTGAATGACAATAAATTGTGACTAACATTGAGGAAAATGGGAATCTCAGTACACTTGATCGTGCTTATGTGAAACCTATACAATGGTCCGTCTAGAGACTAAGGTGCACCTGACCCAAGCCATGGTCGTCTCAGTTACTAGCTATGCATCTGAGAGCTGGATGGTGACTAAGATTACAGAAGAAGGATTGATGCATTGATTTGTGGTGCTGGAAAAGAGGATTAAACATGCCATGGATTGTCAAAACAATAAACTAATCAGTCCTGGAGAGGGTGAAAGCAGTTTGCTCCTTGGAGATAAGGATTTTCAAACTGTGTCTCAAATACTTTTGGCATGTTGTCAGGCAGGACTGGTTCTAGCCGAAGGACATCTTGCTTGGAGGGGTAGAGGGTCAGCTTAGGAGAGGAAGACCCTGAATGAAATGGATTGTGGCAATGGGGACACGTGTGTCAGAGACAGTGAGATTGCCTCAAGATAGGTTATAATTCAGAGCTCTTGTTCCTAGATTCACTATGAGTCATAGTCAACTGGATGGTACACAACAACAACCTTACATACAGGGAGATCTGTTGGCCTAGTGGTAAGGAGTTATGCTGCCAAGCCAAAGACAGGCAGTACCAATCTATTAAGCTATGAGGGAGAAGTATGAACAATCACCTCTCTGTGTGATTTATAGTCTCTGAAAACCACTTGAGTGTCAGCTAAGTCCCAGCTTAACAGCAATAAGTTGAATTATTTTTTTTAGTATTGCTAACATAACATTTAGTCAAGGATGAATAAATCTGGAAATTGCATTTCTCACTGGTGGTGAACATTAAAAGAAATTTTTTAAAAAAATCAGACCTCTTAAATATGAAATAATTTTTCATTCACCAGAAAAACTCAGCTAACTAAAAATATGGAGAAAGTGGAAGTGCTAGTTTGGTAAAGAATACAATGAGTATTTATTTTTGTTTTGGACTTTAATATAGATATGAGGTCACCATAAGGCAGAATTGACTTCATGCCAATTAATAACATCAAGATATTCATATTTGTTTTTATAACTTCACATAAATGTAAATAAATAATTTAATAGTTGATGGACTTCTCAATAATCATGACCATGAGAGTCAAGGAAAAACTAGTTTTTTTGCGTGTTTTTTTAAAAACTAGTTTTAATTAGAGATACAAATGTATCTACAGATAAAATGAGTTGACTAAACATTTTTCTCAATGTTACCTCATATCACTTATCATTATTAATATCACATATAAGCAAGATCCTGCTGAAAATTATCAAAAAATGATTGGAACAGCACATCAACAGAGAAGTGCCAGGTGTGCAGGCTGCATTTAGAAGAGACTGTGGCACTAAGGATATTATAACTGATGTTTGACAGAGTACCAGAGAAATGTCTATCTATATTTCATTGACTTCGCAAAGGCCTTTGACTGTGTGGATCACAACAAACTGTGGCTAACTCTGAGAAGAATGGGAATCCCGGAACCCTTGATTATGCTTTTGTGAAACCTATACTTGGACCAGGAGGCAGTCGAGAGAACACACCAGGTAAACACTGCATGATTCAGAATCAGGAAATATGTATGCCAGGGATTTATCCTATTGCATATTTTTCAATCTATATGAGGAACAGATCATCTGGGAGGTTGGGTTTTATGAGGAGGAATGTGGCATCAGAACTAGAGGAAGACTGCTAAACAACTAGTGTTGTGCAGATGACACAACCTTGCTTCCTGAAACTGAGCAAGACCTGAGGAATTTGTTATAGAATGTCAAGGACTGCAGCTTTCAATTTGGATTGAAGCTCAAAATAAAGAAAACAAAGATTCTCACCACTCTGCTGACTGGCATTACCATGATAGATGGAGAAGAGATTGAGGTTGTTAACAATTACAGCTTGCTCAGCTCCACAATCAATACTCTTGGCACCACCAGTCAGGAAATCACAAGATTAATTGCATTGGGAAAATCTGCTACTAGGGACTTCCTCAATGTACTGAAAAGCAATGATATCAGTTGAATGCTAGAGACTAAGGCACATCTAAATCCAGGCTATGGTCCTCATGATTGCATCAGAGAGCTGTACAATGATTAAGGATGACAGAAGAAGAATTGATGTCTCTGAGTTGTAGTGCTGGAGAAGAGTCTTGAACATCTAATGGACTACCAAAAAAGCAAGTAAGTCTTTCTTGGAGAGACTGAAACCAAATTTCTCCTTGGAGACTAGAATTTTGAAGCTCCATCTTCCATATTTTGGGCACATGGGCAAGAGGGACCAGTCGTTGGAAAAGGATATCATGCTCAGAAGGGTGGAGTGACAGGGAAGGAGAGGATGAGATAGATTGATGTAGTAAATGGGGTAATGGGAGTAGGTGTGACACTGGCTCTGAACAAGACAGGCTTCAGAGTGTACAGTGTGGCTATAGGTCATAGGCAACTCGATGGCATGTAACAACAACAATTTAGTTTAAAACCATTTTCAAATTGGGTCATTATTTATGCAATAAATCTATTGCTTAGTGTCAAGTTGAATGAAAATATTTATAAGATTATGAGATTATATAAAATTATATAAATGTGTTATCAGTTACTTTTTAGAAATAAAGTGTAAAACAACTTTAATTTTTAGCATATATACTATATGTATATGTAGTAATTTCTAAAGCAAATGTTGAGAAGGATGTTTTTCCTACTTAAATATAAAATCAAAAAATCAAAATATTATAATCTACTTTCCACTAAAATCTTGGGCATATATATATATATATCCCTGTTTGTGTATACAATTCTCTAAAAAAACCTTTTTAACATATTTCTTGTTATTTTCTAGTGTTTACAGCATCATTTTCTTCCCACTGAAATTGCAGTGTATTTTTACTAAACTTGCTGCCTTCCTAGGAAAAGAAAGACAAAGGATCTAAATTTAAAAATCAATTGCTATAGTGCTTCCAAATTATAACCATGCAAAACTTGTCCTATTTGACATGTGTTTGAATTTCAAACTGATGAATTAGGTTGCAGAAACATGAGCTCATAAAAATCATCCCTTCCCTGCTACCGTTTCATAATACCATATAATCAACATTTCAGCTCCTTCCCCCATGTCATCCCCCATCATTTCTGTACTGTAAAGAAAAGAAGCGAAAGTGTTTGTGTTAATTTTCTCTTCAGTGCTGCAGCAGGGAATTCAGGACATGACTCAGAAAGGCAACAGCTTCAAGAACAAAAAGAAAGAAAAGAGAAAAAGAAACCCTGACACACATAGAAATTACATTTAGAGTTTAAGAAATATAGTAATTAACAACATAGGGAGCATCTGAGGACACAAAAGTTTTTCCCAGCATCATCAACTGCTATGTCCTTACTGATATTTCCCTCTATTCATGTTCCTCAAATTCTGCTATTGTCTGAATTCTGAATACAGCTTCTCTCTCCTGCACACATCATTCTCTTATTGTCATCAATTCTTCTGATATTTCAAATGCTAAATCACTTCTCTTCATGCTGCTACTAGATACTGAATTGCCACCTTTGACTGTTCATAACTTTTGACTTTTTGTTTCCTTTCCTATAATAATCTCTGTCTGTTATGGACTATCCCTTTTTCTATGTGTTTTGAGGCTCTCAGGGTTGAAGGAATGAGCTCTGGGGTCTATAAGCTATGCACAATTACCAAGTATATGGAAGTTTGCTAGCTAGATCCTGGAATGCTTGTTTTCCAATGCAAAATTTTTACCCCAACATAACTTACTGATGAAAGGTAATGAATTTTTATCTATGGCTATTGATACAAAGACACCATAAAGGAGGAAGAAATAACAATAGATTCTGTATGCCATGACTACATTCTCAAACATGAGTAAACTGCACATTTAGATTGTTCAGACAAAAGATTGAACAATGCAATAAATATGAAGAGAAAAATAAATGACAATAACAACTGAGGTGCTACACTCAGTCACCTTTGCTCTTTAACTTAGTATTTTTTTTAAATGAAATACTGCTTATATAGTACAAATGCTATGTCACCACCCAGCAATTAAGAATTAATTGAAGCTAGAGTTCATCTGGGGAGCTCTGGTAAGTTAATGGTAAGGAGTTATGTTGCCAAATCAAAAGCACATGGTTCAAATCCACCAACTGCTCCATACGAAAAAGAAAGACAATCTCCTTTTATGTGAATTACTGCCTCTGAAAATCTGAAGATCATCTATGAGTTGGTTCAAACTCCACATAAAAACAGTGTTCATTTCCTAATCAGTTCCTCATCAGTGGACAATAAATAATAATAGATATAGAAAGGTTTGGAGTTGTCAATGATTTCATTTTACTTGAACACAAAATCAACACCCATCGGAACAGCAGTCAATAAATCAAAAGATGCACAGTTTTGGAAAAATCTACTGTCAAGGACTTTTCTTGCTAAAGAGCAACAATGTAAGTTTAAAGACTAAGATTCAATGGATCCAAGCCATGGTCTTTTCCATTACTTCCTATGTATCTGAAAGTTGATCAGTGAATAAGGATGACAGAATAAAAAATCAGTGTCTTTGAATTGTGGAGATGACTACCAAATATCCCATAGACTGACAAAGGAACAAACTCAGTTGAGGTTAGTGTAATAAGGGTGCTTCATAAAGAGCAGCTTAATGTCAAAAAAAAAAATTAAAAAATAAGGGTGCTTCAAAGAAACAAAGACGATGAAATTCAGCCTCATCTACTCTGGACACATTTTCAAGAGGAGTCATTTTTTAGATAAAAAGATATAGTGGGTAATATGGAAGGTCAAAGAAAGAGCCTAATCTTCAACAAAATGCAAGGCACAGGAAAGTGTACGGTTCAGATCTGTTGTTCACTGGGTTATTATGAGTTGTCGTTGACTTGAAGGCCCCCCAAAAACTTTATCTGTGGTCTCATGGGAGTTTATACAATGCATGAATGAACTCCAGTTGATTATTTACACAGTGTAGCTAATGCTGATGTCCTAGTGTAAGAAATTGTGCTGCAAACCCAAAGGTAGGCACCTTGAACCCACCAGATGCTCAGGAAAAAAAGATAAGTAATCTATTTTCTGTGATTTTCAATCTCTAAAACCCCTCTGGAGTCTCACCTATTGGTTGTTCTCCACTCAACAATTAGTTAATAAAAATTAAAAAACTGATGCATAATATATCTGCATCTACATTTATATTCAAATTAATAGCAGTAAATTGGAATTGACTCAAAACCGATCTTCTAGTTTGCTTTTGTTGTGGTGTTGTTGGGTACCGTTGAGTTGGAACCGACCCATAGTTGACCTTCTGGAAGGTTTTCAGAGGCAGTTAATCGCATGCGAGGAGATTGCCCATCCCCCTCCCGCGGAGCAGCTGGTGGCCTCAAACTGCTTGCCTTCAGGATTGCAGCACAGTTTCTTGCCACTAGGCTACCAGAGCTTGTTGTTGTTGTTCAGTGCCATCGAGTTGTAGGTGACTCATTTGTGACCCTATGAATGAAAGTCCTCAACACTTGCATGTGTGACTTTCATCCTTTCTCAAGGTTCACAGGGTTTCTGGAGGCAAGCTATTTTATAGAAGTGGATGCCACTCCTGCTTCCAAGCTTATTTTAATCAGGAAGCTTCAACAAACACTGTCTGCCTTGGGAAACCATTATCGCATTTGACACATCAGTGTCACTGTGTTAAGCTTCACAACAACCACAAGTTACCTCAGGATGGCAAGTGTACATGCCAGGGCTATACATAGGATTTCCATCAGAGTAGATTATGTAATTCTCTAATTCAAAATTCTGCATGCCAATACCTCATATTGCCAAAATGCCATTTCTTCCTTGAAAATGTCCAATTTACTTACATTCATACTTCTCCAATTCATTTCAATCATGAGTTTCTGTTTGCAACTGTTCCTCCTCTAGGTTTCTCAGAACAAGGACTCAGCCTCTGGTGCCATAACTGCCAATCTAATTTAAGAGTATTCACAGCATTGCATTTCAAGATGGATTTAGAATGGATTTCACCTGATGGTGTGCATAGGAATCAAATCTATAACATTTGTGGAAAGATTAGCTGGAGAAGCTCAATATCAGCAGTGAAAACCAGGCCAGGTGCTGATTGTGGGACAGACCACCAACTACTCATATGCAAATTCAAACTGAAGTTGAGGAAAATTAAGTCAAGTCCACAGGAACCAAGATTTGACTTAAGTATGTCTCACTTGAATTTCAAAACAATCTCAGGAAGAGCTTTGAGGCCTTAAGCACTAATGAGCGTAGACCAAATGAACTCTGTGAGTATATCAAGAAAATCATCCATGAAGAATGTAAAAGAT
>NW_006400133.1:1099208-1109176 GCF_000299155.1 Elephantulus edwardii
TTGAGACAGCAAGGTTGGCACAGGATAGAATGGCATTTAGGGCTCTAGTACATAGGGTCGCTATGAGTTGCAAATGACTCGATGGAACATAACAACAACTCTGCTGGAAATAAAAGGTGAGAAAAAGTGTCACAGTCATAGTCAAAAAGACCATTTCTGTATTCATCTTGAAATACAATTTTGAAAGCAACAGAATAATATCCATTGATATACAAAGAAAACCAACCAATACCACCATATTAAAATATTTATACCAACAACCAGAGTCAAAGAAGAAAATATAGAGATTTCTACCAACTTTAGCGGTCTCAAATAGCTCAAACATGTAATCAAGAAGAATTAATGATAATGGGTGACTAGAATGTAAAAACCAGAATTGCTGAAACTGAGGAGGATCTGGAGCACTGGCTGCAAAAGGCCAAAGACTATTGTCTTAATATTGATTGAAGCTCACCATCAAGAAGACAAAGATTCTCACCACTTGGCCAGTTGGCAACACCATATTAGATGGAGAAGAGATTGAGTTTGTTAACATCTACAGCTCTCTTGGATCCACAATCAACACCAACAGTAAGGAAATCAAAAGATGAATTGCATTGGGAAAATCTGTTGTCATGGACCTCTCCAGAGTGCTGAAGAGCAATGATATCGGTCTGAATGCAAAGGTGTGCTTAATTCAGGCCATGGTCATCTCAATTACGTGTTATGCTTCAGAGAGTTGGACAATGATTAAGGATAACAAAAGAATAGATGCCTTTGA
Organism: Elephantulus edwardii; assembly: GCF_000299155.1. Taxonomy (NCBI): domain Eukaryota; kingdom Metazoa; phylum Chordata; class Mammalia; order Macroscelidea; family Macroscelididae; genus Elephantulus; species Elephantulus edwardii. Next base: position 1,099,969 of record NW_006400133.1, read on the forward strand.
GTTGTGTTGCTGGAGAAGAGTCTTGAACATACCATGGACTGTCAAGAAAGCAAATAAGTCTGTCTTGGAGAGGGTGAAAGCAAATTTCTCCTTGGAGGCTAGGATTTTGAAATTCCACCTTACTTACTTTGGACACATGTCCAGGAGAGATTGGTCCTTGGAGAATGACATTGTGCTCAGAGGAGTGGAGGGACAGTGCAGGAGAGGGAGACAGGATAAAATGGATTGATACAGTAACTGTGTGATGGAGGTTGATGTGTCAGAGTTAGTGAGACTGGCGCAGGACAGGGAAGGGTTAAGAGCTACTGCACATAGGGTTGCTATACATATCAAGCGATTTAATAGCATATAAAAACAATAACATACTATGACAGGTTTGGAAGCAGGATTGGCATCCACTTCCTAAATAACATGCCTCCAGAAACCCTATGAACTTTGATAAATGTTGATAGTTGTACAAGGATTTCAGGCCATTTGTTCATAGGTCACTATGAGTTGTGCTCAACTTGAAAGCAATCAAAAACAACAACAAGAATGAAAAAGTTGCGAAAATGGAAGAAGGGTCATAAGTTGAAAAACTTGGCCTTGGTGAGAGAAATGAGGCTGGAGATAGAATGATAGAATTTTGTACAATCAATGATTGTAAATAACATTTATAGGAAACACAAATCGTTACTATATACATGAATCTAAACTGATGACCTACACATTAACCAGATTTATTACATTTTTGGAAAAAATCATTAGAGAAGCTCAATATCACCTGTGACAACTCTGCCACATATGGATTGTGGAACAGATACTCAACTACTATATGCATGTTCAAATTCACATTAAGGAACATTAAAGTCAGCCCACAAGAATCAAAATTTGATCTTGAGTCTATCTCAGCTCAATTTACAAAACTCGTCAGGAACAAGCTTGAGGCCTTGAACATTAATGATCAAAAGTGTTATTCAGCTTCCAAGTGTATTTTTTTTCCTTCTTTATCCTCTTGTTATTAATAAATAATTTTGTGGCATTGTTATCTGAGAAGATGCTTTGTATTATTCCTATGTTGTTTTAATTTACTGATGTTTATCTTGTGATCTAAAATATGATCTATTGTGGAGAACGTCCCATGCACATTGGAGAAGAAGGTGTACTGCACTTCTTTTGGGTGCATTAGCTTATAAATATCTATGAAATTGAGTTGGTATATTGTGTGTTTTAATTCTTCAGCATCTATATTGAGTTTTTTTTGTGTTGTTTTTTTTTTTCTGGTAGGTCTATCTTTTCTTGAGAGTGGTGTATTGAAGTTTCCAACTACTATAGTGGTGGTGTCTATTTCCTTTTTCAGTTTGAGTTTAAGAACATGTTCCCAGTTCTTAAAAGCATTTCTAGGGCCTCTCAGTTTAATCTGAAATAATGTGAGCTACAATAATCAATAATACACGAAGATGTTTTAGTTCAGGAACGAAATATTTAAGCAAATCAATTTGTTAATTCAGCTTGTGTCAGCCCTAGCATACAAATATGTGCATTCCGTCTACTTGTCTGAAAAGTAGTTGTGGTTTTTAGGGGCCTTCAAGTTGATTATGACCCATAGTGACTTCTTAGACAACAGATCTCACACTTCCTGACACACTCAATACATACTCAATACATTAGTGGGCAGGGGGGGGTGTGTGTGTGTCAAGAGAGAAGCAGTAAACAATCAGTAAAGTATTTACATAAAAACATTCTACCTGACACTGTTAAACTAGAGCTGGATGAGCTTATTTTTCTAACGTGATTAGCTTTCTACATTGAGTCTGAAAAGTGGGATAGCACTTAAAACACAATTGTTTACTTAAAAATACAGAGAATCACCAGGGTACCCAAATACCTGTAGCATTCATTCTTAATAAGGTTAAAGAGTAGAAGTTTATTGCAGCCTAGAAAATTTGTGTGTAAAAGATTTATCAGCAGTTTCACTATTCTTAATTTAGTGCATTATATAGAGGGAAAGGACACTAAAAGAAGGGCTGAAGATTTGAAAAGAGATTAGATGTTTAATAAAATTCAAATAAATTATATGTATCATTTTATCTCACCTTATTGGCTAAAAATTGGAACGAGCTGATAGCTGAAATTCCAAAGGTTTCCAAAAGTGGGAAATCACATGGAAGGAGATTGCCTATTTTCTCCTTGGGAGCATCTGCTCAATGGTAGATTGTAATCACTTGCTTTATAATTGGCAGTATTATTCATTACCACTAGGCCACTAGACCTTGGTACATACATTGTTGTTGTTGTTATGTGCTGTTGAGTTGCTTGTGACTCATAACAACCCTATGTACAATAGCCCTAAACCCTCCTCTATCCCTTACCAATCTCATTTTCTCCAACACGCCTATCTGCATTACCCCAGTGTCGGAATCCTTCCATCTTATCAAAGGTCTTCCTCTCATGCGCTGTCCCTCCACCCTCCCAAACATGATGTCCCTCTCCAAGGACTGGTACCTCCTTGCAACATGTCCAAAATATGTCAGAGGAAACTTCAGAATCCTTGCCTCCAAGGAGTAGTCTGGCTTCATCCTCTCCAGGATGAACTTGTTTGCTCTCCTAGCAGTCCATGGTATACTCAATACTCTTCTCCAGCACCACAGGTTGAAGGCATTAACTCTCCTTCTATCATCCCTAGTCATTGTCCAGTTCTCTAAAACAAAGCAAATGATTGCAAAGACCGTGGCCTGTATCAGGCGCACCTTAGTCTCCAGACTGACTTCATTGCTCCTCAGTACCTTGGAGAGGTCTCTGACAGCTGACTTTCCTAATACAATTTATCTTTTATTTTCCTGGATGATGCTACCAAGAGTGTTGATTGTAGAGACAAGCAAACTAAAGTTGTCAGCAATCTCAATTTCTTCACCATCTGTCATGATCCTGCCAATCGGTTCAGTGGTGAGAATCTTTGTTTTCTTGATATTGAGCTTCAATCCATACCAAAGGCTGCAGTCCTTGATCTTCTGCAGCAAGTGCTTCAGGTCCTCCTCAGTTTCAGCAAGCTGGGTTGTGTCATCTGTATAAGGTAGATTGTTGATAATGCCACACTTCTCCTCATTGAGCCCAGCCTCCTGTATAATCTGTTCTGCATAAAAATTCAAAAGATAAGTAGATAGGACACATCTTTGACACACACCCTTCCCAATTTTGAGCCATGCAGTGTTTCTTTGCTCTGTTCTGATGACTGTCTCCTGGTCCAAGTATAAGTTTCGGTTAAGCACAATCAAGTGTTCTGGGATTCTCGTTCTTGTCAAAGTCAACCACAGTTTGTTGTGATCCACACAGTCAAATGCCTTTGCATAATCAATGAAACACAGATAGACATTCCTCTGCTATTCTCTGCTTTCAGTCAGGATCCATCTGACATTAGCTATAATATCCCTAGTGCCCAGGCCTCTTCTAAATCCAGCCTGCACTTCAGGCAGTTCTGTGTTGATGTGCTGTTCCAGTAGTTTTTGGATTATCTTCAGCAGAATCTTGCTTGCATGTGATATCAACAATTTTTTTTTTATAATTTCCACACTTTGTTGCATCACCTTTCTTTGGAATGGGAACATATATAGACCTCTTCCAGTCAGTAGGCCAGGTGGTTGTCCTCCAGATTTCTTGGCACAACTTAAGGAGCACATCCAGGGTAGCATCTGTTTGTTGAAATATGACAATTGGTATGCCATCAATTCCTGGGACCTTGTTTTTTGCTAGTTCTTTCAGAGCAGATTGAACTTCCTCCTTCCTCACCACAGGCTCTTACTCATATGTTGTTTGATTAAATTCTTCTGTGTCCACTAATTCCTTTTGGTATAATGACTCTGTGTACTCTTTCCATCTTCCTTTAATGCTTCCTGGATCATTTAATATTCTGCCCAAAACATCCTTAAGTATTGCAACTCGATGTTTGAATTTGTTCTTCAATTCTTTCAGCTAAAGAAATGTTGAGAGAGTTCAGCCCTTTGATTTTCTGACTCCACCTGCTTGCATATTTCTAACACTTTATTTTCTTGCTTTGCTGCCCTCTGAAATCTTCTGTTCAGCTCTCTAATATCTTGATTTCTTCTCTTTATTTGTCTTTTTGGCATGTCAGTACAATATTTAGAGTTTCTTCTGACATCCACCTTAGTCTTTTCTTCCTTCTCTGCCTTTGTAATGATCTTTTGCATTCTTCCTCAATGATATTCTTGATATCCTTCCACAGCTCATCAGGTCTAAGCTTATTAATGTCCAAAGTCTCAAACTTTTGCCTGATATAGTTTTGAAATTCAGGTGGGACAGACTCAAAGTTAAATTTTGGGTCCTGTGGGCTAGATTTCATTTTCCTCAGCTTCAGCTTGAACTTGCATATGAGTAGTTGGTGGTCTGTTTCACAATCAGCAGCACCTGGCGTAGTTTGCACAGCTGATATTGAGCTTCTCCAGCAATTCTTTCCACAGATGTAATCTATCTGAGTCCCATGTATACCATCAGGTGAAATCCATGTGTATAGCCTACATTTGTGTTTTTTATAAAATGCATTTGTAATGAATATGTCATTGATTGTGCAGAATTCTATATTCTATCTCCGGCTTAATTTCCGTCACCAAATCCATGTTTTCCAACTGCTGATTCTTCTTGTCTGTTCCCAACTTTACATTCCACTCACCATTATTATTGTTGTGTACCATCAAGTCAAAACCAACTCATTCATAATAGTAGTTAAATAATGAGAAATACAGTTGTTATAAAAAGGCAAAAAACACTCCTTTGCATTAAGTGTTATTCTTCTGTATTTTCACATCATAAATAATGACTGTATATGTGTGCTTCACCAGATAGAAGAAACAAGAACAACACCCATTATTGCTTTGGAAAAAAGATAACTGAAAACTCAAATTGCTCATATGCAACTCTATAAATTGCTCATACATAATTTCAGATTGAAGCTGACAAAAATGAAACAAAACTATGGCAGTCAAAATACAATTGGAAGTTTATCTCACCCAACTTTAAAGACTATTTAAAGAACAAATTTAATACATTGAACATTTAGGAATTTAGGCCAAAGGAGTTGTTAGTTGACATCAAGGGCACCACAGATGAAATAATTTAAAAAAATGAAAAGATCAAAATGAACAGGAGAAGGATCGATGAAGTGAAAGAGCCAAACAGAAGATTTCAAATGATTACTTGAGAAGACAAAAAATGTTCATAGAAGCTTTATTCAAAATTGCAAAAACATGGAAAACATCTAAATGTCCAAACATAATCAATGGACTGAGAAATTGTAGTACATTCACAAGATGTAATAATACATAGTGCCTAGGAGCAATGATTTTGAAAATTACTACATAACCTGGGGCAGACTTAAAAGCATTATGCTGAGTGAACTGAGTCTCATAAGGACAAATATTGCCTAAGGCCATTATTGTAGGAAAAAAAAATATATATAATATTAAAGATATGGTAGGGATCTGGGAAAACAGGGTAATGTTGAGCATAGTTGAATGGTGATTTACATAAAACATAATGAATGGGAATGATTGAAACATAATGTGAATAAAAAATAGTGTGAAACACAGTGTATATGAACTTTGTAAGCAAGCCAACATAAAATAAAATAAAAAAATCTATACCTGTAATTAAAAAAACCAACAAAAATATATATTATAATCGACTTAGTTATTTGACAATGAAATAATTATATTTAAAGGTATAAAGAGCTATAATTTAAAAAAAAGGGAAGAATATGCTAGGTAACAAATTGAAAGAATGGAAGAAAAAAAATTCAAGCTTCAAATTGCAATATTGAAGGAGTATATGCACAATATATTGAATACCACAGAGAATATCAAAAGAAGATAGAAGAAATGTGCAAGAATCATTATTCCCCAAATAATCATGTTTAATTGTTTAAAGAGATTACAAATGATCAAGAACTAATTTAACTGAAAGGAGAAAAACAATCTACATTGAGGCATTACTAAAAAGCAAGGCCTTGCAAATGGACTGGATACCATTTGAAACGTTTGAACAAAGTGTATGATAGAAAATGTGGAAGACAGCTTCTTGGCAAATTAAGAAGTGTTAGTGTTGAAGATTTTCATCCATTCCAAGGAAAGGTGCCCCAAGAAAGAAAATGTGAAACATATGAAACAATATCATTAATATTATACTAAATGAAAATTTTTCTTTTTTATTTTTTTTTCAGAAAATTTTTCTTAAGATAACTAAGAACTATTGGAGTAGTGCATTAATAGAGAGCTACCAGAAATGCAAGGTATGCTCAGAAGATATGTCAAATGGATCTTGGTTAAAAGCAGAGAATACTAGAAAGATAATTCCCTGTACTTTATTGACTGTGCATAAGTATTCAATTGTGTGAATCAAAATGTATTGCAGATAACATTGAAAAGAATGAGATTTCTAGAACACTCAGTAATACTTACATGTAACATATACGTAGACCAAGAGGCATTAATCCAAGGAGAACAAAGTAATATTTAATGGCTTAAAATCAGGAAATGTTTCTACCAGGTATCAATCCTTCCACTCTATTTATTCAGTGTGTAGTCTGAGCAAATAATCCAAGAACATTGACTGTGTGAGGAAGATTAAGTCTTTAAGATTGGAGGAAGACAAATTATCCTGCGATGGGCAGAAGACACAACATTATTCTCTTAAAATGGAGAACATTCAAATACTTACTGGTGAAGATCAAAGACTATAGCCTTCCATGTGGATTAAATCTTAACATGAAAAATTTTTTAAAACATATTCACAACAGAACCAATATATACAATTATTATAAATGGGAAAAGTGTGAAAGTCTTTAAGTACTTAATTTTATTTTGTTCAAAAATCATAAACAAGAAATCAAATTACTTGACATGAAATAATGAAGGTATTTTAAACTGTGGAAGTCTGCAGTACTTCGAGGAATAATGTACATGTGATCCTAGACATGGTGTTTTAACTTGTGTCATATGCATATAAAATCTGGACAGTGAAAAAACAATACTAGTAAAGAATTAACACAGTTGAACTAAGATATTTACAAAGAATATTAAATATACCCTGGGAAATCTGAAGAATGAACAAATTTTTCACAATGCTTTTAAGTGAGGATGTCCAGACATTGTATCAGTTACTTTGTACATGTTGTCAATACTAATTACTGGATGATAAGATCCTTGATAAAGTAGAGGAACAGTGAAAAAGAGGAAGATCTTTAATGAGATGACTTGACATGATTGTGGCTACAACACTGTACTCAAAGAGAGCTTCATTTGTGTGGTTGGTATAAAACTAGGCAAAACTTTGTTCTGTTCCATGTGCAATTTCTATGAATCCAAACCAACTGAGTGGCATTTAACAACATAATAACATTCTATCACAGTGGACAGTGTTTAATACATTGGCATCTTCTTGTTGTCATTATTAGGTGTTGTTGAGTCAAGTATGACTCATAGCAACCCTAGTAACAAAATATTGAAACCTGTTCTATCCTGCATCTTCCTCACACTTCCTGACACTCAAGAGGTCAGTGTGGCAGTCATTGTGTCAATCCACCTGGTTGAGGGTCTTCCTCTCTTTTGCCGATGCTCTACTTTTCCCAGCATCATGTTCTTCTCCAAGGAAAAGCATTTCCTAGCAAAATTCCCAAAGTATGTGAGACAAAGCCTTATCATTTTTGCCTCTAAGTATCACTCCTGATGCACCCTATTCAAGAAGTAAATGTTCTCTTGTCCATTCATGGGATGTTCAGTATTCTCCAACACCACTCTCAGCTATACAGCAAGTAATCATAAAAATCATAGGCATCCTGAATCAAATAGATACACCTTAGTCCTCAAGCTGACATAATAACTCATCAATAATTTGAAGAGTTGTTCCTTAACTGCAAATTTTCCCGGTGCAATGATTCTCCTTGTTTCCTGATTGCTGATACCAAGGCTGTTAATTTTGGATCCAAATAAGATGAAGCTGTTGACAGTTTCCAACTCCTCTCCATCCATCATGGCACTGCCTACGAGTCCAGTGGTAAGGGTCTTTGTCTTCTTGACATTGAGATGCAATCCATTCTGAATCCATGCATTCTTTGATTTTCTGCAATAAGAGCTTCAAGTCCTCCTCACTTGGTAGTTAAGACACTGTTAAATTCCCTAATTTACTCAATTTCTTTTTGCCCTAGCTACTATCATGATATTTGTGTAAAATAAGGGTCTTCCATCTGATCCTTTCGGTAAAATGCTTGTTTGTCAGATATTGTTCTAAAACTAAGCATCTAAATTAAGACAGACTATGAAGAAAGATTTGTCATCCACTTCTGAAAAAAAAAAACAGGCTTTTGAAAACCCTACATACACTAGAGTACACTTAGAGTAGACTAATAGATATGGAGAGTAGACTAATAGATATGGAAACTGAGGGTAAACCCTCAAATTTGAAAACATTAAAGAGAAGGGACAGCTGTAAGCAGAAACTAATGATTGAAACATGGAAAGTGAGAAGCCATATCCAAAAACTTCTCCAACAGGGTAAAAAGGGAAGCCACAGACTAGGAAAAAGTATTTGGGAATGACATATCAGATAAGGGACTTATATCCAGAATTTATAAAATACTTGAGCACCACAACAACATAAAGGTAAATAATCCAATAGAAAAATGGGCACAGGATATGAACAGACACTTCACCAAAGAAGACAATCAGACGGCCAACAAGCACATGAAAAAAATGTTCAAAATCCCCAGCTCTAAGAGAGATGCAAATTAAAACAACTATGAGATACCATCTCACTCCAGTCAGAATAGCAAAATTTAACAGAACAGCAAGCAACGAATGCTGGTGGGGTTGTGGAGAAACTGGAACCCTTATTCACTGTTGGTGGGAGCGTAAAATGGTGCAACCACTGTGGAAAGTGGTGTGGCACTTTCTCAAAAAGTTGCGAATAGAGATACCATTTGACCCAGCAATTCCACTACTGGGACTAGACTCTGAAGAGACCATAACTGACATCCAAGCAGATATATGCACACCCATGTTTATTGCGGTTTTGTTCACAATAGCAAGGAGTTGGAAACCACCTAAGTGCCTATGAACAAATGACTGGATAGAGAAGCTGTGGTATATTCACACAATGGAATACTATGCTGCATTGAAAAACAAGGAACTCATGCAATATTATTCAAAATGGGTGACCCTTGAGG
>NW_006400133.1:1109594-1132120 GCF_000299155.1 Elephantulus edwardii
ACTGGGAAAATCTGCTGTCAGGGATCTCTCCAAATAAATCATTTTAGCTTAAAGACTAAGATATGCCTTGTCTTTACGTGTTAAAACATTCCATGTTGGGGAGCTCTGGTGGCCTAGTGGCAAGAAGCTGCAACTACAATCCCAGAGGTGCACTGTTCGAATCCACCAGATGCTCTGCCGGGGAAGGAGGGGCAATCTCCTCCTGTACCAGTCAGATCTGATTTGACGGTACACGCACACAAAACTTAATAAAATTAAAAAAAAAACAACAACAAAAAACTTTCCATGTTCTAACTACTAAACTATGTTTGCAATTATTTTTCCTCATTTCAACTGAATTCTGCTTGGGTTCTACCACTATTATTATAATTATCTGTGTTCCTCTATTGTTCATTGGGTTTTCAGAGGCCTATTATTCAAAAAGACCCATTCTGCTTCCTAGTCTGTCATAATCTAGAGGCTTTAATAAAACCTCTCCAATCTGAGGTAACCCTTGTAGCATTTGTTAAACTGATGGCAAAGCTTTTAGTATCACAGTGACCCACAAGTTATCTCAGTACAGCAAAGTGACAAATTCTGTATCAATTAGAATTCTGTTTTCTCCAAACACAACTGACAATTTAGTTTGTAACTCTAATAGCAAAACAGTCTTCACATCAAATTACCAAACAACTTACACCTGAGAGTTAATTAAATGAAAAAAACCCAAAAAACAAAAAGCCATACCATTCAGAATCCAAATGCTTCTAACTAGAGGATTCTAAAGAAAGGCTCTCAGACAGGCCTTAACCAACTTTTAATCACAAAGGTCCACCCTCTGGGTACTAATTGATTTAAGAAAGAGTCTTCCAGCCCACAACTAATAGTTAATTGAATACAAAATGACCAGTTTATACCTAATTTTTTAATTAAATGAAAAAATGACCAAACAGCATACAACTGGCTGTTAATGAAATAAAAATGACTGAGCAGCTGACATTTTATTGTTAGTTAAGTAAAAATGACCAAACAGCTTGCACAGATTGCTAATTAAATTTTAAAAGAGAAGCAAACAAATGACCTACCTCCCTGCTTGAATCCACCTGCTTCAAACAAGAGGCTCTAAAGAAGAGCATCTCAGAATAGGCCTCAATCAACTTTTAAACACAAAGACCCTCCCACTGGGTCATAACTGGTTTAAAGAGGAGGCTTCCAGCCCACAACTTGTTAATTGAATACAGAATATCCAAAGAGCTTACACCAAATTTTAAATTAAATTTAAAAAAAAACAAACAGCTTGCACCTGATTGTTAATGAAATTAATTTAAAAAAAAAAACCCCACCAAAAATAACCAACCCCGAAACAACAAAAACCAGGCGACCTTTCAGAATCTAACTGCTTTAAACAAGAGGTTCCAAACAAGAAGACGCCATGGCACTAAGGCAATCATTGCTGATGTCAGATGGATTCTGACTGAAATTAAAGAATACCAGAAGAATATCTATTCATGCTTTATTGACTATGCAAATGTGTTTGATTATGTGGAACATAACAAGTTATGGGTAACATTGAGAAGAATGGGTATTCCAGTGAACTTAACTGTGTTCGTGTGAAATTTATACCTAGACCAAGGGGCTGTTGGGAGAAGAGAGCAAGGGAAGACTTGTCGTTGTTATGTGCCATCAAGCCATTTGAGACTCATAGTGACTCTATGTACAAGAGCGCTAAACACGGTTCTCTATCCTGTGCCAACCTCGCCGTCTCAAACACCTCATTACCCCCACTCCACTCACAGAATCGATCCATCTCATCGAGGGTCTTCCTCTCCTGCGCCGTCCCTCCACTCTCCCAAACATGATGTCCCTCTCGAAGGACCTCCTTGTAACATGCCCAAAGTATGTCAGATGAAGCTTCAGAATCCTTGACTCCAGGGAACATTCTGGCTTCACTCTCTCCAGGACAAACCTGTTTGTTCTCCTAGCAGTCCATGGTATATTCAACAGCACCACAACTCAAAGGCATTAATTCTCTTTCTATCATACCTATTCACTGTCTAACTCTCTGATGCATAGCACGTAATTGCAAAGACTATAGCCTGGATCAGGCTCACCTTAGTCTCCAGCCTGATGTCGTTGCACTTCAGTACTCTTGAGAGGTCCATCACAGCTGACTTTCCCAATGCAATCCATACTGATGCTGCTAATTGGTCCAGTGGTGAGAATTTTTGTTTTCTTGGTTTTGAGATGTTTTCAATCCATATTAAAGACGTCAGTCCTTGACCTTCTGTAGCAAGAGTTTCAGGTCCTCCTCAGTTTCAGCGAGCAGGGTTGTGTCATCTGCATAACACAGGTTGTTGACGATTTTTCCACCAATCCTGATTTCACATACCTCCTCATACAGCCCAGCATCTCAGATGATCTGTTCTGAATACGGATTGAAAAGGTATGGAGACAAAATACATCCCTGATGGACCCCTTTCTTGATTTTGAACCATTCAGTGTCTCCTTGCTCTGTTCTGAAGACTGCCTCTTGGTCCAAGTATAGGTTTCGCATTAGCACAATCAAATGTTCTGTGATTCCCATTCTTCTCAGAGTCAGCCACAGCTTGTTGTAATCCACACAGTCAAAAGCCTTTGCATAGTTAATTAAGCACAGATATACATTCTTCTGGTAGTCTTTCCTTTCTGACAAGATCTATCTTACATTAGCTATAATATCCCTAGTACCACGACCTCTTCTAAATCCAGCCTGCACATCTGGCAGTTTATGTTGACATATTGTTCCAAACATTTTTGGATTATTTTCAGCAGAATCTTGCTTGCATGTGATATCAGTGATATTGTTTGATAATTTCCACACTCTGTTGGGTCACCTTTCTTTGGAAGGCGAACAAATATCGATCTCTTCCAGTCAGTTGGCCAGCTGGCTGTCCTCCAGATTTCCTGGCACAACTTAGTGAGCACATTCAGGGCAGCGTCTGTTTGTTGAAATCAATCAATTGGTATGCAGTCAACTTCTGGAGCCTTGTTTTTTGCCAATTCCTTCATGAAAACTTGAACTTCCTCCTTCATCACCATAGGTTCTTGCTCATATGTTATTTCATGAAATTCCTCTGTGTCAGCCAATTCCTTCTGATACAGTAACTTTGTGTACTCCTTCCATCTTCTTTTTATACTTCCTGAATCATTCAACATTCTGCACAAACTCTCTTTAGGTATTGCCACCCATGGCTTGAATTTGTTTTCCAACTCGTTCAGCTTAAGAAACACTGAGCGAGTCTGGCCCTCTTGATTTTCTGACTCCTCTTCTCTGTACATTTCATTATAGTATCTTGCTTTGTCGTCCCGAATTGCCTTTTGAAATTTTCTATTCAGCTCTTTGATTTCCTCCTTTAGCTTTGGCTTCTCGGCACTCTAATGCAATACTCAGAGTCTCATCTGACATCCATCTTGGTCTTTTCAAGAAGTCAATCCTGGACTGGAAATTTAAGAGGCCTTTTTCTCCAGATCTTACAGGAAAAGAAGCTGTACATGACAGGTCTACTTAAGAACTTTAAATTGAAGTCATACTGACCACATCATAAGAGACTGACAGTAGCATGATATGGTCAGAATCAGAGAAATCCTGATTGCTTGAGACCTAGGACATCACATCAGGGGCTGGTCAATTGGAGATGGGTGTTGAATGTTGTAAGCAAAAGTAGGAAGTGTTGGTTGTGGAGTAGGGAAAGAGTGGTTTAAAAAAAATCAACAACAAAAACCAAAAGCCCCAAAACCCCAAATCCAACCAAACATGTAGCCGGATGGACAGCAACATTCAATATTGGTCTTTCTAACTGGTAAATGTCTTTCATCTACTCTTTTCTGTACAATGCTTGTCTGTCATATACTATTATATATATTTAAAAATTGAAACAGAGTTGGAAGAAGGATTGGCCATCCACTCCTGAAATTACAGTCCTTCAAAAACCCTATGTACAATAGAGCACGCTTAGATTATCATTTGGACTAACAGACATGGCAATTGAAACTGAGATCTTAGAAATGGAAACACAGAGAAAGGGAAATAGCTATAAGGAGACACTAATGATTGGAACATGGAATGTGAGAAGCATGAATGTAGGAAAACTAGACATTGTTAAGAAAGAAATGGAATGCATAAATATTGACACACTAGGTATTGGCAAAATGAGATGGCTTGGCATGGTACATTTTGAATCAGATGATTATATGATTTACTATGCTGGGGATGGAAAGGTGAGAAAAAATGGGGTTGGTTTCATAATTTAATCATTTCTAGATCTATCCTGAAATACAATGTGGTGAGCAACAGGATAATATCCTTACGCATACAAGGAAGTCCAGTGAATACCACTATCATTCAAATACATGCACCAACAACTAGAGCCAAAGAAGAGGAAATAGAATATTTTTACCAACTTTTGCAGTCAGAAATTGATGAAACATGCAATCAAGATGCATTAATAATAATGGGTGACTGGAATGAAAAAGTTGGGAACAGGGAAGAAGGATCAGTAGCTGGAAAACCTGGGCTTGGTGAGAGAAATGAGGCTGGAGATAGAATGATAGAGTTCTGCACATTCAATGATTTATTCGTTGCAAATAATCTTTTATAAGAAACATAAACACAGGATATACACAAGGATTTCACCTGACGTTATGTATAGGAATCAAATAGATTACATTTGTGGAAAGACTCAGTGGAGAAGCTCAATATCAGCAGTGAAAACCAGGCCGGGTGCTGACTGTGGGACAGACCACCAACTACTAATATGCAAGTTCAAGCTGAAGTTGAGGAAAATTAAGTCAAGTCCATGGGAACCAAGATTTGACCTTAAGTCTGTCCCACTCAAATTTCAAAAGCATCTCAGGATCAGGTTTGAGGCCTTGAACACCAATGAGCGTAGACCAAATGAGTACTGTGGGGATATCAAGAAAATCGTCCATGAAGAATGCAAAAGATCAAGGGAAAATTACATGGTTTTAAATTAATAAGGGAATGTCAGTATTTAAAATTAAGAAGTGAGTACTCTCTCCACACTTATTCAATTTGTATTCTGAGGAAATTATTTGAGAAGCTGGACTCTAAGAAAAGGAATGTGGCAACAGTATTGAAAGAAGACCTGCATTCTGCAGATAACACAACTTTTCTTGCTGAAAGGGAGGACTTGAACCACTTGCTACAGAAGTTCAAAGAATACAGCCTGCAATATGGATTGCATCTCAATGTCAAAACAAACAAACAAACAAACAAACAAACAAACAAAATTAACACTGGACTGATAGGCAACATTATGATAGATGGAGAAAAGATTGAAACCGACAAGAGCTTCATCTTATTTGGATCAACAATTAGCACTCTTGGTACCAGCAGTCAGGAAACCAAGAGACATATTACACTAGGAAAGTCTGAAGTTAGGGAACTCTCTAAATTATTGAGGAGCAATGATGTCAGTTTGAGGAATAAGGTGCATCTAACTGAGGTCATTCTAGCTTGGCCAACTTACTGGAAGAGATTGTATTTGTTCCCATTCCAAAGAAAGGTGACTCAACAGAGTGTGGAAATTATTGAACAATATCATTGATAACACATGCAAGCAAGATTCTGCTGAAAATTATCCAAAAACATTTGGAACAATATGTCAACAGAAACTGCAGATGTGCAGGCTGGATTTAGAAGAGGTTGTGGTAGACGGATATTATAGCTAACGTCAGATGGATCTTGGCTGAAAGCAGAGAATACCAGAAGAATATCTGTGTTTCATTGACAATGATAAGGCTTTTGACTGTGTGGATCACAACAAGCTATGACTGACTCTGAGAAGAATGGGAATCCCAGAACATTCGATTGTGCTAATGTCAAACCTATACTTGGACCAAGAGGCAGTCATCAGAACAGAAGAAGGAAACACTGCATGGCTCATAATCAAGAAAGGGGTTCGTCAAGGATGTATTTTCTCTCCATACCTTTTCAATCTGTATTCAGAACAGATCATCTGAGACACTAGGCTGTATGAGGAGGTATGTGGCATCAGGATTGGTGAAAGAATAACCAACAACCTGCGTTATGCAGATGACATAACCCTGCTTGCTGAAACTGAGGAGGACCTAAATAACTTGCTGTAGAAGGTCAAGGACTGCAGCCTTTAACAACATCAAGAAAACAACGATTCTCACCACTGGGCCAATTGGCAGCGTCAATATGGATGGTGATGAGATTAAGATAGTTAACAGTTTTAGTTTACTTGGCTCCACAGTCAACACTCTTGGGAACAGCAGCCAGGAAATCAGGAAACGAATTGCATTGGGAAAGTCGACTGTGAGGGACCTCTCAAGAGTACTGAAGTTCAACGACGTCAGGCTGGAGACTAAGGTGCGCCTGATCTAGGACATAATCTTTGCAATTGTGTGCTCCCCATCGGAAAGCTATGCAATAACTAGGGATGATAGAAAGAGAATTGATACCTTTAAGCTGTAATGCTAGAAAAGAGTGTTGAATATAGCATCGACTGCTAGGAGAACAAACGAATTTGTCCTGGAGAGGGTGAAACAGGGCTACTCTTGGAGTCAAGGGTTCTGAAGCTTAGTCTGGCATACTTTGGACATGTTACAAGGAGGGACCAGTCTTTAGAGAGGGACATCATGTTTGGGAGAGTGGAGGGACGGTGCAGGAGAGGAAGACCCTTGATGAGATAGATCAATTCTGTGAGTGGAGTCGTGGGAATGAGTGTGTTTGAGACGGTGAGGTTGGCACAAGATAGAATTGCTTTTTGGACTCTTGTACATAGGGTCGCTATGAGTCGCAAGTGACTCAATGGCACATAAAAACAACAATTGAGGTCATAATCTTTCCAGTCACTTGTGATGCCTCTGACAACTTGACAATTAATAAGAATGACAGAAGAGGAATTGATGTTTTTGAGCTGTTGTGTTGGAGAAGAACACTAAACATCCTATGGACTTTCAAAAAGAAGAAATAAATATGTCTCAGAGAGGATGCAGCCAGAGTGCATTTTGCAGGAAAAGATGATGAAGCTTCCACCTCCCAAACTTTGAGCATGTTGTTAGAAGGAGCTATTCCTTGGAAAAGCACATGATAATCATTCAATCTGGCATTTCCTTCCTGTTTCTCCCCAAAATCTGTGAGACAGTATTATTTTTCTTCATAAGGCTAAATGTAACTAATTTTTCTCTCCTTAATATTACTCATTTTCTTTGTAGCATTTTACTGTTTTCTGCTTTATTCTAAAAAGGTTATGATCTATAATCAATACATTTTGTTTTTATGTGCTGTTGGGTCACTTTAGACTCATAGCAACCCCAAGAACAAGAGCCCTAATCCTGGCTCTATCCTGTGCCAAACTCACTGTCTCTAAGACACCCACTCCCATTAGTCCAATCACTGAACAGATCCATCTCATCTAGGGTCTTTCTCTCCTGTGCTGCCCTCCAATCTCCCAAACATGATGTCTCTCTCCAAGGACTGGTCCCTCCTTCCAACAAGTCCAACGTATGTCAGACTAAGTTTCAGAATCATTGCTTCCAAGGAGTAGCCCAGTTTCACTCACTCCAAGACAAACTTGTTTGTTCTCCTTGCAGTCCATGGTGTATTCAACACTCCTTTTTAGCACTACAGCTTAAAGGTATCAATTCTCTTTCTATCATCCCTAGTCATTGAATAGCACACAATTGCAAAGATTATGGCCTAGATCAGGGGCAACTTAGTTTCCAGCCTAACATCATTGTTCTTCAGTACTCTGGAGAGGTCTCTGACAGCTGACTTTCCCAATGCAACTCGTCTCTTGATTTTCTGGCTGCTTGTACCAAGAGTACTGACTGTGGAGCCAAGCAGACTAAAACTGTTAACTATCTCAATCTTTTCACCATCCATAATGATGCTGCCAGTTGGCCAAGTGGTGAGAATCTTCTTGATATTGAGCTTCAATCCATATTGAAGGCTGCAGTCCTTGACTTTCTGCAGCAAGTGATTTAGGTCCTCTGCAGTTTCAGCAAGCAGGGTTTTGTCATCTGCATAACACAGGTTGTTGATGATTCTTCCACCAATCCTGATCCCACATTCCCCCTCGTGCAGCCCAGCATCTCAGATGATCTGTTCTGCATACAGATTGAAAAGACAGAATACATACCTGGTAGACACTCTTCCTGATTTTGAACCATGCAGTGGATATCTGAGAAAGATTTTCTATAAAAGAAAAAACTAAATACATACGTTCACGAGATAATAATTATTGTATTTCATATGGGAGGTACCCTGGCAAAATTATAACAACATTTCTACTTTAGAAATGTGTTTTCCTGAGGTTCAGTGCAGCTGTCAATTAAAATTATCGCAGAAACTCCAAAGGGGTTGTAAAGAATGAAACAAAATGTATATATAAATGGGCAGTATAAATTTAGTAACTCAATACTACATCTCTGGTATTGAATCATGGCCATGCATCAAAGAAAAATAAAATTTTTCAGTGGATGTCAAAGTAAGTTTTATACTGAGCTCTAAAGTGTGTCTGATCCAGGCCATGCTCTTTCTAATTACTTACTATGCATCTAAGAGCTGGAAAATGACTAACTATGCCTGAAGAAGAATTGATGCCTTTGAGTTGTGGGGTTGATGAAGAGAGCTGAGCTTTTCATGGCCTGCCAAAAGAAGAATCAAATATGTCTTGTAGAGGGTTCTGCCAGACTCTTCTTTGGAGGCAAGGATGATGAGGCTTCACCCCACATACTTCAGGCATGTTGCAAGGAGAGGCTATTTCTTGGAGAGGGACATAATATTTAAAATTGTAGAAGGTTGGCAAAAAAGAGGAAGACCTTCAACCAGGTGGATTGACATAGTGACTACCAAAATGTATAAGAAACTTTGAAGATAGCACTTGCAAGAACAGGTTTCATATCTGTTGTTCACAGGATTTCTGTGGTTCATACTAGACTTGAAGGCACCTAGCAACAACAACTGGTGGTCTAGTGGTAAGAAGCGTGACTACAATCTCAAAGGAACCAGTTCAAATTCACCAGTTGTTCCACAGAAGGATATGCAATCTCCTCCCGTGTGATTGAGTGCCTCTGAAAACCTGCTGGAGAGTCAGATGTGGGTCAGTTCCAACTCAACAGTACTCAACAACAACAACATCTCAACCATCTAGGAAGAAGTTAAAACTAAATGAACCTTGCAGGTGGGGATGATGAGACTGCATTTCACAAATTTTGCCCATTTGTAGGGATGGCCCAGACCTGGACAGAACATCATAATTGGAAAAGCAGAGAGTCAATGAAAAGAGAAAGACGCTCAATGAGATGAATTGACACACTGACAACAGCAATGATATTAGGCACAGCAGCAATTGTAAGGATGGTGCAAGACTGGGCAGGGTATTGTTTTGTTGTAAATGGTTTCTCTGTGAGTTAAACAAACTAGATAACATAACAAAAGTATTTAACAGTAAAAACAGATTATTACTAAAATGTGTATTTTCTTATACATTAAATTGCTTGAAGAGATATGTTCAAAAGGTCATTGAGAAACATAGAAAAAGAATCTGACGATGTAGTCTTTTTTTTTTTCACATGTTTGAAACACAATGTATATGAACGATTATATGCAAACCAATAGAATATTTCTAGAAAAGAGTACATACAGGCAGTTTCCAAATTATGATTCCACTTGATTTCTAAACCTATCTTTAAACAGAATTTGTACATAAATCTAAACAGGTACGGCTCTTATCAAGTGCTTCTCTTGGTACAGATATACACTGCATAAATTTTATTTTAACAAGGACCCACATATTTACATGGATGGGATGAGAAGGAGGTGGGCTTGCTTGCGATCTTCACGTCTGAGCTCCTGTAGCATCAGGAGGTCAGAGCCTTCAGGAATATTTTGAACTGCAGCCTGTCCCCCAGGCTTCTCATTCTTACCCACTTCTGGTGGCTGCTTGAAAAGTGCTGAAGGCCCAGAGGCAGTCAATTGTAGATGCAAGTTTGCAAATCCCAAAGCTCAGAGCGTGAACAGACAGCCAGAACAGCTTTCACCAAGTTACTTTGATATATGTGCATTGACTCCATACATACACATACTATATAAAATATCGTGTGTGTATAATGTCCAAATCACATAATGTCTTGGTTTATAAAATGTATCACTGACATTAAGTAACACATACCAACACAAATGAGTAAGCTCTGGTGGTATGGTCCCCAGGGAGTTGTGCTGCTAACCTAAAGTGAGCCAGTTTGAATCTACCAGCAGCTCTGCAAGAAGCAAAAAAATGGGAAATTTTCTCCCAGCTTCTGAAAACTTGATGGAGGGTCAGCTGTGAGTTGGTTCTGACTTGATGGCAATGAGAGACTTGCAGATAGTAGTGTACGTCTCTATGTATAAAGAAAATTTAAAAAAATCTCTAACATGATAAAACACACTCTGAAATAACAATAAGAATGCTTTGATTTGTTGTCATAAGGTAGTGCCCACTTGTCATTATGAATGTTTGTATGTACCTCAAATTTTTAATATAATAGACTTTATAGGAGTTTGTAGGCTACTTGGCATTGTCTGTAAGTCAGATATTAATGTGTTAAGTTGAGGACTAGCTGTATTATATGTAAAGTATATGGTGGCTGCCAAGAATCTGTGCCAGAATGTCTTAGTTCTGGCACTTGGCCAAGGGTGGTCCACATCAGGTCCTCATGGCTGACAGGACTGACAGGCCTCAGTTCCCAGCTGGAAACAAAGGAGGACGCTTCAAAGATTTAGATCCTTCCAGAAGAGCTGTGGGTGAACATTAACATTACTGGTAAGTATATTCGTTTTCTCCTGGACACAAGAGCCTACTATTTAGTCCTAAGAGCCTTCTGAGGTCCCAACTCTTCTCACTATTTCTTAGTTGTTGGAATTGACATAAAACCTCATAAGCAGTTCCTTACTTCACCTCTGCCTTGCATGCGGACTTCTGAGTTGTAAAACAACTCAGTGGTACATGGAATTTGCTCCAGTACTTAAGAACAATAAATGACATAGTAAAGCCTCTACATCTTGTGGTTCCTAACCTCTACACTATAATAGACAAAGTGCTAGTCTATAGGCCTTTTATTGTAAGAACTACCTTCCCTCTGTAACTTTATTTTTGCCACAGTTAGAGCCTCTACTTGGAATATTATTGCTTTTTAATTTTTGACTCATGTACTTTTAACTTGTTAGTTAAATTTGTGTCTTCTAGGCTGCAACACTTCCATGATACATCTTCAAGGATATGAACATGCACGGCTAACCACAATTGATAACAGTGCATCCATCTAAATTCCAAAATCAATCTCCATAATAGTGTATGTGTTTCCTATTGCCAAAGGGGCCCTTTAGAGTAGTGAGAGAAGATCTTCACCTTGAAACCTACAGCGTCCCTTTTCAGGAGGAAGTAGCTAAGAGAATATGCCATCCCTTTTCCTTATGAATCAGGGTGAAGTCTCTCTTAGGGAGGAGTGATAGGGAATGGCAAAGGACAAACTGACAAAGGAGATTAATCAGAACTGTCTTTGACAAGCACTGTGGCAATTGGACAATTAAAACAGACTTTCAAGGAGGGGAAAAAAGAAGAAGAATGAACTGGGGAGGAGGGTAGAGAAAACAGTGCGACAATGAATGAAAACCCAAAATCTCTGTAAATGTGCATTAAAATTAATAAAATTTAATAATAATGATGATGTAGTCTTAAAGGATGTGGTTGATAGAAAAAATATTTCTGGTTCAACTACATTGAGGTCAGATCATTCAAAGAGGCAAGTAATTTTGCTAATGAAGAGAAGCATTATATGTCATATAATACCTGAGACATAAGGTCCAGCAACTGTCAGTTATCACTGAAAGAGGAGTGTGATATATTCCTGACATCAGGGCATAAATCATTAGTCTCTTATGCCTAGAATGTCAAGCCCTGGCTATTGTTTACTCAGGCCACCTCTCTGTTCACTTTTTGCAGAGCACAATTGTGAAGAGTGAATAATGCCATCATTTGGAGATAATTATTCTTTCCTATAACACAGCATCTTATGTGTGTGAGACATTTATGTAACTAGTATAAAGATGATGGTTAAGCAAACCAAGTAATTGTGGCTCTAGTTTTGTGGTGAACAACTTCAGTTTTCTTCTCTGATCCTCAGATTCCATGTCCTTTCAGAACTGAAAAACCGCATGGTAGCTTGCAAGTAGGAAAAAGCCTTCTTTACAGTTCTTTTTTGTTTTTAATTTATTAATTTTTTTTAATTGTAATGAACATTTACAGAGATTTTGGATTTCCATTCATTGCCCAAACCTCCCCACCCCCCAGTTCGTTCCTCTCCTTGAAAAGTCAAAGAAAAATTCCTTCATTGGTATACAATCCCCCTCCGACCCCACCCGCTCCCCGCCTACACTCTACTATGCAACCTTCATTCTGGACTCTTGTCTTAACCATAATACCCAATCATATATTGCTTTTATTCTCTCCCTCATCTGTTTCAATGCAGTATACATAATTTATCCAATTTTTCTCAGTCTCTTCCCAACTCTGATGTCAGTCCCATTCTACAATAGTGGCACTATGCAGTATTTGTCCCTTTGTGACTAAGATATTTCACTCAGCATAATGTCCTCCAGGGTCACCCATTTTGAATAATATTGCATGAGTTTTTTTGGTTTTCAATGCAGCATAGTATTCCATTGTGTGAATATACCACAGCTTCTCTATCCGTTCATTTGTTGATGGGCACTTAGGTTGTTTCCTACTCCATGCTATTGCGGAAAAAGCCTCAATAAACACAGGTGTGCATATATCTGCTTGGGTGGAAGTTAAGGTTTCCTTACGGTATATTCCCAGTAGAGGAATTGCTGGGTCAAATGGTATTTTTATTTGCAACTTTTTGAGAAAGTGCCATACAGCCAGCCTTCCATAGTGGTTGCACCATTTTATACTCCCATCAACAGTGAGTCAAGGTTCCAGGTTCTCCACAATCTTGCCAGCATTTGTTGTTTGCTAGTCTGTTTAATTTTGCTATTCTTACTGAGGTAAGATGATAACTCATAATAGTTTTGATGTGCATCTCTCTAAGAGCTAGGGATTTTGAGCATTTCTTCATGCATTTGTTGGCCATTTGAATGGCTTCTTTACAGGTCTTGACTCATCATATCATTTTTAGAACACAATAGTTATTTTTAGATTTGACTATTAGAAATTCCATGAAAAAAATTCTATTTGTTTTTGTTACATAATTGCATGAAAGCAACAAAGATGCTTCTCAAATATCTTTTAGCCATATTTCCATAAAATTACAAAAGTTGATTAGAAATGAAAGAATAGCCTCAGTCATTTATCAAATTTATATTTAAGCTTTCACATTAATATTTTTACATCAGCCCTTTACCATTCAGGCACTCAGGTTTTGGAAACATGTATTAGAAGAAGTACCCTCATTAAGTTTACATTCTAATGAAGGGAAGTTAACAGCAAACAACATAAGTAAAGCACTTTAAGAGTGGTGCATTTGAAAGTATAAAGTGTATGGAAAAATAAAATATGAAGAAATTTTCCAGTTTCATGCGTGGGGAGAAATTAAGCAATTCCTTTGGGAAATAATATGTTTTTATGTACTCATAGCTGGACAAATTCTTAAAGTAGAAACATGTATAGACACTCACCCTAAAAAAATGGTTATTTTTTTCTTTTCAAAATGATCATTTGCTAAGTAAGCAAAAAGAGGACACTCAAACCAGCATGATACATTCTTGAATTATCTTCTGTATTTTCATGTTCTCAGTAACGTTGTTTAATTTCTACTTCTCCATTATAAATAATGTTTTCTTTGTAACTTAGCTTTAGCTTTTATCTTTTTGTCAATAAAGAAGCTTTCTTATTGCTACTCTATTGGCTGCTTTTTTTTTTCTTTTTTTTGAAGCCAGGGACAATTACGTAATAAGCAATATAAGTGCACACTTAGGGCATCAACAAAACAGGAACAATAGTTGTCCAAAACAAAGGCTCATAGATGGCAAGTAGAAAGGACACATGAAAGAGTGAGCACTGAAGTGGGAGGGAACTGACAGAACATGAAGTGAAATGTATACCAGCTCTTGTGCATGAGAAAGTGTCAGTTAGTCAGAAATAAAACTCATTTAATTATCAAATGTATGCAAAGGATTTATCTTTTACCACTGATATACATGCCTATCTCATAACACAGTCTACCATTGCTCCTTCTAACCCCTGGTTCTCTCTGGAACTTCTACTCTAAACTAAATGTTTATTCATTGGAGAACTTACTTGGAGAGGTGAAGGATACCTAATTTGCATTCTACTGAGGGTACCGTATAAGCACTGTATTAATAAAGGCCTAGGAACAGAAAATCATCATAAATCTAAGTAGTAAAAAAAAGGTGTTGCTTTTCTTGAAGAATAAAGATTTTTAACCCCCACTCTTCAATTTGGAAGCAGGGGTGGCATCCACTACCTAAACCACATGTCTCTGGAAACTCTATGAACTTTGATAAATGTTGATAGTTGCAGAGGAGCTTCAGGTCTTTTGTTCGTAGGGTCACTTTGAGTCATGCTCAACTCGAAGGCAATCAACAACAATAAGGTTATTCAAGAGTCATCAAGGTTGTTTAAAAAAGAGAGATCTACTATTTCAGCTATTGAAACTTCCTTATTTCATCTTCTCTTGATGTACATTATTTCTAATGAATAAGAGGTGAAGGTGGGCCAACTTTAACTCTTGTTATATTCACCTACGATTCAATTGGCTCCAACATTAAAAGTTACTGATCAAAAACTGTTGGTTAAAATGTATAGCCAAAGCACATGAACACATGCATACAAAAAGTATATACTAGTATATATATTTGTAACTCACATAATTCATTTATAAATGCTTGAGCAATCAGAAGAGAAAATATCAACATAGATTACCAGTATTTAGGGTTCTAACTTGCCTTAAGCCTGCCATGGCTCAGCTGATTAATATCATGTTGGAGTTCACACTCTTTAAAAAGTTATTTTCTCTTCAGGATTTGCCATTAAACCTCCATGTTTTAGTATTAGCTCAAACAATATCCTCTTACTCCTCATTATGACAAAGCATTTGACCTATTCCTGGTTTTTTTAGTGCACAAAAATTCTACGATTAATAAAATGCTTAGCATTTATGTTCATACAAAGAACTCATTTCCATCTCTTATACTGAAATCACTCTACTGTTTAAAAAAGAGCTGTTGTTCCTATCTGAAAATTAAAAAGGAATGAAAATAAATTTTTCAGTTTACATATTTTCTGTGTGCTTCATGGGCAAGAAATATAAAAAAGGCACAAAAATATGAATTATGATAATTTATCATAAGTTATGATTTGTTAGAAATATGCGATTTTTTGCTGTTATTTGAACTAGTAATTAAGAAATAAAAATATTACTCTAAGTGATATGTTATTGTTGTTGTTATGTGCCATCGAGTCATTTGCGACACATTGCGACCCTATGTACAAGAGCCCTAAACCCCATTCTATCCTGTGCCAACCTCGCCATCTCAAACACCTCATTCCCACGACTCCACTCAGAATCGACCCATCTCATCGAGGGTCTTCCTCTCCTGCGCCGTCCCTCCACTCTTCCAAACATGATGTCCCTCTCCAAGGACCAGTCCCTCCTTGCAACATGTCCAAAGTATGTCAGACGAAACTTCAGAATCCTTGACTTCAGGGAACATTCTGGCTTCACCCTCTCCAGGACAAACCTGTTTGTTCTCCTAGCAGTCCATGGTATATTCAACACTCTTCTCCAGCACCACAAGTCAAAGGCATCAATTCTCTTTCTATCATCCCTATTCACTGTCCAACTCTCCAGTGCATAGCACTTAATTGCAAAGACTATAGACCGGATCAGGCACACCTTAATCTCCAGCCTGACATCATTGCACTTCAGTACTCTTGAGAGGTCCCTCACAGCTGGGTCTGTTAGGGATGTACTTTGTCTCCATACCTTTTCAATCTGTATGCAGAACAGATCATTCAAGACGCTGGGCTGTATGAGGAGGAATGTGGCATCAGGATTGGTGGAAGAATCCTCAACAACCTGCGTTATGCAAATGACACAACCCTGCTTGCTGAAACTGAGGAGGATCTGAAGCACTTGCTTTAGAAGGTCAAGGATGGCAGTCTTCAATAATGGGTTGAAGCTCAATATCAAGAAAACAAAGATTCTCACCACTGGGCCAATTGGCAGCATCACCGTGGATGGTGAAGAGATTGAGATAGCTAACAGTTTTAGTTTACTTGGCTCCACAGTCAACACTCAGTGATATAAGAATCATAAATACTTGAAATAAAAGCAATTTGATTGATTTACTTGACGAAATAATGGAAATTAAGTTATTTTCATTTATTAAAAAATGTTCATGTAAACTTCCATAATATATTTCTTTTTAATTTAAAGTAAATAGGAAAGACCTCAATGTATAGCAATGAAATAGAGTAATCACTTGCTATTCTTCAGAGAGCTGGACAATGACTGTTGTTGTTGTTCTGTGCCATCGAGTCGCTTGCGACTCATAGCGACCCTATGTACAACAGCCCTAAACTCCGCTCTGTCCTGTGCCAATCGCACTGTCTCTGACACGCCCATCCCAATTATCCCAGTCACTGAATCAATCCACCTCATAGAGGGCCTTCCTCTCCTGCGCCGTTCCTCCACCCTCCCAAGCATGATGTCCCCCTCTAAGGACCGGTCTCTCCTCACAACATGTCCAAAGTAAGTTAGACGGAGCCTCAGAATCCTTGCCTCCAAGGAGCCACCCGGTTTAACCCTTTCCAGGACAAATCTGTTTGTTTTCCTAGCAGTCCATGGTATTCTCAATACTCTTCTCCAGCACCACAGCTCAAAGGCATCAATTCTCCTTCTATCCTCCTTAGTCATTGTCCAACTCTCTGATGCATAACAAGTGATTGCAAAGACCATGGCCTGTATCAGACGCACCTTAGTCTCCAGAAAGACACCATTCCTCTTCAGTACTTTGGAGAGGTCCCTAACAGCAGACTTTCCCATGGTAATGCGACTTTTAATTTCCTGGCTGCTGGTGCCAAGACTGTTGACTGTGGAGCCAAGCAAACTAAAGCTGTCTACAATCTCAATCTCTTCATCATCCATCCTGACGCTGTCAATTGACTAGGGAGGGTAAAATAAGAATTGATGCCTTTGAGAGGTGGTATTGGAGAAAAGTATTGAATAATACCATGAACTGCTAAGAAAAAGAACAAGTTTGGCCTGGAGAGGGTTAAACCAGGCTGCAACTTGGAAGTGAGGATTCTGAGGCTTCATCTGACATACTTTGGATATGTTGCAAGGAGGGACCAGTCCTTGGAGAAGGACGTCATGCTTGGGAGGATGTAGGGACACTATAGTAACAGAATACCCTCTATGAGGTGGAATGATTCAATGATTGGGGTAATCGGGGTAGGTGTGTCAGATAAAGCGAAATTGACACAGGAAAGAGCAGGGTTTAGGGTTGTTGGTACATAGGGTCACTATGAGTTGCAGGCACATAAAGATGGCACATAACAACAACAACAATAATACACTAACTAAAGAGAACAGACTGGAAGTCAGAAGATTTGGACTCTTATTTGCTTTAGGAGATTAAATAAAATGTTTGGGAATGATTGTATGAAACACAATATGCAGAAAAGTGTAAAGCACTATATGTATATATATGCATAATTATATATATACATACTTATATATTTATGTATTTATATAGTTATATACTTATCTATATATGCTTATGTAATCACTTGGCCAAGTGACTGGAAGAGATTTACATTTGTTTCCATTCCAAAAAGGGGTGACCTAACAGAGTGTGGAACAATATAGTTGACTTTACATGTAAGCAAGATTCTACTGAAGATTATCCAAAAACGACTGGAACAGCACATCAGCAGAGAACTACCAGAAGTCCAGGCTGGGTTTAGAAGGGGTTGTGGTACTAGGGATATTGTAGCTAATGTTAGATGTATCTTAGCTGAAACCAGGGAATACCAGAAGAATGTATATCTGTGTTTCATTGACTATGCAAAGGCGTTTGACTGTGTGGATCATAACAAACTCTGGTTGACCCTGAGAAGAATGGGAATCCCAGAACACTTGATCATGGTAACGAGAAACCTCCATTTGGACCAGGAGGCAGTTGTCAGAGCAGAGCAAGGAAATATTGCATGGTTCAAAAATTGGAAAGGGTGTATATAAGGTATGTGTCCTATCTCCATACTTTTTCAACCTATATGCAGAACAAATTATTCAGGAGGATGGTCTGTATGAGGATAAGTGTGGCATCAGGATTGGAGGAAGATTCATCAACAATCTGCATTATGCAGATGACACAAACTGGCTTGCTGAAACTGAGGAGGACCTAAAGTACTTGCTGCAGAAAGTCAAGGACTGCAGCATTCAATATGGATTGAGGCTCAACATCAAGAAGACGGAGATTCTCACCACTGGGCCTATTGGCAGCACTGGCATGGATGGTGAAGAGATTGAGATTGTTAACAGCTTTAGTTTGCTTGGCTCCATAGTCAACAGTCTTGGCACCAGCAGCTGGGAAATTAAAAGAAGTATTGCAATGGGAAAGTTTGCTGTTAGGGACCTCTCCAAAGTACTGAAGAGCAATTGTGTCACTCTGGAGACTATGGTGCACCTGATACAGGCCATGTTCTTTGCAATCGCTTGCTATACATCAGAGATCTGGACAATGACTAGGGATGATAGAAGGAGAATTGACGCCTCTGAGCTGTGGTGTTGGAGAAGAGAATTGAATATACCAGGAACTGCTAAGAAAATGAACAGGTTCATCCTAGAGAGGGTAAAACTAGGCTACTCCTTGCATGCAAGGATTCTGAAGTTTTGTAGGACATACTTTGGACATCTTGCAAGGAGGGACCAGTCCTTGGAGAAAGAGGTCATGCTTGGGAGGCTGGAGGTATAGTGCAGGAGAAGAAGACCCTTTATGGGGTGAATTGATTCAGTGACTGGGGTAACCAGAGCAGGTATGTTGAAGACAGAGAGATTGTTACAGGATAGAGCAGGGTTTAGGGCTTTTGTACATAGGGTCGCTATGAATTCCAGGCAACTCAATGGCACATGACAACAGCAAAAACAACATTGACTTAAAAAAAATACAAATTTGTTATGTAAGATGTACAGCCAGGTTGCTCCCTAGAAGCAGGGATGTTATAGATTTTTCTCACCTACTTTCCGCATATTATCAACAGAAGTCAGCCACTGGAGAAAGATATCAAGCTTGCTAAAGTAGTGGGTCAGTTAAAAAGAGGGAGACCACCCTTGACTATTCAGTAGGATTTTTTTCTGTTGTTCATAGTGTTGTTATTAAAAGAAGTCTACTCAATGACAAGAAAATACATAGCATGACAGGATAAATACACATTAAAGCCTAAGTCTAACAGAAATGAAATTATTCTTTCTCATTTATCCATGATAATGAACATATTCAAGGTGATCATTAAATTTTTTGAAAATGAATACAGTTATAGTTCATGTTAATTTAAAGGAGTTAAATAAAGTACAATACTTAAGACAGAGAGAGTTTAAAATAGTTTCTGTGGAGGTAGTATAGACTCATTAGGGAAGATATGTAGGACATTCAAGATATGTGAAAAGTGCAAAACAGCATTTTAAGAAACATGGTCTGGTAAAAAGTGGAATATATTCACCTTAATCAGGAAATTGGAAAAGACTTTTCTCCTGTTATACCATTTGTGATAGGCCTTAGCGATAATAAGATTTTATTGAGAAGAATAGAAAAAATATACAGATGCATAGACATACCTAGCATTATTATATTATACTTTACTGGGCTTTGCGGATATTGCATTCTTGAAAATTGAAGTTTTTTGGCAATCCTACACAGAACAATTCTGTCAGCATCATTTTTCCAGCAATATATGCACACTTTGTGCTTCCACATCATATTTTTATAATTTTCACAATATTTCAGACTCATTCATTCTCCTATAGCATACTTAAGAGACTGCCATAAAGTGCAAACATAACTTTCATATGCACTTGGAAACCAAAAAGGTCATGTGACTACCTTTATTGTGCCATTGCTTTATTGCAGTTATCTGGATCTGAACATACAATGTCTCTTAGGTATGCCTGTAATTGTTCATAGAGATACATACTTTTAATGTAAAGATGAAAGAGGAAGAAAAATGAAGCAGATATTTTGGAGTTAGACATTCCACATATTAGATGTTTTTCTGTGATGTTTAGATGTTATTCTGTAGAAATATGGTGTTAGTATTTCTATTCAAAGAGGACAAAAATTATGTTATTGTATTTGGGGACAAAAACGATAGAGTACATATTTGAAAATGCTTTGTTAATCATTCTTGCACCTTTTCTTTAGAAAATGCTTTACTTGAATTGATTTATGTAACCTCATATAAGTTGATAATGATATTAACATAATCATGTCATTAGAGGAAGATAAGTGGGAAAATAACATCATTTCCAGAGTCTTGGAGATGTTTTTTCCTAACTGTATGTTGACTGTGCTGAATTAATAAATATGGGCTATTCCTATATTTCCAGCAACACTGAGCAGAAGAAACGTGTTTATATACCTAAAAAGCAAAAGAAGCTAGTACCTGATACTGTCTCTTTTGTGAATAAGTTCTATTTTCAATGCTAAGATTTCTATTCATCTTTTCTTTTCTCTATACATTCAAACTGATATTGTTTAGGTTAACAGTGTAATATTTAACTACACTAAACAGCGGTAAATATTAAAAAGAAAAAAGTCTCAAAAAGTAAAATTATATTCTGTATGGATTCCTTCTAACTGAAAGTGGCCCTCACAGGTTTTTGAGTCTGTAAATATTAGTGGAAGAAGATTACCTATTTTTCTGACAAATTTGAACTGCAAAGGAACTTGGCTCTGTATTAGTCGCACAACTCTCTCTGAACTTGAATAGAAACTTGAACATAATTTTAGAAAATGAATTGACTTCAAGATATTACCTGTATGAAAACTGAACAAAAAATACACAAAGAATACACAGGGCACCATGACAACCAGAGGAAAGTAAAACAAAACAGAACAGAGACAAAGCCACATAAAAAATTATAACGACGAATTTTAAGGAGAAAAATTCCAACAGCAGATTACATTCTATGTCAGAGTAAGAAAAACTGTTGGATGCAAGACTGGTGAAAGAGCTAAACTGTACAAAAGAGAACATATCTCCGATAGCTAATGTTCGAAGGATCTTGGCAGCAAGCAGAGAGTACCAGAAGAACGTCTATCTGTGCTTCATTGACTATGCAGAGGCTTTTGACTGTGTGGATTACAACAAGCTGTGGCTGACTCTGAGAAGAATGGGAATCCCAGAACATTTATTTGACTTTGCTAATGTGAAACCTATACTTGGACTAAGAGGTAGTCATCTGAACAGAGCAAGACACTACATGGTTCAAAATCAAGAAGGGGTCCATCAGGGATATATTTTGTCTCCATACCTTTTCAATCTGTATGCAGAACAGATCATCCAAGATGCTGTACAAGGAGGAATGTGGCATCAGGATTGGTGGAAGAGTCATCAACAACCTGCGTTATGTGGATTACACAACCCTGCTTTCTGAAACTGAGGAGGACCCAAAGAGCTTGCTGCAGAGGGTCAAGGACTGCAGCCTTCAATATGGATTGAGGCTCAATATCAAGAATACAAAGATTCTCAGCACTGGACCAATTGGCAGCATCAGTATGGATAGTGAAGAGATGGAGATTGTTGACAGCCTTAGTTTGCTTGACTCCACAGTCAACATTCTTAGCACCAGCAGCCAGGAAATTAAAAGACGTATTGCGACGGTAAAGTCTCTTGTTAGGGACCTCTCCAAAGTACTGAAGAGCAATGGTGTCTCTCTGGAGACTATGGTGCATCTGATACAGGCCATGGTCTTTGTGATCACTTGTTATGCATCAGAGAGTTGGACAATGACTAGCAAGGATAGAAGAATTGATGCCTTTGAGCTGTGGTGCTGGAGAAGAGTATTCAGGGTACCATGGACTGCTAAGAAAACATATTTATCCTGGAGAGGGTGAAAATGAGCTGCTCCTTTGAGGTAAGTATCCTGAGGCTTCGTCTGACATACTTTGGACATGATGTAAGGAGGGACTGGTCCTTGGAGAGGGACATCATGCTTGGGAGGTTGGTGCAACGGCTCAGGAGGAGAAGGCCCTCTATAAGGTGAATCAATTCTGTCATCCTTATTTATCATCCAGCTCTTGACAGCATAGTTGTTGTTGTTGTTATGTGCCGTCGAGTCGCCTGCGACACATAGCGACCCTATGTACAACAGCCCTAAACTCCGCTCTGTCCTGAGCCAATCGCACTGTCTCTGACACTCCCATCCCAATTATCCCAGTCACTGAATCAATCCACCTCATAGAGGGCCTTCTTCTCCTGCGCCGTCCCTCCACC
>NW_006400133.1:1135210-1169811 GCF_000299155.1 Elephantulus edwardii
AGGTCTCTTCCAGTCAGTTGGCCAAGTGGTTGTTCTCCAGATTTCTTGGCACAACTTGGTGAGCACATCCAGGGCCACATCTGTTATCTGAAATACTTCAATTGGTATACCATCTATTCCCGGGGCCTTATTTTTTGCTATTTCCTTCAAAGCAGCTTGAAATTCTTCCTTCATCACCATAGGCTCTTGCTCAGCAATGTAATAATTCTTGTGTTCTGAAATTCATTATCTTCATCTCTATAGAGTCCTTTGTTAACTCCCTGGAGCCCCAGTCACGTTTACATTCAATTGTTGGAAAATTATACAACTTGACTTGTAATGAGAAGTTTGAGTGCAAAGTCAGTTTATGTAAATTAATTCTTAAAAATTGAAGATTCTGTTTTCACACAAATATATCAAGTAATGAACAATTAAGAGAAATTAAAACAGTTGCAGCAATATTAATTTGCCATCTGTATAATAAAATTTGAAGGAATGAGCAAACTAGCAGTCATTCGAATTGACAAAAAAACTACTTTTGTACCCAAATATCAACTTCAGTGTTTATAAATATCTTTGAAATCAGTGATATGATAAGGCAAAATGACTAAAATATTCAACTATATCAAGCTAAAGAGAGAAAAATTATCATAAACAAAAAATGAAAATATAAAAGTGGGAGGTAGAATGGTTAATGAGCTAGATTAATGAAAACAGAATAATTTTAATAGAAATAAAAAATTGATACTTTGTGAAACATGAAGCAATGGCACTAAACAACATGCAAACAAATGTTAGTTACTTAATCTGTTAATCTTTCACTGCAAACAATGAAATAGAATTTTAAAAAAAGATAATTTAATTGTAATTTTTTTCATGCTCCATAAACATTTATTTAAAATATTTTATATTTTTTTATGAATGAGAATATAAAGGGTATTTAAATAAGGTAATACTCTGGATGTTAATAATTAAGAATTTTTAAACTTATTTTACTGTTTAGGATATTTTTGTGAAGTTGCAAATATCAAGGACATTATTTTAATTGCAATTAATTTTTAAAATTAAAAAATCTGGGGGGAACCATCTGGTATAATGACTGGAAGAGATCGATATTTGACCCTACAGAGAACAGAAATTACGGAAATGTATCATTGATATCACATGTAAGCAAGATTCTGCTGAAAATTATCCCAAGAAAATTATTGGAACAGCATATCAACAGAGAACTTCCAGATGTACAGGCTAGGTTTAAGAGAGGCCATGGTACTATGTATATCACAGTTAATTTTAACTGGATCTTGGCGGAAAGCAGAGAGTGCCAGTGGAATGTCTAGCTGTGTTTCATTGACTATGCAAAAACATTTGACTGTGTGGATCACAACAAACTGTAGTAACTCTGTGTGAAGAATGGGAATCCCAGAACACTTGATTATGCTTATGCATACCCTATCCTTAGACAAGGAGGTAGCGGTCACAATAAATCAAGGAAACACTGCATGGTTTAAAATTGGGAAGGGTGTATGCCAGAGATGTGTCCTATCTCCATACCTTTTCAATATATAGAAAGAACAGATTGTCGATGAGCCTGGGGCCTATGAGGAGAAATGTGGCATCAGGACATTAACAACATGCATTATGCAGAAGACATAACTCTGAAATGAGGAAAAACAGAAAGACTTGCTGCAGAAGGTCAAGGACTACAGCCTTCAATATGGATCGAAACTCAACATCAAGAAAACAAAGATTCTCACCACTGGGTCAATTGGCAGCATCATAATAGATGATGAGAAGATTGAGATTATTAACAGCACTCTTGGTACCAGCAGCCAGGAAATTAAAAGACAAATTGCATTGGAAAAGTTTGTTGTCTCCAAAGTAGTGAAGAACAATGATGTTAGTCTCAAAACTAAGGTGTACCCAATCCAGGCTTTGGTCTTTGCAAGTACTTGCTATGCATCAAGAAAGCTGGAAAATGACTAGGGATGATAGAAGGAGAATTGATGCCTTTGAGTTGTGGTGGTGAAGAAGAGTATTGCATATACCAGGGACTGTTAGGAGAACAAACAAGTTCACCCTAAAGAAAGTAAGACCAGGCTGCTCCTTGGAGGCAAGGATTCTGAAGTTTTGTGTGACATACCTCAGATACGCTGTAAGGAGGGACCGACCAGTCCTTGGAGAGAGACATCGTGTATGGAAGGGTGGAGAGACAGTGCAAGAGAGGAAGACCCTTGATAAGATGGATTGACTCAGTGACTGAGGTAGTGGGAGTAGATGTGTCAGAGACAATAAGATTAGCACAGGACAGAGCAGGGTTTAAGACTGTTGACATAGGGCCGCTATGAGTCTCAGGCAACTCGATGGTTGATGATAACAACAACAACAAAATCTTTTTAAGGATTAAAAGATCCTTAATGCGTAGTCTGTAATGTGTTATGCTGCTAACTAAAAGTTTGAGCCTCTCTTCTTGTTTTAATCCATCAGTGTCTCCTTGGGACAAAGATGGATGATTTCTTCCTGATAAAATGTGTAGTCTCAGAAACCCTATTATGGAGAGTGTTGCACTGAGTTTAAATTGGAATGATGGCTATGGATTTTACAGTTTATGTAGGGATTTTTGTAGGACAAAAAATTATAAAAATATTACTTTTATAAACTTTTCTTTTTCCATTAAATTCCTGTTCAAACCTATTACACATAGTTATTAAATAACATAACACAAAATATTAAAACTAAAACAAGGAGTATTGGTGGTACAATGGTTATGAGATCTACTATTAAATGAAAGTGTTTGACCCACCATTATCTCTGTAAGAGAAAGAAAAGAGTTTATGCTCTGTTTCTGTAAAGTCTGTAGCCTTTACTAAGGAGTAGTTCTAGTCTGGTCATTTCAGGTTGTTACAAATCAGCATCTATTTGAAAACACACAGCATATGGTTATAGTAAATAAAATATTTTAAAAGTATCATATACTTATTATACATATATTATTATGATTCAAGTCATGATCTTTTCAATTGTTTCCCATACATCTGAAAATTGGACAATGAATAAGAATTACAGAAGAAGGATTGATGCCTTTGAATTGTGGTTTTGGTGAAGAACATTGAATATACCACAGACTGCCAGAAGAACAAATAAATCCCTTTTGATGGAAGTGCAAAATTAGGTGCGCCTTCAAGGCAAGACTGCTGAAACTTCTTATCACCTACATTGAACATATTTTCAGGAAGAACCAGTTCTTGTAGAGAGACATCACGTTG
This sequence comes from Elephantulus edwardii, assembly GCF_000299155.1. NCBI lineage: Eukaryota > Metazoa > Chordata > Mammalia > Macroscelidea > Macroscelididae > Elephantulus > Elephantulus edwardii. Next base: position 1,138,453 of record NW_006400133.1, read on the forward strand.
GGATAGGTGAGAAGATCAGTGAAATAGAAAACGATTTTCAATGAAATGGATCAACACTGTAACTAATACAATGAGTTTGAACAGGACAGAGATCAAGAGGATGGCACAGGACAGGGCAAGGTTCTAATCTGTTGGTCATAGGATTGCTATTAATTAGAGCCAACACAAAGGTTCCTAACAACAACAGCAGCATACTTATATAACATATGGTATACCAGCTATTACATTTCCCTTGGTACCTATCTGAAGTATCTCTAAATTCCAGAAGTGAATAATAATTAATAAATAGCTTTTAGATTAATCAATTTTTATGGATATTTTTTAGACTCATTAACTTTTTTTTCATAGTTTTTTTTTCTAGATATTTTGCTTCTGGAACACTTCAATATTTCTTTGAAAGAATATTTTCTATTAAAGTCACGATATTTAAGAATTCTGTGAGATTATGGTTATTATTAAATTTCTATTTTGGGGTTTTTACTTTATTCATTTGCTCAGGAGTAAAGTCAAAATGAGGCACAAGTAAAATGAATCAGTTGCACAAAAGATAAATTAGTGAAGCTGAATAATCTGCTATGAATTCTGTACTCTGCCAAGGTTGAGTATGTCAACTCCGGAGAACAAATGAGAGATCAGATTGTGACCTGATGTGTAAGGAATTGGAGAAAAAGTAATTTAATATTCTTTAAAAAAAGATTTCTATCATGCTGTGGTGAGGGTATAAATTGCCCCTCTGACCTCTAGAGAATTTTTATCTGAATATTTGGGATAAATCAAATGGAATGAGAATATTTCTCTTTTGAATAATGGTAGGAAAGCTCAGATACATTCCCATCCTACCATTGTGTTTGTGATGCTCTACTTATTTAATAAAAATAATATGCAGTTCAAAAATAATCTTTGTGTATTAATAATGATTTAAATAACATAGAAGTTTATTTAGTGTACAGTCAGATCTCTTTGAAGGTGTTCTTAGGGCCTTAGGAAACTTGCTGATTTGAAGAAAATGAGTTTTCCAGGTTTTCTTTATATGTACACCATCTTAATATATATTTCCCAGGAAATTTTCTTTAGGTAACAAGAGAAAGATTTTTTTGTTTTTATGCACACACACATTTTTGAACTTAGTATTTTCTACTCTTGTTCCTAAAAATTGGAGCATTTCTCTCTTGGACTCTGTTGCCATTTTTCAATAAATAGAAAGTTTAACCCATTCCTTAGTGACCTTTCCTGTCTCAGATGTGCACTTACTGTTTCTATCACTCATTTGACCCTGGCTCATGTCATTAGTCATTTTTTGAAGCTTGCTTTCTTTGAAACACCAGAGAATTTTAAACTATTTGGTAGCAGGGTCCATGCCGACAATGAATTCAGAGGAGAGAGAATGTCATGGATAAGGATAATAAAGAAAGATTTCACAGATAAGTCTGTACTTAAATTGGATCCTGAGAGATTTATCTAATCAAAGAGAAGGAAAGAAGTTAACCTGCATATTGAAAGTAATGCAACAAAGGCACAGGAATGGTGACAAGAATCTAAGGGAATTACTGCTATTTCAACAGTACGTTAAGTATGTGTAGTTTTAAACAAAAATGATGGCATTGGTAAGGAAAAGAAAAAGACAGATGCAGACATAAATTTAGAGGGAGAAACTGAAAAAAAAAGTCTTAAATATAGACTAGGTTTACCACATAATACTCATATTCTAGTGCAACTTAAAGAATTCTATGTCCCAGAGGTTTATTGAGTCTTTGAACAATATTAGACATGTTGTCAATAAGAAATACAAATAAAGTAAGCCAAATTTATTTTATTCCATTAAGGTAGGAAGTTCAGACAATTAGAAAATAATGATTATATTCTTCCTAGATAATATTTCAACTAAATTTGAAGCAACTGCACCACCAACTCAAGAAGTTGTATAACATAAAATTACATGATTAAATAAATTGCTTTCATATTGATCAGCAGAGAGCTATTAAATGTAGAAGACTCTAAGAAACTCTACCCTGATGGGGTTGTGTGTGTGTGTGTGTCTGTGTGTGTGTGTATATATGAAAACAAATTATAAAAATTGAACATAAACTTTAACATCAAACATGACTCTCAAATTTTACTAGACCGTACATTTGAAGATAAACAGCAATATTTGGAGATTCATTAACTCAATAGATCCTCAGATATTTAAATGCAATAAAAAGTATTTTATCTTAAAGAGACAGGGTCATTAAAGTCAGAGGATCAGATATAATTTTCACAGAAGTAAACCAGAAATATTATTTAGTTCATATTTATTTTTACTTCTAATTTTATAGTACATCGAATTAAATTTTTGATTATTTAATCTTAATTCAATTTAAAATTAAGATTATATTACTTTAAACTAGCTATGCCTTCAGAGTCAGCTCGGCCTAAAAGTAACCTTTTATCAGGTTTCCCAGGCTAGAAATTGAGACAACATTGAGAGACTGCCCATCTTTCTCCAGAACAGAGATTTTGAACTTCCTGAGATAGGAAGCCTGTAGGTTCATAACACAACTCAGTACTGTCCAGAGCTCACTAAAACTCTTTCTCATTTCATTGTGTCAAATCAGAATCAATTCATAGTTGACCTTCCATGAGGTTTCTGTGGCTGTAAATTGCAAGAAAGAGATAGCCCAACTTGTAGTCTCTCACGGCTTGTGCAGCCAGAGAGACATGGCCTTAAGGATGGGACCTTAAATCCCTACAGAATATTCACTATTAAACCAAGGAATAAAGAAAACCCTCTAACTTACCTATTACTAAGGTGTAGGGTAGGCTTAATAAAAACTCTATCTTGGTTGGATATCACCAATGCTCAGGAACGAAAAATACAAGGATGCTTCATTGAAGATTTCACTACCTAAATTAGACTTTTATAACATGTGTTTCAAAGGGTCTTCTTAATATTTTACATATAGTTGTATTTTTCTATAGACAATCTCTGAGTATTTGATTGCTCAAGGTTTACTATGTCCTGAGTATTATGTCAATAGCTGGGTTTTTTTCAGTTTTTAGGAAAGTTTTCTTACTATTGAGAAAAAATATTGGAATGTTGTTCTTTCTATCCATGTATTTCACTATTTAAGTGTTAAGGCATATTACTTAGGTGATAATATACAAGGTTGTTTGTTTGTTTGTTTTGCAAGAAATGGCAGGCTATTTTATCTGAAGTCTTTCAAAAAAAGATACATAACATGTATCTAGGCTTAAATATTTCTAGGGATTGCCAAATAAAATAAATAACCAAAATAACAAAACAAAACAACAAAAGGAAGTACCTAAAACATGATACAGCATTTTAAAGTGCTTTCAGATACAAGGCAGACAGAGGTGTAAAGCAGAAATTATCCAGAGCTTCAGTAATTTCCAGAAAGTTTCAGTTCTTCGGTTGGCTGCAGGGCAGCAAACAGATCTTTGCTGCTAAGTCAGTTCCTCAGAACATAAATCCTTAGGCTCTGAGCTGAAAGGCACTTGCATCCTCTTCTCTTTTCCTGTGCTGTTTCCCACTCCAAAAAGATATCAAAGACGTTTGGCTGGGCCTCATCTTCACTGTAGTTGCTGAGGTCAGTGCCAATCACCTGAATTAAGTTAAAGGTCATGTTCCAAGTGTCCCAGGAGATGTCCTTGATCCCCAAGGGGTTCTCTGTTAGGAAGTGGAGTCATGGGTCCATCACAGGAGGATGATTTTGGGTAAAGACTAATTTCCACAGAGCAATGGTCATTTCCAGGTGCAGCAACTGCTGCCCTCCTTCAGACTCCAGGCTAAACTGAGATGTAAACAGGTAGAATTTATCCTCTTATTTGCTTCTATTAAGAGGCTGAGGGACCATGCACAGATCCCATCAATGCTGTCTACACTTACTTCTTTGCAGTCATCAAAAAAACTCTTTCTCCGTAAATTTACATATATTAGCAGCCTGGAACCTCCACGCCAAGAGTGGCACTTTTGTTGACTCCATTTCATTGACTAATATTCTTTTTTAAATGGAATCAAACCATAAAAGCCCTCTTATTGCCATGAAATTGGGTCCAACTCATAACTGACCCTCTAGTAATATTTCTGATACTGGAAAATACACAGGAGAAGAGTGCCCATCTTTTTTAACCTTTGGTAGATTCTAAGGAAATTTTGTTAGCATACAAACTCCCTACAGATTTTTCACCACAGCTCCCTTGTTTCAAACTCATTCACTTCTTTATATCCAGTAGGAACTGACTAATATCTGACCGTCCAGAGGCAATTTTTGGAGACTGTAGATCTTACAGAAGGAAATTGCCCATCTTGTACTGATTGACTGGAGTATGAAAAATTTTCATAGATGTGCTATGTTTGGATTAGTAGCACAACTCTCTACAGACTGGGAAAACCGTAGCTCCCTAGTCAGCAAAGGAGTCTGCCTAAGCAGCCATTATTTTCTCTGAATGAACTGCTTGTGCTGTTTCTTTCAAAGACAGGAGCTCCGGTAATACATTTTTGTTTCAAGGGCTCAGGTGGCCAACTGGTAAGGATTTGGGATACAGAGGTTCATAATATGCATTTGATAATCTTTATGTAATGCTAGTGGTCATTATTTTTAATAACAGACAAAGATATGTTATTCTGTTATATTTCTTTGCATGCAAAAATGCTGATATTCCTTTCAAAAAAATGCAGCTCAAGAAGGCAAAGCAAGAATTACAATGAATGTGCAAAGAGCTGGAGTGGGAAAATTAAAAGGGCCAAACTCACTTGACATTTCTTAAACCGAAGAAGCTGAAGAACAAATTCAAAACTTAACTTGCAATACTTAAGGATGCTATAAACAGAATGTTGAAATGCCCAGAAAAAAATTAAAAGATGATAGAAGGAGTACAGAGTCATTGTACCAAAAATAATTGGCTGTCACAGAATAAGTTCATGGAAGAACATATAACCAAGAGGCAATGGTGATGAAAGAGGATGTCCAAGCTACACTGTAGGAAATGGCAAAAATAAGGCCCCAGAAATTAATGGCATACCAAATGACATATTTTAGCAAACAGTTACATCTCTGGAAGGGCTCACCAGGTTGTATCAAGAAATTTAGAGCACAGTCACCTGGCCAACTGGCTAGAAGAGACCCATATTTATTCTCATTTCAAAAAAGGTGATCTGACAGACTATGGAAAATATCAAAAGGTATCACTATGACCATCTGCAAGCAAAATCCTGCTAAAGATCATCTAAAAATTATTGGAGCAGTACATTGGCATAGAACTACTGGAAATACAAGCTGGGTTTAGAAGAGGTGTGGCACTAGAGACATTATCACCAAAGCAAAGAGTACCAGAGGATGTCTATCATTTCATTAACTACGCAAATGGATTTAACTGTGTAGATCACAACAAATTGTGGTTAACCTTGAGGAGAACGAGAATCCTAGAACACCTTATTGTTCTCAAGTGAAGCCTGTACTTGGACCAAAAGGCAGTTTCAGAACAGAGAACAGAAACACTGCATAATTCAAAACTAAGTGTTAGAGTTGCTTCCTGTATCCATAATTTTTCAATCTATTTGCAGAACAGATCATTCAGGAGGTCAAACATTTGAGGAGGAATGTGGCCTCCAGATTGGAGGAAGACTCGTCAAGAACCTTTGTTATGCAGATGGCAAAACTTTGCTTGTTGAAATTGGGGAAAGCCTAAAACATTTGTCACAGAGAGTCAAACACTGTAGTATGCAAAATGAATTGAAGTTAAATATCAAGAAAACTAAGATTCTTAATACTGGGTCAATTGGCCACAGCATGATAGCTGGAGAAGAAATTGAGTTTGTTAACAATTTCAGCTTGCTAGGCTCCACAATCAACACTCTTGGCACCAGTAGTCAGGAAGTCAAAAGATGAATTGTATTAGGAAAATATGCTGTCAGAGACCTTACCAGTGCTAAAGAGCAATATCAGTCTAGAAACTAAGATGTCCCTGATGCAGATGATGATCATTGCAATTTCTGTTATGCATCAGAGAGACAATGATAGAAGAGGACAAAAGAATTGACGTCTTTGAGCATGGTGCTTGAGAAGAGTATTGAGCATATCACTGATTGCCTAGAGAACTAACAATTCTATCCTAGAGAGAATGAAGCCAAGCTATTCCTTGGAGGCAAGAATTTTGAGTCTCCATCTGACATACTTTAGGCATATTGCCAGGAAAGACCAGTCCCTAGAGAAGGACATCATGCTTTGAAAGATAGAGGGACAGCTCAGGAAAGAAACACCCCAGATGAGACAGATTTACATAGTAAATGGAATAATGAGGTAGGTATATCAGAGACAGTGTGATTGGCCCAGAGTAGAGCAGGATTCAGAGCTATCATGCATAAGATTGCTATGAGTCAAGGTCAACTCAATGACACATTACAACAACATCAGTATATGGAAGGGTAGAAGATCCATACAGGAAATAAAGACCCTTAGAGGCCAAGAAGACAAAGTATCATCAACATACTTTGAGCATGTTGTTAGGACAGGCTGTTACTTAGGAAATAAATAACAAGCTTGAAAGGGTGAAAAGTTCATAAAGAGGGGAGGAAGTCCCTCAATCAGATGTACTGATAGAGGGTGCAGTGGCCTTGAGTATGTCAGAGAGGATGAGATGGTATAGGATAAGACCTGATTCAGATCTTTGTTCATAGCATTGCTATGAATTGTACTTGACTCAATGACACCTAACAACAATAACAATTGTATTGGTGCTTATTTGTTTTAGTTAAGTCCTAAATAATTATCCATTTATAGTTTTAGCTTCCTTTTTGGAAACAAAATTTACATATGTGACAGTGACAAAGTACTTGAACATGGTGAAGATTATAAGAATGGTCCACCATAGAACAGGTTCTGTTATTCATAGGTTTAATAGTAGCCAGAGTCCACTCTGCAACATCTAATAACAAAAATAATTATATGTAGTGAAAAGCAAAGATCTTCATAGTGTGATACCAAACAATGCACATCCACTTCCCTTAAGTCAATTCCAACTCATAGCAACTCAAATTTCCAAAGCTGTAAATATTTATGTGAAGAGATTCCTCTCTTTCTCCTGTAAAACAGATAGTATATTCCAACCATTGACTTTTTGATTAGTGACACAATTTTTAATATTAAATCACTAAAGCTTCTTTTATAATGTATATAATGAGTGCTGGTAAATGATTAAACTTACACATTTCCAGTTGAGATCAATACAGTTATTTGTACCAAATGTAACCCTTGAAAAGATGTAATGTTAAAATTTACATCACTAAATATAAACTTTTTTCTTAAACCTCAAGCAAATAGGGTATCATGCAATCTTTAAGTAAAATTCTTTTTTTTCTTCAACATGTTATATTATTGTTGTGCTGTACAGTTGGAACCAACTCATATTAGACCCTCTGGCAGGTTTTCAGGGACAGTTAATCACATGAAAGGAGATAGTCTATCTTTCTCCCATGGAATAGCTGGGGGTCTTGAACTGTGTGCCATCAGGATTGCATCTTCTTGGCATTATGCCATGATGTATTTATATAATGTTATACGATTGCTTGAATATTTTATATACATTTATTGATCTTTCTGATTTTTGGATATGAAGGTCACTTCTAAATTATGTCTACTATATAAAATTTGACATGAACATTCTTGAAGAATTATTTTTATTAATATATACTTTAAAATTTCTTGTCTATATTCACAGGAGTAGAATAATTATACCAAAGTTGTCACTTAAGCATTTTGCTGTTATTTTCATGTGCCATCAAGACACCTGCAACTCATAGCAACCATATGTGCATTAGCTCTGAATCCTGCCCTATCCTAAGCCAATCTCATCATCTATGACACACCTAATCCCACTTCTCCAGTCACTGAGTCATCACTGAGTCAATCCATCTCATCTTCTGCATTGTCCTGCCACCCTTCCAAGCATGATGTCCCTCTCTAAGGACAGAGCCATCATGACTACATGCACAAAGTATGTGAGATGGAGCTTCAAACTCCTTGCCTCCAAGAAGCAGCTTGGTTTCACCCTCTCTAGGACAGACCTGTTTGTTCTCCTGGCAGTCAATGTTATGTTCAACACTCTTCTCCAGCACCACAACTCAAAGGCAGCAATTCATCTTCTATCATCTTTAATTATTTTCCAGCTCTCAGATACATAGCAAGTAATTGCAAAGACCATGTCCTGGATCAGGCATACCTTAGTTTCCAGACTAACAGCTTTGTTCTTCAGTACTCTAGAGAGGTCCCTGACAGCAGACTTTCCCAATGTAATTTGTCTTTTGATTTCCTGACTGCTGGTGCCAACAGTGTTGATTGTGGAATCAAACAAACTGAAGTTATCAACAACATCAATCTCTTCTCTGTCCATCATGTAGCTCCCAATTGGCCCAGTGGTGAAGATCTTTGTTTTCTTGATATTGAGCTTCAATCTATATTGAAGACTGTAGTCCTTGACCTTCTGTAGCAAATGTGAGGTCCTCTTTCATTACAGCAAGCAAGGTTGTGTCTTCTGTATAACACACAAGTTGTTAATGAGTCTTCCTCCAATCCTGATGCAACACTCCTCATACACTCCAGCCTTCCTTCGGAATGATCTGTTCTGCATATAGATTGAAAAGGCATGGAAATAGAATGCATCCCTGACACACACCTTTTCTGATCCTGAACCATGCAATATTTCCCTGCTCTGTTCTGGAGACTGCTTCCTGTCCAAGTAGAGGTTTCACATAAGCAAAATCAAGTGTTCTGGGATCCTTATTTTTCTCAAGGTTAGCCATAATTTGTTGTGATTCACATAGTCAAATACTTTTCCATAGTCAATGAAACACCGATAGCCATTCCTCTGGTTATCTGCTTTCAGCTAAGATCCATCTGACATTGGCTTTGATATCCCTAGGGCCACAGCTTCTTCTAAACCCAGCCTGCACATCGGGCATTCTCTGCTGATGTCTTTGTTCCAGTTGTTTCTGGATAATCTTCAGCAGGATCTTTCTCGTGCAGTGCATGATATTAGTTATATCTTTTGCTAAGTTTTCTGAAACAGCATACATTCCCTCAAATGATGTTTAAGTGCCCTACATCCTTATCAACAATGAGGCTTGTCAATCTTTTATTTCCTCCCCCCCCCACTTTGTTTTTTAACGGTTCTGCTTAATGATATCATACCGTGATTATACTTTTAATTTATCTGACCATTGATGATGTCAACATCTTCTAATCTTTTTTCTTCTTTTTTTAATTTGAGGAAAAGCTACCTCAACATCTTCTAATCTTATATGACATTTGTGCATATATGTCTATGAATTTTCCTACATTTTTTTTACCTATTAGGATATCTTGTTGATGAATTTTAAGAGTTGCTTACATATAAGAATTTCAAATTTATTCTACAACACCAAATTTGGTCTGTTATCACAGGATCTTATAGGAATATATTTTAGTTTTGTTTTTTAGAAGATAACATTTTTATGTCCTGTGTAAGAAAATATTCCTCCAGTACTAAGGCCATGAAAATGTGTTTAATCCAGAGATTTAAATCTAATGTCTCCTTCAAATGTCGATTTTCACCAAACATATAAATATGAAGTTGTTCAGTATAATTGTGTTTTTTCAATGCATTGTTATTCAATGCATACTGTGAATAAATATGTTGTTTTTATGTTCTTAGGTGCCATCAAGTCGTAGATGACCCATAGTGACCCTATAAACAAAAGGCACTGTTCATAGAGTTTCCAGAAACAAGCCATTTTGGACATGGATGCCACTCCTGCTTCCAGGATTGTTTTAATTAAGGGAAGCTCTAGCAAACACTGTCCGCCATGTGTAACCATTATCACATTTTGCACATGTAGCCAATTGTATGTGCATCTATGTTCATGCTCTCTTTTGTATAGATATATACATCATTTCTTATACAAATTCTTTGTGTGAGAGAGATGGACAATGACTAGGGATGATAGGAGGAGACTTGATGTCTTTCAGCTATGGTGTTGGAGAAGAGTTTTGAATATACCATGAACTGCTAGGAAAACAAAGAAGTTTGTCTTGCAGAGGGTTAAGCCGGGCTGCTCCTTGGAGGCAAAGATTCTGAAGCTTCGTGTGACGTACTTTGGACATGTTGCATGGAGGGCCAGTCTTTGGAGAGGGACCTCATGCTTGGAAGGGTGGAGGGACAGCACAGGACAGGAAGACCCTCAATGAGATGGATTGATTCAGTGACTGAGATAATGGGGGCAGGTGTGTTGGAGATGATAAGATTGACACAGTAAAGCAGAGTTTAGGGCTGTTGTACATAGGGTCGCTATGAGTCGCAGGTGACTCGATGGCACATAACAACAACAACAATGGTTATTTTACCCTCTTTGGTAAAAAAAAAAAGAATAACTTAGAGATGAGAGACAAATCAGACAGAACTAAAAATAAGCAAAAACTCTGCACAAATTATGGTGACTAGAACAACAACAAAAAGAATGGAAATGAATATAAAAGTGGATTGATGTAAGATTCAAGAAATAGTTGATAAGACTAGCTGTCTTTGGACTTGATCCTTGGAGAAATCAAGGATAATCTAATTATATTGGCTTAGGTAACATGACAAAGACCTGAGCTAGTTCAGCAAGGAGGACTATGTCTGAGAAGAGCAGTTAAGATTTCTGATAATCAAGCTGTTTATGAATGTAATGTCTCCTCATCTTATATCAGTATGTTAGTTCAAATTGATCATGTGTTTTCAGTGTTTTTTCGTTTATTTTCCTTTTGGATTTTGCTTTCCCTATCGTGTTGTCTTTTGGTTTTCTTTTTTGGCTACACAAATTATGCTGATGAGGAATCATGATGACGGTGTATAATGTGTCAAGCTGCTAACAATATTTGGTGGTTTGTTTTTTTCTTTTCTCTTTTTTTTATTCCACCATCAAATCCATGAAATAGAGATACTCTGATCCATAAGATTTACAACCTCAGAAAAACCTGATGAAGGATGTCTGAGTTGCAATGTACCTATCACATAGCAATGGTTTTGATTTGGTTTATTATAAATATAGGATCCCTGGTGATGTAATGTGTTAATGTTATGCTGCTCACCAAAAGGTAAGATCTGCCCTTTCTACCAGTAGTTCCACAGTGGGAAAACAAAATAAAAGATGTTCCACCTTTTCCTGTAAATATTTACAGCCACAATAATTCAGTGTAGTATGGAAAGTCTCCGAGTCAAATCAAGTCAACATCAGTAGGTTTGACTTTGGTTTTTATTATACATATGCTTTCTTTTTACCCACACTTCTTACCCTTCAAATCTAGTATTTCAGGAAGTATAAGCAGAAGAACTTCAGGATATATTTGGAAAAGCTTGTAAGACCTATAATTCCACAAAAATAAAACACAGCTTAATATTACAACTGCACTGTATTTATTTTGAAGTTAACAAATGTTTATGCAATGATTATCAGAAAATTTTACTGAAAAATAGGCTGAAATTATCTAGAAAATGACTGGGACAGCACATCAACAGAGAACTGCCAGTTGTGCAGGATGAGTTTAGAAGAGGTCACGGTATAATGGATACTATAACTAATGTTAGATGGAGCTTGGCTGAAAGAATAGAGTACCAGAAGAATGTCTACCTTTGACTATGTAAAGACATTTAGATCACAAGAAACTGTGTCTAACTCTGAGAAGAATGAGAATCCCAGAATACTTGATTATGCTTATGCCAAACCTATACTTGAATCAGGAGGCAGTTGTCAGAACAGAGCAAGGAAACACTGCATGGTTCAAAATCAGGAAGGGTGTATACTAAAGATGTGTCCTATCTCCATATCTTCTGAACCTACATGTGTAACAGACCATCCTGAAGTCTGGGCTTTCTGAGGAGAAATGTGGCATCAGGATTAGAGAAGAATCATCAATAATTTGCCTTATGAAGATGATACAATGTTAATTGCTGAAATTGAGGAGAGTCTGAGACATTTTTTGTAGAAGGCCAAGGACTGCAGCCTTAAATATGGATTGCAACTCAGCATAAAGAAAACAAAAATTCTCACTACTGGGTCAATTACAGCATCATGATAGAGAGTGAAGAGACTGAGATTATTAACAGCTTCAGTTTACTTGGCTCCACAATCCTCATTCTTGGTACCCATAGCCAGGAAATTAAAATACAAATTATATTGGAAAAGTCTGCTCTCTGCTGAAAAAGGAATGCTCCAGAGTACTGAAGAGCAAAGATGTCAGTCTGGAGACTAAGATGCACCTGACAAGGTCATAGTCTTTGGAATTACTTGCTACACATCAGAAAGCTGGACAATGAGTACAAATAATAGAAGTAGAAATGATGCCTTTGAGCTGTAGTGCTAGAGAAGAGTATTGAATAAATTATGGACTACTAGGAGAACAAACAGATTCATCCTGGAGAGGGTGAAATCAGACTGCTCTTTGCAGGCAAGGATTCTGAAGCCCCGTCTGACATACTTTGGACATATTTCAAAGAGGGACCAGGTCCTTGGAGAAGGACGTCATGCTTGGGAGGGTGGAGGAACAGCAATCTTGATGAGATGGATTGGCTCAGTGACTGGAGTAATGAGAGTAGGTGTGTCAGAAACAATAAGGTTGGCTCAGGATAAAGCATGGTTCAGAGTTGTTGTACGTAGGGTCGCTTTGAGTTGCAAGTGAATTTACAGCATATAACAACAACGAAAATGCTATTTGATTTTTTTTTAATCTTAGTGTTAGTAATGATATCACCGTGGTAACAGACTTATGACTTGGGAAAGTGACTTAGTTGCATCATTGTGTCTTAGTTTTAACTTTTATAATATAAAGGTAATAATACTGGAATTACTTATGAACAAATGCAGGAGGTTAGGGCTCTCACCCCTGCACAGTGAAAAGTCTACCTATCACTGTTTTTGTTGTGTACCTTCGAATTGGATCCAGCCAGCACAGGAAGAGACTGCCCCTTCTTCTCCAGTGGAACATCTGGTGGATTTGGATGGTATGCCTTTAGGATTACATACCTGTAACTTTTGATTCTCTAACACTTTAATCATTAACTAAATAAAAAAATGGTCAATCGGCTTACACTTGATTGTTAACAAAATTTAAAATGTCCAAATAATTTGCACTCAGCTTCCAAGTGCTCCAACATGGAGATTCACTCTCAGGTAGGACCCAAACAACTTTTAAATACAAAGGCCCACCACCCAAGTGATGATTTCTTAAACAAAAGACTTCCAGTGATGTCACTTTGAGGAGTAAGGTGCATCTGATTCATGGCATAGTCTTTCTGAAAACTTGGTATGAATCTGACAGTTGGATAATGAAAGGATGACAGAAGAAGAATTGATGCCTTTGGTGGAAAAGGACACTGAACATTTCGTGGACTTCCAAAAGAACAAACAGATATGTCTTGGAGAGGGTGCAGCCAGAGTGCTCTTTGGAGGCAAGAATGATGAGTCTTCGCCTCACATATTTTGGGCATGTTGATAGGAAGGACATAATGTTGGAAGGGTGGAGGGTCAATGAATTAGAATAAGACCCTTAACCAGGTGAATTGACATGGTGACTGCTGCAATGGGCTTTTTTGTGTGTCAGGAAGTATGAGGATGAAACAGGATAGAACAGGTTTCAGATATTCATAGGATTTCAATGAGTTGTACTCAATTTGACAGCACCTAACAACAATAACAACAACAACAAAAATACTTTAATCACTAATAACTTCTTCATAACTGGACTATGGTGATAATAGTTAATTAATACATATCTTATGCATTATATGTGTTATGTGTTATGTATTTCACACACATAAAAATTGCATTTTTTAATGTGAGGTAGAAAAATATTTAACTAAATGTGCAAGGTTTATGGACCCACTCATACAGCTGCAGCAAAGGCTTCCTGAACTGTATTTTCTTTGTTTACAATGATTCCTACACTGGATGCATTTATCTAAAAATGACAGACAACTGAGATGCAGACTTCAATCTATAGTATAAATCAAGCAATTTAACATTATTGTGAGTGTAAATTTTCTCTGCTTCTTGGGAACACTTCCAGCATCACTAGTGTGGTTTTATATGGGCTCTCTGGTGTTTTTCAAGGTTCACAGTACTGCACTAAACATGATGGATAAAATACGTGAGAACTGTGAGAGATCAATTTCTACCTCAATATGGAATTTCTGGTCAGATGAACTGTTCACCTGAGGATAATCAGCATTTTCCTTAATTATCTAGTGCTGTTGTAACAAATATACCATAAGTGATGGTTTAAACAAACAGAAAATGCATTCTCCTACAATTGGGGAGAAAGAACAGAACTTCAACATCCGATCTCTATCGGTTCTGAAGGTCATTCGTTCCTTCAGCGTCTGTGTTGTTGTTTGCCTTTAGTATCAACTCACGACTTATCATCCAGAGTGTTTTCAGAGGCAGCTACTACCAAGGGAGGAGATTACCCATCTTTCTCTCTCGGAGCAGCTTTCTGACTCAAACCACGTGCCTTTGAGATTATACTGCTGCTTCCTAGCCCACGACAGCTCCCTAGAAAAGCAACCTAAGTCTAAAAGGATATATTTCACTCTTGGTGATTCTTTTCAATGATAGTAAGTTCCCCTATCTCAGCTTGATTTCTTCCTTTTTATCTCTTTGGATATAAAAGATATTACAGGTCACACCCTAAGGAAACTTCACTTTGATCGGGTCTGTGATGGGATTAAGATGTTCTATTGCACCATTAATCCTTTTACAATTATGTGATTTATTAGATCCTTGAGAATCATTGCACAGCTATCAGACATTATTACCCTAAATACCAACCAAACCTGCTGCCATGGAGACATTGTGACTCATAGTCACCCTCTCTTGAATTTCTGAGACTGTAAACCTTTATGAAAGGAGTCTTTTCAACTTTATTCCATGGAGTATCTAGTGTATTTATACTATTATTGGTCTTTTGATTAGCACAACACGTAACCCAGCACACTACCTCACTGCTGCTGAGTCATAGCTGACCCTCACTGCCTATCTTTCTCCTGGGAGCAGCTGGTAGATTTACATTGCTTTGGGCTGAAAGCATAAATCCTTAGCAAGTTACCAAGTAAGGCTCCAGAGCTTTATATAATTTTCATTGTCATTGCTAAATGTCATCTTATCAGCTGAAATTTATAGCAACTTTATAGACAGTAAACCAAAACCCTGCTTGATCTTGTGTCATCTCTACAACCTTGGTTGTGAATAAACCCATTAATTCAGTTAACTGTGTCAACTTGTTGAGTTTTCCCCCCTTTCTTTATCTCACTGATCCTCTATTTTCCTCCATGATATCCTTCTCCAGGGATTCACTTCTCCAGAAAATATGCCCAAAGTATGTGAAATTAAACCTCACTATCTTTGATTTAGACAGCATTCTGGTTGAACTACTTCCAAGATATAATTGTTCTTTTGGCAGTTCATGGTATATTCAGTATTTTTTATGCCAACATCATAATTCATAGGCATCAATTATTCCACTGTCCAACTTTTATAAACATATGATCCATCCACCTGAAAAAATCACGACTTGTGTTAGGAGCACCTTAGTCTTTAAAATGAGATCTTTGTTCTTTAAAACTTTAAAATGGCCTTTGGCAACATTTCTCCCTAGTGTAATATATCATTTAATTTCTTGACTAACTGCTGTTTTCATGTGTCTTGATGTCGAATCCAAGAAAAGAAAATATTCAACAACTCTTTTATTTTATTTGTATGTATTTTAATAGGACACAATTCAATCCATAACACATTATAGAATTTAAAAAGGAAAATGTATTTATAACGTCTTTAGTTCAATACTGTGTTGTTGCGGAGGTCAATTAGATATACTTTCTAGAATTAGATTTAATTGCTTTAGACCAAGAGAAAGATAAATAAAATAAAAGAAGAGAAAAAGAGAGAGAGACCTTTTGGTAGTTGGATACCAAAATCATTGGATACCTAATCACTGGATAAAAGTAATTTCTGTTATTCATTTCCTTCTGATTATGGTGTGATTTTCATTAGCTGAAATAATAGATTTGATTAATAGAACACTGAAGTAAAAGTAAATAAAAGGGGGGAAAAGCAATTTTTTGTTTGTTCACTAACATCCACATTTATGAAAATAACTTGATTTGAGTCATTAATAAGCAGTCATTTTACGGACTTTCTATGTTTTGTACATTTCTTTAAAAAATGCTTAGATAGATTTTCATGCTATTTGGAATTATTCCTCTAAACTGGTGAACATTCAACATTTTTTATTAATCTTGATTTATGCCTTGGAGAACAAAGTATAAAGCAAGGATAATTCATTGACCTGACAAAAACTACTGCAAAAAAAAGAAAAAGTCAATGGGATTTGGCGATAGTTTATCACTCACGGTGACTGGGTTTATCTCTGGGCCAAAATCAATAATGTTGAGGGGGGAAAACCACCTTAGTTGGAAGAGAGCACTGAATGTCTTACAAGTTTATATGTCTATCTGCTTTCTTTTTCTCTTTTTAAAATCCAATGTGCTAGTCTTAAGAGACAGAAATATATTAATTTGAGAAATGCGCTTATCTTTTTGCTATAACAGAAACAAAATTAAATTTTTTATCATTAAGTCACCTATATATCATTGTTATGTTTAAATGAGTAAACTGAAGTTTTAAGATATTTAATTACATAAATATTGCTTAGTTTCATAAAATTAATAGTTCCATTTGCCTTGTCCATAATAGGAAGTAAATATCTAATGATAGAAATTATTCTTCACTCTTTTTTCTGATTGCACTTATTCAAAATAATGACAAAATTAGCACTTCTTATTTGTTTGTAGAACATTTAACAAAAAGAGTATCACCTTAAAATAAGATGCATGGTAGATAGACCATTCAGTTAGTAGGCCAATACAGAAAGTGTCAAGAGTTATTGACCAACTATAATATGGTAGATAATTTCTAAATGAAATGAAATGGGTTTCTTTTTTCAATATCCCAATTTTGTAGCTTGTCAGTTTTAAGGTTATAGATAGAATTTTCTCAAGAACCGTATTACTTTCAGTTTTTAAAAACACAATTGATGTAAATATAATACATCGTGTTCTTTATATATACTAATAGTAGTATTTTATATGATCTGGTGGCCTAGTGACAAGAAGGTGCACTTCAACCCCCAAGGCACAAGGTTTGAGGCCACAAGCCACTACATGGGAAAAGGATGGGCATTCTCCTCCCTTGTAATTAACTGCCTCTGAAAACCTGCCAGAAGGTCAACTTTGGGTCAGTTCAGACTCAACAGTAGTCAAAAACAACAACAATATGTTGCTGAATACATGAAAAACCTTATGAGGAGATTGTTGTTGTTGTTGTTATGTGCTGTCGAGTAGCTTGAGACTCATAGCGACCCTATGTACAACAGCCCTAAACTCTGCTCTGTCTGTCTCTGACACACGCATCCCAATTACCTCAGTCACTGAATTAATCCACTTCATAGAGGGCCTTCCCCTCCTGTGCCATTCCTCCACCTTCCCAAGCATGATGTCCCTCTCCAAGGACCGGCCCTCTTTACAACATGTCCAAAGTATGCTAGACAGGGCCTCAGAATCCTTGCCTCCAGGGAGGAGATTATGAAAGGAAATAAATATTTCCTCTAATTTGAAAATTAGAAAAGGGATGTGCTAGGTAAAAATCCCTGAAATACCACCAAATTTT
Organism: Elephantulus edwardii; assembly: GCF_000299155.1. Taxonomy (NCBI): domain Eukaryota; kingdom Metazoa; phylum Chordata; class Mammalia; order Macroscelidea; family Macroscelididae; genus Elephantulus; species Elephantulus edwardii. Next base: position 1,156,184 of record NW_006400133.1, read on the forward strand.
TAGATTTCTCTCATACTACATGTGATAGGAAATTATCAAAGGTGTTAATTGCATCCATAACTGAAAAACAACATGATTAAAGAAGCACAAGACTGATAAAATTTGCGTCAATAAACAGATTGTAATACTTATTACAGGTGCGACAGGTGAAACCAGACTCCTCTAGCTCTGTGAGGCGCTCTATGTTTCCTTTCTACACAGATCTAGGCCTGAATGTCCCATCTGGCTTAGGCTGGCTGGTTGTTAACAAAGTTGATAAGATCCTGGAAGAATATGTTACCTGAAAGGAAGGCAAGATTGGCAGTTGCAGTTTTCTGCAATGGATTCCCGATACTAAATGGTGTTGCAAAAGTTAAAATGAGACTCTGACTTTATGTTTTTGATGTAGATCTAGGTCTGAATGCCCTGAGGAGAATGGGAATTCCAGAACACTTGATTGTGCTTTTGCAAGACCGGTCCTTGGAAAGGGATATCATGCTTGGGAGGGTGGAGGAACAACGCAGGAGGGGAAGGCCCTCTATGAGGTGGATTGATTCAGTGACTGGGATAATTGGGATGGGAGTGTCAGAGACAGTGCGATTGGCACAGGACAGAGCGGAGTTTAGGGCTGTTATACATAGGTCACTATGAGTTGCAAGCAACTAGATGGCACATAACAACAACAACAACAACGTACTTGGGCCATGATGCAGTCCTCAGAATGGAGCAGGGAAACACTACATGGTTCAAAATAAAGAAGGGAGTGTGTCAGGGATGCATCCTGTCTCAATACCTTTTCAATCTATATGCAGAACAGATCATTTGAGAGCCTGGGATTTATGAGGAGGAATGTGGCTTCAGGATTGGAGAAAGACTCACCAACAACCTATGTTATGCAGATGACACAACTTTGTTTGATGAAAGTGAGGTGGCCTTGAAGTGCTTTTTTCAGAAGGTCAAGGACTATAGTCTTCAATATGGATTGAAGCTCAACATCAAAAAGACAAAGATTCTCATGACTGGGCCATTTGGCTGCCCCATAATAAATGAAGAAGAGATTTAGATTGTTACCATCTAATGCTTGTTCAGTTCACCTCTCTACAATCAACACCCTTGATGCTATCAGTCAGGAAATCAAAAGATGAATTTCATTAGGTAAATCTGCTGTCAGGGACATTTCCAGAGTACTGAGAATAAACAATGCAAGTCTAAAGACTAAAGTGCACCTAATCCAAGCCATGGTTTTTGCAATTACTTGTTACACATCAGACAGCTCAATAATGATTAAAGATAGTAGAAGAAGAACTGATGTCTTTGAGTTGTGGTGCTGAGAAGAGTCTTGAACATACAATGGACTTCCAAGAAAACAAATATGCCTGTCTTGGAAAGGGTGAAGCCAAGTTTCTCCTTGGAGGCTAGGATTTTGAAGCTCCATTTTACATATTTTGGCCATGGGGCCAGGAATGACCAATTCTTGGAGAAGGACATCATGCTTGGAAGGGTAGAGGAACCACACAGGAGGGGAAGACCCAGATGAGATGCATTGATACAGTGACTAAGGCAATGGAGGTGGATGCCTTGAAGTCAATGAGACTGGCTCAGGATAGAGCAGGTTTAAGAGCTATTGTCCCAGATGACTCAACAACACATAACAACAACAACAACAACAATTCTTGTTAAAACTTATGAAGTGTGTCATCTTTTTATTCAATAAAAATCTAACAAATCTATTCCATGGTCCTTTCAGCCTTGTTTTGACAGTATATAGAGAAGGCCTGGTTCTAATTCCTCTGATCCAAGAATTTCAATTCCAGATATTTAACAAAAATACACACATACAAAGCACATACAAATGTTTTTGGTAGCATTATTTACAAAAATTTAAATATGTAAACAGTACTGCTTTCTATTACCTAATCAACAGCTAAGAAAAATATGTTGAATATTGACCATGGAATAGTATTTGTTAGTAAAAAGGTGTGAAATACTCAAGTATGCTATGTCAATTCATGTTGTCACTGAACCTTGATGACATTTGTTAAGTTTACATAGTCACTCATACTAGATTGCATATTGTTTAATTTATGTTTAATTTCAAGAATAGGCAAATTTATATCATTGTTTTCGTGCACCACTGGATTGGAACCAAGTCATAGCTGACTTCCCAGTGGGTTTTCTGAGGCAGTAATCACATGACAGAAAATTGCTCATATGTCTTCTATGGAACAGCTCATAGAATCAAACTGTGAGTCATTAGTTTGAAAACACACGTTATAAAGACTAATATATATGTATGCTTATGTGTATGTGTATGTATGTGTATTTAGGGAGAGAGAGAAAAATATACAACGATAGATAGATAGATAGATAGATAGATAGATAGATAGATAGATAGATCTAGATAGATAGATCTAGATCTAGATAGATAGATATTGATAGATATTGATAAAGAGGTAGAGATATGTCTTATATACCTTTAAGCTGGAACTGCCCGATAGTTGACTCTCCAGAAAGTTTTCAGAAGCACTAATTGAACACAAGGAGATTGTCCTTTGAGAGACAGAGATAGAGAGAGACGTCAGAGCAATGAAGGATAAGAAAAAAGTGGAGAGTGATGACTAAAAGCTATGTTTCCTTTCAGGTAATATGAATTTTCTTAAATTGATTGTGATGATAGCTGTACAGCTCTATAAATCATTTTAAGTGGATTCATTTTATGATAGGAGTTATATTTCAAAAATACTACAAAAATTACTAAAAACATTTGAAAGAAACATTTTTTAATGTATTTCATTAAATTGAGATTCTTGAACATAGGACACAAAGTGGCTTTAAGTTCATTAAAGCCAATATGATGTGTTGGATTCTCAAAGTAATAAAGTTGGATATATGCATTAGGAATAAACATTGATATAAGAGGGTACATCTATGTTTAAGCTATAATTAACAAGAGTACATAAACGAGCATGTTTCATCCATAGTTTTCATAGGATTGGTGTCATGTATCAAGCTTGCACAACTCCTGCTCATTAACCTGGAGCTAAGACAATAACAGGAATATTGTATAAGTTGATGATATAGGTAAAAAAGTTCAAACTTGACTTATGAGTGTACTAGTTCCTTAAGTAAGTGTTATTGTTGTTATATGCCATCGAGTAGTGTGTGACTCATAGTGACTTTATGTACAACAACCCTGTAACCTGTTCTATCTTGTGCCAATTTTACTATCTTCAACACACCTACTCTCATTACTTCAGTCACTGTATCAATCTATTTCCTTGATGGTCTCCTTCACCTTCTCTGTCCCACCACCCTTCCAAGTATGATTTTATTCTCCAAGGACTGGTCCCTCCTTGCAACATGCCTTAGTATGTCATAAAAATTCTCAGAATCCTTACCTTCAAGGTACAGGCAGGCTTCACCCTCTCTAGTACGAACCTGTTTGTTTCTACCAGTCCATGGTTGCCCCAGCCCGCAGGGATCTTCAACGGTGACCCTAGGAGGGGAAGAACGAGAATGGGGAGGACAGGAGGCAGAGAAGCACGGAGACAAGTTGAGATTCCAATCAAGTCTAGATTTTATTGAAAGCACTCACAGCTTATATACAGGCGTACAATGGGGGGAGTGGAAAGGAGAAGTAAGGTTACTTAGCAGGGTATTCCCAGTAAATCGAAACCTATCCTCCCAGGGTGGAGGAACATGGCCAGACATGTCCTTACAGAATTACAAAATGGCTTCAGCTAGGTTGAACTAGCAGCCCCCAATACATGGTATATTCAACATTTTTCTCCAGAACAACAGCTCAAAGACATCAATTCTGTTTCTATCATCCTTAGTCATTGTCCAACTCTCTGATGCATAGCAAGAAATTGTGAAGACTATGGCCTGGATTAGGTGCACCTTGGTGTCCAGATTGAGGTCATTGCTCTTCAGTACTCTGGAGAGGTCCCTGATAGTAGACTTTCTCAATGCGATTCATTTCTTGATGTCCTGGCTACTGGTACCAAGAGTGTTGATTGTGGAGCTAAGCAAATTAAAACTGTTAATAATCTCAATCTCTTCACCATCTATCCTGATTCTGCTAATTGGTCCAGTGGTGAGAATCTTTGTTTTCTAGATGTTGACCTTTAATCCATATTGAAGGCTGCAGTCCTTGACCTTTTGTAGCAAACACTTCAGGTCCTTCTCAGTTTCAGCAAGCAGGGTTTTGTCATCTGTATAACGTAGGTTGCTGACAAAATGAGTATGAACCTTAAAAAAAACGTGACAAACACATAATTTCTATTTTCTTACATTAGCCTGAAAATTAATGGAAATCTGACATCATTCATTTGGACAAAGCTATGAGTAATTCTCCTGATCATTCCCTTTGTTTGAAATTGTACATCCTAATATATATAATTTTGGGGCAGTGCTGAGGACCAAGAACTCTAATCTTGAATCTAACAAGATATAGATTTATATTTCTATAATTATTGTTATCATTACTATATATTATCATTATTATTGCCTCTACTATTATTGAAAGTCATCTTAATATTCAAACTACTGTCTTAATTGTGTGAATAGAAATGTGAAAGTGGAAACAAAGTGAAATAAACTTTCATTAAGTATTAATGTCCACAAGAAAGCATCTACCACAGAATAAGGAAGTAGAGAACTACATGGGGAAAATAATTACTAAACTCGTAGAGCGTAGCCATCCATTGGCTTCGCTAAAACTGGCATGGTGCAACGAATAGTTAATGGTCATGACCCAACAACAGAGACTTCCACTTTTCATGTGGCTAGTTAACTAAACTGTTGTCATTGAATGTCTAAATTATCACGGAGATTAACAATGAGCCTTTAATCAGGAAATATCAAGATGGACAACTGACTAGTTAAAAGCAATTTGATGATTTTGGGCCACTTTCACTAGTCAAGATTATATTCTTATGTGTTTAGATATTTATTCTGAGTATTATTTTGTCTATCCTGCCTGATGACATTCAGAATCATTTTCCAGTGTCTTAGTTAATTCTTGACCTACTGAATAACAAATTACATAGCATAAATTACAAACCACTCTTTACAGCAAAGAAAAGGGGAGTCAGGCACAGGACATTAGTTAGGTCAAACCATCCAGAGACACTCCACCTCACTGAATCAGTGCTAGCCTTCTAAATTTTTAGCTGAAGACCAGTTTAGAAGTAATGTAGTGCTCAAAAGACAGGTACAACCTTTCAGGCTGCAATATGTGCAGTGAATGAAACAATTCCATATGATGCTATTTCCCTAATACAAAAATATGTGATTCTAGATATCAGAGGGTAGGCAAAAAATGATCCCACTTACCATCATTTCTGAAAACCCAGTTAGGAATTACATGCTATCAGTCCCCAAAACTGTAGAATATTATGGATCTTGATTCTTAAAGAGTATTTTGCTGCCTAGAAAAGAAAATATTGGTAATGAAAGTTATGGCTGCTGTTAGTACTTAATTTTAGTTATCTCTTCCTGTCATTGTCTTTTAGTCAAAATTGACTCCTAGATGACCTTTCATTACTTCTTTTTCTTTTCTTTTTTTCTTTATTAATTTCAATGAACATTTACAGAGATTTCGGATTTCCATTCATTCATTGGTGCAATTTTCTTCCCCCCCTCCAGTTCACTCTTCTCCTTGAAAAGCAAAAGATCTTTCATTACTTTTACAAATCTGTACACGACATGGAAGGGGTTTTCTCATCTTAGAATTTAGCCACTAGTTCATTGGAACCATCAAAGAGTTGTGGACTCTACATAAGCAGTGAAACTTCTTACAGACTAAAAGCTTCCTATTTTAGTTATCTAGGAGTTCTGATGGCCTAATGGTAAGAAACTGCATTTCAATCTGAAAGGCACATAGTTAGAATCCATCAGCTGCTCTATGGGACAGGGATGGGTAATTGCCTCCCTCAAGATTAATTCTCTCTGAAAACCCACTGGATGGTCAGCTGTGGATCATTTCCAACCACTGTTGTGGTACACAACAACAGTGCTGCTATATAGAAGGCCTAGTGGTGTAGCGCTTATATATTTAGTAGCCCTTGTGGTGTAGTCTTTAACGAAATGCACTGCTAACTTAAAGGCAACACTTCTCTGGTAGTTGGAATTCACAAGTGACTCTGGATAGGAAAATGAGTCTTTTCCTTGCTTGTAGTTTACAACCTTGGAAATGCAACAGAGGGTCAACTATGTGTTCATTCCAACTTGAGGGCAATGAGATTTATTTTGAATGTTGCTATATATAACAGAGGTACCATAAGTGTATGACTTTAATAAGCAAAAATGTATTCTCTTACAGTGCAGGAGGCTAGCAGTCCAAATTGAAGTGTCAGTTCTGGGGAAGACCTGCTTTCTCTTTGTCTGTCTATTCTAAAAGAAAACTTTCTTTTTCCTTCAAAAAGGCTAAAAGTCTTCTGTAGCAGATACATAGGTAAACTCCTCACTTTCAGCATGCAAGCTTGTGTAATCTGCATAACAAAAGTTATTCCTGAGTCTCAAATCCAGATGCCACATTATTCTTTATAGTATCCAGATTTTAAAATAATTTGATCATTATATAGATTAAATCAGTATGGAGAAAGAATATAATCCTCATTCACAGTTTTCTTAATTATAAACCATGCAGTGTTTCCCTGTTCTGTTCACACAATAGCCTCATCGTCTAGTTATAGGTCTTGCACAAGGCTAATTAAGTGTTCTTTGATTTCACTTCTGAGACAAAGGAGGAAAACAGATATCAGAAGAAAAGACATCATCAGGAAGATGTCCCACCCAAGCTGGGCAGGAGCACCTACTTCACAGGGGAGTGGAGAGGTAGTGGCTAGATAGAAGTGGGTGGAGGTCTAAGCCATCAAACCAGGATTGGCTAGGGAAAAGGGATGCAAAGTGCTGGAGGGGCAAGGAGAGAGAATTGAGCTGGATGATGGCAGAGTAGAGGTGGGAGTGGGAACAAGACATATATGCCTAAGGGCATGGTGGCTGGATCAACACCTGATCCATTACCTGATTAACAAGAGATGTCTCCTATCTGCTCTTTTGGGGAAAAAAATTCTTGTCTGTCAAGCATTGCTTTATAGTCAAACATCCAAATTAAGACAGAGTAGGGAGAAGGATTGATCATACACTTTCAAAATAACGGGCCTCAGAAAACTCAATGTACAATAGAACACATTTAGAGTAGACTAGCAGATACGGCACCAGAGGCAGAAGCTTCTCACTGGCAATCACAAAGGAAGAGAAACGGTTGCAAAAAGACACCACTGATCAGAACGTGGAATGTAGGAAAATTGGAAATTACTAAGGAAGAAATAGAATGTATAGATATTGACTTTGCCAAATTTGACATGGTTGATAGGGACATTTTGAATCAGATGATATGATATACTACACTGGAGATGGAAATCAGAGGAAAAATGGAGTTGTTTTCAAAGTTAAAAAAGACCATTTTGAGATCCAACTTGAAATATAATGCTGTGAATGACAGGATAATCTCCATATGCATACAAGAAAGACCTGTTGAAACCACTATCATTCAAATATATGCACCAACAATTAGAGCCAAAGAGGAGGAAAAAGATGACTTCTACCAACTTTTGTGGTCAGAAATTGGTCTAATATGCATTCAGGATACTTTGATAAGAATGAGTGGTTGGAATGAAAAAGTGGGAAACAGGGAAGAAGTATCAGTAGTCAGAAAGCATGTACCTGGAAACAGAAGAATAGAATTTTGTACACTCAATGACCTATTCATTGCAAACACCTTTTCTAAGAAACATAAGTGGCAACTATAGACATAGACTTCACCTAAAGGTCTAAACAGGGAGTAGATTGATTATATCTGTGGAAGAAATTACTGGAGAAGCTCAATATCAGCTGTGAAAATTAGGCCAAATGCTGATTATGGAATAGACCATAAACTAACTCATGTGGAGCTTTAAACTGAAGCTAAAGAAAATAAAATCAAATTCACATCAATCAAAGTTTGACCCTGAGTATATACTACCAGAATTTAAAGACCATTTGAGGAACAGGTTTGAAGCCTTGAAAACTAATGCATGAAGACCTGACGACCTGTGGGAGAATTTCAGAAATGCCATTCATGAGGAATGCAAAAAGATATTACAAAGAGAGAGGAAAAGAAAGTTTGAGATGTGTGTCAGAAGAGACTAAATATTGCACTAGAGTGCTGAAAATGAAAAGCAAAGGGAAGAGATCTGAACAGAATCAAGGATCTGAACAGAAGATTTCAAAGGGCAGTGCAGGAAGACAAAGTACAAGCATATGTGCAAAGAGCTGGAGTAAAAAAAAATATAAAAGTTTGGCATTTCTTAAGCTGAAGGAACTGAAGAACAAATGCAAGCATCAAGTTGCAGTGCTTAAAAATGCTGAAGGCAGAATATTGAATGACCCAGAATCATCAAGAAAAGCCAAAAGGAGTACGCAGAGTCGAAGAATTTCATGAAACAACATATGGTCAAGATCCTGTGGTAATGAACGTGGAAGTTTACACTGCTCTGAAGCAATTGGCAAAAAATAAGGCCCCAGGAATTGATGGACTGCCAAACGATCTATTGCATCAAACAAATGCTTTCCTTGACACACTCACCAAATTGTGCCAAGAAAACTGGAGGACAACCACCTGGCCAACTGACTGGAAGAGATCTATACTTTATTTTCAAAAAATGGTGACCCAACGGACTGTGGAAATTATCAAGCAATATAATTAATATTACATGCAAGTAAAATCCTGCTGAAGATTATCCAGAAAAGACCGGAACAGTACATCATCAGAGAACTGCCAGATGTGCGGCATGCATTTAAAAGAGGCTGTGCACTAGGGACAACATAGCCAATGTTTGAAGAATCTTGGCTGAAAATAGAGAGTACTACAGGAATATCTATCTGTGTTTCATTGAATATGCAAAGGCATTTGACTGTGTGGATCACAACAAACTATGGCTAACCTTGAGAAGAATGGGTATCTCAGAACACTTAATTGTGCTCATGTGAAACCTATACTTAGACTAGAAAGCAATCATCAGAACAGAGCAGGGAAACACTGCATGGTTAACGATCAGAAAAAAAAATGTGTGCATCAGTTATGCATCCTATCTCCACACCTTTTCCATCTACATGCAGAACAGATCATTTGAGAGGCTGGATTCTATGAAGAGGAATGTGGCACCAGCATTTAGAAATAGTAATCAACAACTTACATTATGCAGATGACACACATTTGCTTTCTGAAACTAGAGAATATGTGGTGTTTTGTGCAGAAGGTCAAGGACTATATTATTCAATATGGATTGAAGCTCAACATCAAAACAAAAATTCTCACTACTGGACAAATTGGCAGCTGCCTGGTGGATAGAGAACAGATTAAGATCGACGATAACTCCAGATTGCTTGATTCCTCTATCAACACTCTTGGCACCAGCAGTCAAGAAATCAAAAGATGAAAGTCTGCTGTCAGTCACCTCTCAAAAGTACTGAAGAACAAAAATATCAGTCTGGAGACTAAGGTGCCTGATCCAGGTCATAGTCTTTCTAGTTACTTGATATACATCTGAGAGCTAGACAATAACTAAGGATGATAGAAAAGGGTCAATGCTTTTGTGTTGTGCTGCTGGAGAGGAATATTGAGCATACCATGGGCTTCCAGTAGAACAAACAGGTATATCCTGGAAAGGGTGAAACTGGGATACTCCCTGAAGGCAAAGATTTTGTGATTCCATCTCACATACTTTGGGCACATGGTCAGGAGGGACCAGTCCTTGGAGAAGGACATCGTGCTCGGAAGAGTGGAGGTGCAGCTCAGGACAGAAAAAACCCAGAATGAGATGGATTGTCTCAGTGACTGGAGAAATGAGATTAAGTTTGTTGGAGATGATGAAATTGGATTATGATTGGACAGGTTTCAGGGATAATGCACCTAGGTTCGCTATGCACATAGGGTTACAGATTACTGGATGTCACTTAACAAAAACAACTATGGATCTTGGTATTCTTTAAGACCAAAGAAACTTACTCAAGCACAAATTTGAATCCAAAATGTGAATGAATTTGCACTGGTAAGGTTTTAATTAGGAGTCAAGCACTTAAATATTTGGGGTACTCTCTCTCTCTCTCTCTCTCTCTCTCTCTATTTATTAATTTAAATGACAAAACAAAACAAAACAAAACAAAAAACAAAAAAGAGAAAACTCACTGTTGTTGAATACATTCTGACTCACACTGACCAATAAGGACAAAGTAGAACTACCTCAGACTTTTGGATCTTTACAGAAGCAAGTTGTTGCATCTTTTTCCTGAGAGTAACTGGTGGGTTTGAACAGTGGACTTATCATTACTAAAGGTTACCTCTCTGTACACAAGGGGCTGTTCACTCCAAGTATGCTGTTAAAGTTGTACTGTATCATTAAGTCAGAACTAAATCATGTTGTTGTTGTTATGTGTCACCAAGAAGATTTCAACTCATAGCAACCCTATGTACAACAGCTCTGAACCCTGCTCTATCTGGAGTCAACTTCATTTTCTCTGATACACCCTACCCCACTATCCCAGTCACTAAGTCATTCCATCTCATGCAGGATCTTCCCTCTTACCCTGTCCCTCCACTCTTCCAAGCATGATATCCATCTCCAAGGACTGAGTTCTTCTTGCTACATGCCCAGATTATGTTATATGAAGCTTCAAAATCTTTGCCTCCAAGGGAGTTCTGGTGGCCTAGTGACAAGAGACTGTATTGCTAGCTCGAGGATGTGTGGTTCAAATCCATCAGATGCTCCACTAGAGAAGGAGGGGCCATCTCCTCCTGTAACAGTCAGATTCAACTCAATGCTATACAAAAAGGAAAAGAAAATCTTTGCCTCTAAGAAGAAGCAACCTCGTTTCACCCTCTCAAGAATGGACTTGTTTACTTAGTAGTCCATAGTATATCCAATACTCTTCTCCAGCACTACAACTTAAAGGTATCAATTCTTCTAGCATCCTTAGTCATTGTCCAGCTCTCTGATGCATAACAAGTAATCGTGAAGACCATGGTGTGGTTAGGGTGCACTTTACTCTCAAGATTGATATCATTACTCTGGAGAAGTCCCTGGCAATATCCACCATCCTCCTGAGTAACTGCTAATATCTTTGGAATAGCAGTACAACTTCTCATTCAGTACACCTCACTCCAAGAGCTCCCCACTCCAAGTATTTTGTTTTGTGCTATAGAGTAGGAGCCAATATGCAATTTCCCAGGCTCAATGGATTCTGAACTCTAAAGTCCATGCCCCTGGTTTCACCATTTTCCTCTTTACAGCTAGCAAATGAACATAAATGGTCTTCCAAGGTAGATTCATCACTGGGAGACACAAAATACTTCTTTTGATTTACTCTGAGTTAAGAACTTCTCAAAGGCTTAGCTGCTCTATTGCAGATAGATGTAGAAGTCAGCTTCCATACAACTTTAAAAATCCTATGGAGTTGTTTTACTCTCTCCTTTATGATCCCTTTGTAACTGGAATTGACTTAACAGCAGTGAGTACAGCTTTGGTTTTCACTGTAATAATATTGAATCTTTTACTCCATGAAGACCAAATAAAGGTTAAGGTAGTCAGTTCTTTTTAAAATTTCTCTCAGCAACATTTAAAATTTTTTATTATATAGGATTTATACTCTTGTGCTAACGTGATTAAAAAAACAATTCTTACATTCTTTATATACACTATGACTAATTAATGATGCTTTCCTTTAAGTTTGTTTGATTCTCCACTGATATTGTTTAGAAATGCTTGCGCTTTTTGTCCTTGATGAATCTGCTTATTGGTTATAATCCTCTCTGATCTTTGAACATGACCTTATTTGTATGGTAATAAGTTTGATTAGATGCAGGAAGGATTGAATCTGTCAATGATTTCATCTTACCTGAATCCATAATCAACTTGCTTCTTACTTGCAGTCAGGACATCAGGAGTCTATGTGGTCAAATCTGTTTGGCTCTGTGGTTAGGGTCTTCTCCAAAATACTGAAGAAAAATTATATGTGTGCCTGCTTTAGGTCAAGATGTTTTCAATGGCTTTCTGAACAATGAAAAAGGATGACAGAAGGATGATTGATGCCTTTGAGTAACGGTATTGGAGAAGCATACTGAATATCCCATGAACTGCCATAAAACAAAACAAACAAACAAAAAAACCACAAAAATATCCCAAACAGATATGTCTCAAAAGAAGTTTACCTCAAGTGCTCCTTGGAAAGAAGGATGGAGAAACTTTATCTTTCTTATTTTGCACAAGTTCATAGGAAAAGTTATTCCTTAAAAGGAATATCATCCTGGGAAAGGTGGAAAGCAACAAAAGGATGATGAGGGCAATGGGCTCACGTGCACCAAAGATGATGATGGTAGTACAAGATAAGATAGGATTCAGGTCTGTTGTTCACAGAGTCACTAGGAGTCCTAATGGATTTGATGACACTTAACAACAACATGTTGGATTTTTGTTGTTATTGTTGTTACATTAATTTATATTTATGAGGAATATTAATATTTGATTCCTCATTTTTCAGCTTTTCTCACCTAGCTTTGATATCTGGCTATACAAACTACAGAAAATTCATTTCATTTACTCTTTCAGTAAACTTTTTTCTCTACACATCTTATTTTGAATAATTCAAACTGCAATACGTCTAAATAGGTTTCTATATTCTTTTTCTTTGGCATGTTTAATCAATTCTAAACCTCATCTGGAGTGTTTTTCTATCAAAAAACTATCCTTTTAATCACTAGAAGTTTGATTTCAGTAATTTTTTTATTGCATCTTTTTCAGTTTCACTCATTCGTGTTCCTCTCCTTTTTGAACATAGGGAGAAAGCTATAACATTTTAAAGGTTCTTGTCTACCAGTTCTATCACATATGCCTTTTCTGTGTGTCTTTTTGTTGATTCATTTTTTTAAAATTATGAGTCCTATTTCTTTGCTTCTTTGCAAGTCTTATTTTTCCATTGGATGACAGCTATTATAAATTTCACTTAGTTGGTTGCTGAATACTTTTGTATTCCTATAAATATTTTTAAACTTTACTTTGGAACACCGTAAGTTAGATAGAAGTTACTTTATTCATTAAAACTTGCATAAAAATTTTATTAGAAGAGAAAGTAAGTTTTAGCTTAAAGGCAATTTTTCTTTTTGAAACAATAAACTTCCAATTGGTCTGCCCTGTGAATGAGAATGTGTTACATTTAATTGGTGTGAATATAAATTGTTTCCAGTCTTGTGTGATAGTTGCAAATTGTTCGTATTTTCCTTTTGTATGCTTCTGCTTTTAATATTATGTAATCTTTTATATTCTTGCACTAATGATTAATCTGATTGTAGATAGATATTTGTAGATTTGTGCTAGTTCTTTCTGCCTTTGTATTGTACTTTGTAAAATTCAGTCATATAGAGTTAGAAATCTGGAGGATAATTACATGGCCAACTAAGTAGAAGAGATCAATATTTATACCCATTAAAAACAAAACAAAGCAAACAAACAAAAAACCAACAGAGTATGGAAATTATCGAACAATATCACTAATACCACTCACAAGCAAGAACTAGCTGAAAATTATTTAAAAAAAAAAACACAACAAAC
>NW_006400133.1:1170710-1179997 GCF_000299155.1 Elephantulus edwardii
TCCTGCTCATATTGTACTTCCTAAACTTTTCCAAGACCAGTCAGTTCCTTCTGACTCAGGGATTCTGTGTGTTCCTAGCTAGGACAATACAAAGATAGAAAATGGTCAGAAGTTCAAGCAGATTTTAGAAGGGGATGTGGCACTAGGGATGTCAATGTTGATGTCAGATGGACCTTGGCTGAAAGTAAAGAAACCAGAAAAATATCTCTTTGTGCTTTATTGATTTTACAAAGACATTTTATTGTGTGGATCATAACAAGTTGTGGTTGACATTAAGAAGAATGGGAATCCCACAGCACTTAATAGTGTTCATGTGAACCTCTATCTAGACTAGGAGGCTGTTGTGTGAACAAAGCAGTGGAACACTGCATGGTTTAAAATTGAGAAAGGAGTAAATCAGGATTGTATTCTCTCTATCTACCTATTCAATCCATATGCTGAGCAAATTATTCAAGAAGCTGGACTCTATGAAGAGAAGTGTGGCATCAGGATTGGAGGAAGATTGCAGATTACACAACCTTACTTGCAAAATCTGAGGAGAACTTGAACTACTTGTTCCAGAAGATTAAGAAATACAGCCTTCAGTATGGATTACATCTCAATGTCGAGAAGACAAACATTCTTATCACCAGATTGATAGACATGATGAATGGAGAGGAGATTGAAACTGTCAACAGCTTCATCTTACTTGGATCCACAATTAACACTCTTGGTACAGTCAGGAAATAATGAAACACATTGCAATGGGAAATATTGTCAATATGGATGTCTCCAAATTATTGAGGAGTAATGATATCAGTTTGAGGACTAAGGTGCATCTAATTCAGACCATAGACTTTAAAAAAAATAATTTTCATGAAAGTTTAAAAATACTTAGTTAGGGTTTCCATACATTCATTGTTATACATTTCTCCCTATTCACCACCTCCCCCCCCCAATTCACTCTTCTCCTTGAAAAGAAAAAGAAAAACTCTTTCATTATTATGCAATCCCTGCCCCCAAGTCCACTGCACTATGTGGCCTTCACTCTGGACTTCTGTAATGGCAAGAATACCCATTTACATGTCCCTTTAAAACAGTTTTCTCCCGCATCTGTTTCAATGCAATATACATCATACCTTCCCTCCTTTTCCCTTAAGCCCGATGTCAGTCCCTGTTTACAACAGTGACACTATGCAGTATTTGTCCTTTTGTGACTTAGATATATCATGCAGCATGATGTTCTCCAGGATCATCCATTTTGAATAATATTCAATGAGTTCCTTGTTTTCCAGTGTTTCATAGTATTCCATTGTGTGAATATACCAGAGCTTCTCTATCCATTCATTTGTTGATGAGAACTTGGGTTGCTTCCAGCTCTTTGCTATTGCAAACAAAGCCACAATAAATATGGGTGTGCATATATCTGCTTGGGTGGCAGTTATGGTTTCTTTAGCATAAATCCCCAGTAGTGGAATTGCTTGTTCAAATGGTATTTCTATTTGCAACTTTTTGAGAAAGCGCCATACAGCCTTCTATTGTGGTTGCACCATTTTACATTCCCACAACAATGAATAAGGGTTCCAGTTTCTCCCCAACCTCACTAGCATTTGATGTGTGCTGTTCTGTTAAATTTTGCTATTCTTACTGCGGTGAGATGATATCTCATAATTGTTCTGATTTGCATCTCTCTTAGAGCTAGGATTTTGAACATTTCTTCATGTGTGTGTTTGCCATCTGTATGTCTTCTTTGGTGAAGTCCATTCATATCCTGTGACCATTTTTCAATTGGTTATTTACTTTTATCTTGTTGTGGTGCTCTAGTATTTTATAAATTCTTGATATAAGTCATTTGTCAGACATATAATTATCAAATATTTTTTCCAAATCTGAGGCTTCCGGTTTTTGTTTGTTTTTTTTTCTGTGTGTGTGTGTTTTGCTTTGTTATGTTTCATTTTTATGTTTTTATATGCATATAGAATATATATGCTTTATGTTTTTATATGCATAGGGATTTCATTCTTAGTAGGTCCCATTCATATATTTTATCCTCTCCTGCTTGTAGATTTTCCAGGATATTTGGAAGACTGTTTAAGTTGTGGATTAGAACTTCTAGATTTCTTCCAAGCTTTTCTTTAATGAAGTTTACAGTCCTTGGTCTTAGTCCTAGGTCCATAATCCATTTTGAATTGGGTTTTGTGAATGGAGTGAGCTGTGTATCTTGCTTGAATTTTCTGAAGATAGTTTTCCAATTTTGCCAGCACCATTTGTTAAAAAGGCTGTCATTTCCCTACTTAAATGATTTCATCTCCTTGTCAAAAATCAGTTGACCATAGGTAGATGGGCTGATTTCTGGATTCTCAATTCTATTCCATTGATCTATGTGTCTGTCATTGTACCTGTACCACACTGCCTTGATTGCCATGGCAGTGTAGTGGGATTTAAAATCAGGGAGTGAGATGCTTCCTACCTTGTTTCTCTTTTTAACAAGTATTTTGCTTATTCTGGGCTTCTTTCCATTCCAAATAAAATTGGAGATTGCTTTTTTCCATCTTGTTGAAGAATTGGATTGGTATTTAAATTGGTATTGCATTAAACTTGTAAATTGCCTATGATAATATTGCCATTTTCACAATATTGAGTCTTCCTATCCATGAGCAAGGGATATTCTTTTACCTCTCCAGTTCTCTTTTTGATTTTTGTAATAATGTTTTGCAATTTTCTTTGAACAGATCCTTTGTGCTTCTGGTTAGATTTACTCCCAAGTATTTAATCTTGTGATTAGCTATTGTGAATAGTATTGTTTTTCTCCGCTCCAGTTCTGTATTCTTTGTTACTGTAGAGAAATCCAATTGATTTTTGTATGTTGATTTTATATCCTGCCACTTTGCTAAATTGGTCAACTATGTCCAGTAGTTTTCTTGCTGAGTCTCCAGGGTTTTCTAAGTAAACTATCATATCATCTTCATAGAGAGATAATTTTACCTGCTCTTTGTCAATTTGGATACATCTTATTTCCTTCTCTTGCCTTATTACTATAGCTAAGACTTCCAATACAATATTGAATAGGAGAGGTGATAATTGGCATCCTTGCCTAGTTCCTGTTCTTAAAGGGAGTGCCTTCAGCCTCTCTCCCTTGAGAACAATGTTGGCCCTCAGGTTTGTGTATATACTATTTACTATGTTGAAGAAATTGCCCTCTAATTCTATTTTGTTGAGTGTTTTAATCAGGAAAGGGTGTTGAATTTTGTCAAAGGCCTTTTCTGCATCATTTGATAGGATCTTGTGGTTCTTGTTCTTTGCTTTGTTAATGTCATGAATTACATTGATTGTTTTTCTTATTTTGAACCACCCTTATACCTATCATGAATCCCACTGGTTCATGGTGATTTTTTTTTTTTTGAGGTATCATTGGATTCTATTGGACAGGATTTTATTCAGAATTTTTGCACATATGTTCATGAGAAATATTGGCCTATAGTTTTCTGTATTGGTGGTATCTTTACCCAGCTTTGGTATCAAGGATATGTTTGCTTCATAGGATGAGTCTGGGACAATTCCATATTTGTCTATTTTCTGAAATAGTTTATATAGACCATAGTCTTTCTGATCACTTACTGTGCATCTGAAAGCTGTACAATAATAAGGATGATGGAAAAAGAATTGACACTTTTGAGCTGTGGTGTTGGAGAAGAACACTGAATATCCTAAGAATGACCAAAAGAACAAATAAATAAGTCTTGGGGAGGGTGCAACTGCAGTGCTCTTTGGAAGCAAGAATAATAAGACTTTGCCTCACATATCTTGGAGTTATTCCTTGGAGAGGGAAATGATGCTGGGAAGGGTGAGGGTCAGTGGAAGGTCTGCCTCAACCAGGTGAATTGACATGGTAACTATCACATGGGCTCTTTTGCATCAGAAATTGTGAAGATGAGACAGGAAAGAACAGAGTTCAGATCTTTTGTTCATAGGGTTGCTGAGTCATACTCAACTCGACAACACCTAACAACAACAACTAGTAACTATTATATTCCAAAGCAACTTTAAAACTAACCAATCCTCGAGATGTTCATGAATAATAGATGACAACTAACAGTAAGAAGTTGTGCTGCCAACATTAAGGAACATGGTTTGAATTCACTAATTACTCAATGAGAAAAAAATGAGCAGTCTTACATATAATTTAGCTTCTGAAAACTTGCTGGAAGGTCAGCTATGACTTGATTTTTACTAAACATCAAGTAAGAATAATAGATATAAAATGGACCAACTTGGGAAGAAAGATGCATAGTCTCTTTCGTTTGTGATTTACTGCCTTTAAAACCTGTTGGAAGGATTGGAGGTTTGCAATGAACAGACTTAAGAGTGAGTGAGTGAATGAGTGAGTGAGAAGGCTTAAGTTCCAGGTATTTGGTTCCAGTTTCCCATTGGCTGTCAAGAGGATGTGGTTGAGGATACTGGCCTGGTCTTCGCTGTAGCAGTAATGTTGCCACCAGGGAGGTCTGCACTCTCCTCTCTCAGCTGAGGTTCACTTATTGGACAGAAATGGATGATAAATGAAGTGTGGGTTCCCAAATGCAGTGCCTTGTGTACACAGCACAGTGGAGACTAGATTCAGTCACTCTACAGATAACCACACTTGTATTCGTGTAATTAACGTACAGTTTTTTCTTTATTTGCTTTCTGAAAAATACTGGAGGTTTATAACACCTTCCTCATCCCCCGCACCTAAAAAAAAAAAAAATTAAAAAAAAAATGAGTGTGTGTGTGTGTATTGTAAAGCAAAATGCTTAAGGGGAAAACAAAATCAAAACACTTTACATAATTAGTTAGCTATTTCCTTTTCTTGTTTGGTTATATTAATGCCCAAAGTAAAATAAGATGTGAATACTCACTCAGCTCATTGCCTATCTGATTCAACTGACCCTCAGTGAGTTTCCTAGTCTATAAATCCCACAGGAAGTGATTGACCATTTTTCTCATAATAAGTCACTGGTAGATTTGAACTCTCAGAGAAGCGATCTTTAAGTTAGTTATGACATTAAAATGAAATATTTCTTTTAAATGCATCTCAAAAAACCAAAGGGCACACAAAAAACCCCAACAAAAAAAAAACCTTGGGAATATAATAGAAGAATAAATTGCAATGGTATATTTATTCTCAAATATAATATTTTATTAATAAATCACATTAATTTTACAAGCTTAGTTTTTTTTTGGTTTCCGATGAGAAATTTACTTCTTAATTTGTTTCAGTGATTATAATAATTAGTGATTAGCTTACAGTGAAGTAATTTGTTGGGAGTAACAGATTTATTATTTGCAGTTGTTAATAACCCTAAATGTTCTCATTATGGTCAATCTCAGTGGACCAAGAAGCTTGAATGAATATTCCGATAAGGAGTAGGTAACTTCCATAAAGTCTAGAAGCCATGCTCCTATAATTACCGTTTATATAACTAAGACATAAAGCTCTATGAACCTGGAATTAATATGGGCTCAAAAGGCAAATCAAGTGAAACTCAGCATCATAATTTGCAAATATTCAGACATTAAGGACAACTCTAATTTCCAGGGATGTTTAATATGTTATCATCAGATTCAGTTAAAACAATGAATAGTATTCACTGGAGTTCATACTCTAGAAAAAAAATGCAAAGATTTAATAATTTACTATTTCATAAGAAACAGATTTGAAGAGAAATTTTCAAGTAGAAAATGTCATAATTAACAAAAATAATAATCACATCACAATTAAAAAATGAATTTTCCAAATATAAGACTTAATTGAAACCTTACAAAATGGTTAAGCTTAATATAACCTGTTAGGTGCAAATGATGTGCTATTGCCAGGCCAATGACTACTGGAGGAAATATATAATAAGAGCAGGAATTAGCATACTGCTTTCTAAAGAGGCATTTTAATTATGTATAAATGATGGTCAAACAGAAAGGACTTTATAAACAAAGATAATAAGAGAATCATTTTAGACATGTCCTGAATGAATTGTTTAATTTCACCAAGGAGTCAGTCAAAAGTCAGCATTCTAAGGGACAAATGTAACTCAGATATTTTTCAATAAAATCCCTTTCTTTTCAATTCGAGAATATATAAATTTTAGTCTGAGATTCCTCACAAAAGGGAGATTCCTTTAACATTTTCAAAACTTTGAGTAGTACAAAATCGTATAGAAACAAGAAATAATGTATAACTTATCTATTGACACACTTCATACATGATATATTGTCACTGTTTTCACTGCTTTTCTAAGAATGCATTGACTTACTTAAATTTTTCTATACCTAAAGTTGTTTAGTATTATGACATCCTATTATACATCATTTCTTTCTCACATCAGTTTCTGAGGTTGTGTTACAGATAAGAAGAGCTTTTTCAATTGTCTAGTAAGAAGAGTACAAATTAGGAAGCATGCACAATTCATCATTACATAGAATAGAATGTCTAATGTGTCATAGAAACTATTTCTTGGGGATTGACAGTTTGTCGTGACAGTATTGTGTTGTCAAATTGATTATTATTATTAGCCAATCTATATAACAGTGTAAAAATAGTCCATAGGGTTCATAGTCTAAAATCACATGGCATGGGATCATCAGGTCTTTTCCCATACTGGGCTGCTAAATGGGTTTGAATTGGTGAGGTTTCTGTTAGTAGTTCAGAACTTACAAATTACACCACTAAGGATCCTTAGGGATTAAAAGGCCAATTATTAAGTCACCATGTCTTTTAAATTATTGAATATACTTTCTTCTTGGCTGAAGACAAGACTATTTCATTAAAAAGACCCTAAAACCTCAGATACTTGAGAAAGCTCTGTCTAAGCTTACTTAGTTTATAAATTGATTTTTAATATTTTTTCTCCTTTATATTTTAAGAATTTTTTTATTGTTTAATGTACTGTTAAAAAAATATTTGGTATCAAGTAGATTTTGACTCATAGCCACTATTTGGATAGAGTGACTAGTGGGTTCAAACTGCTTTTAGTTAGCCACCAAATATTTGACAACAGTGACACCCCAGAGTGCCCAATTTTTAAAGTACAGAGTAATTTATTAGTATTTTCTGTTAATCAAATAAAGAACATATTGATACTATTTTCAAATGAGAAGACTTCAGACACTTAAAAGAATTTCAAGTCATGTAACCAAACACCAACTTTTTTATTCCATATATCTAACAGAAACTGATACAAGTGCATCATTTGAATAATACAGTGATGTGTGAATGTGTAGTTTTAATTAACCTAATAAAGATAATCTTTTATAATTGAGTATTGTGCTTGTCTAAGGATGGCATCATTTTTTACAGAAGTTTACATAAAAGAAAACATTTAAAACAAAACAATTGAGATTATGTCTGTTAATGGAGCAGATAAATGTTAAGGTGATTACGTCAGATTTTTTACCCCCTTCATAAAGTGGAACTTTTCCTATCAATAATATTCATAATACCAAACAAATAACCATATTGTTAGGCTTGTCACCTCACATGCTCATGAACCTATTTCTACCAATCATTGGGTCTAATGTTCATTAAAAATTGACTGGCAGACTTTACTAACATTTGTGGCTTTTATTAGAGAGATAGGATAGGGAGTAGAAAAGGCACAGGATATTACCCAATGCAAGTCCAGGTTTGTTCCAACAGTCTCAAGGCATAGTAACAAGGCAGAATGCTTTAATTCAATAAAGGCTTAAGTTCAGTTCAACAGCACAAAGGCAAGAAGCAATCACCCAGCAAACTTTATCTCAGAGTAGTTACAAGTCAGATTTTCATTTAGTCATCTAGTAAACAAAATATTTAACTGTAGCTCCATGTCTAGGCTTCCTCTGGTTATACCTTGCCACAATTTCTTCACACCAATGTCAATCTCTTTATTATCTTCCATAGTCTCTCACAGTGTCTTCACAATCTCTCTTCCACCATCTCTCACAGTGTGAAAAGTGTTTTCTTATATTGGTCCCACAGCATTTGATAATTTGCAAGATCATGCAAGATCATAGCTGGAACTATGCATCCCAATGGGGCTAACACATGGGTAGAAAAAACCAATTTTCAAGGTTTCTAACACATGGGACCACTCCCTGGATTTTCTAGCCATCATCCTTCATTATCTGAAGGATCAGCCTTTCTTTTATTATCATCTATCTTTGTGGAAGTATGTAAGTCAGCTGTTTCACTCCTTAAGAATTAGTCTTCCCACTTCAGATAGTCAATTTCAGATTTGTCCAGTCCTAGAAAACTAGTACTCTGAGGAAGCAAGCATGTATTTTTCTCTGAAGAATCTTCTATTGTAGTTGAAATTTTGAGCATCCACATCTCTAAACAAAGGTCCAGTCCAGAACAAACCATCAGGTAACAGTAATCAACACTAGCTCACAGAAAGAAATATCTGGTTGGATTCTGGTCAATACATACCCAGTCATCTTTGGCCAGGTACAAATGCGTATCAGCTACAATCACAGGATTCCACATCTCTTCCTGTGTTTCAGATAGGCTGGTCCCATTACCCAACCTTAGCTCCATATGAATTAAATCAGCACACCAGTGATTCTTAGGATTCCATGCTCCACAAACCCTCAACTCTTCTTCATTGATCTATTCTTCATTGGAGGTAGACAGTGCTGAGGGAACAAGTGCAAATTCAGCCTGTATCTTCATTACTGTTTGTCCTGCAATTCCAGGTGGTCATCACCAGTTGAGCATATTTTCCAGCTTCCTTTGATGTAAAATCCTACAAAGGGAGCTCAGATGCTTCCCTCTTCCTCTCATCAAGTAGGCCCAGGTGGTCATCAAGTGTTAAGCATCAGTTTTACCTTGCCTCAATTTATTGACAATGTCTCTCTTTTTCTACTTGTTTTTGTTCCCATTGCAATTTATCTTTTTTCTTTTTCTTTATTAATTCTATTAAACATTTACAGAGGTTTTGGATTTCCGTTCCTTCATTGCCACACTTTTCTCCCTGCCCATCCCTCCCCACCAGTTCGCTCCCCTCTCTGAAAAGAAAAAGAATTAAAAAAAATTCCTTCATTAATATACAATTCCCCCATCTCTTCCTCCCCCACTCCTCACCCTGAGTACACTTTTTTATGCAACCTTAATTCTGGATTCCTGTGCTAACCATAATACTCAATCATATATCACCTCTAATCTGTTCTTTCCCTCATCACCTTTTCTATTTGTAACTTTCTTCTTCAGAGTTTGGGTAGAACTTAATTTTTCTTAGACTAAGCTTCACACCCTGTACCTAATTCTACTACTTACTGCAAACAGAAGATTCCAAAAG
>NW_006400133.1:1182095-1189238 GCF_000299155.1 Elephantulus edwardii
TTAGCATTAATTAAGAAAATTAATCATTTTTATAATATATTTTAGCATTAAATATCCCTTATGTTAATTTTTACAACATATAGCAACATTATGACATAGAAAAGAAAAAGAATGTATACATACAATTTTTTCCCCCTATGTACTGTATAATGAGATCCGACTGGCACATGAGGGGCCCCTACTTCTCCAGTGTAACATCTGGTGGATTTGAACTGCATGCTTTTGGGGTTACAGCACAGATTTTAGCCACTAGGTCACCAGAGCTCCCTTAAACATACATTTTTAAAAAAAATTCTCAGTTTTGTCTTCATTCTCTACCCTATTGTCTCATAACATAAAGCAGCTTCTCAAGTTTTCTTTCCATCTTAACGGCAGCAAAGAGTTCGGAGTGAAGGTTTCAGAGTATACTCTGGGCGGCGGGGGTTGGGGGGAACTGGGGGTGAGGGGGTGCACACGGGAGTATTGTATACCAATAAAGGAATTTTTCTTTTACTTTTGAAAGAGAAGAGTGAACTGGGGAGGGGGACAGGGAGAAAAGTGCAGCAATGAATGAATGGAAATTCAAAATCTCTGTAAATGTTCATTAAAATTAATAATAAAAAAGGAAAAAAATTAACATTTTTTATTTTCTCCTCCTTTTGCATAAACAAACACGACTAATTTAATTTCTCAAGCTCCAAATTTACAAAAACAGAACATGCTTTTATGAATTTGAAGCAACAAATTCCAACATTTCTGACATCAATTGTTAATAAAAGCAGATACAATGTGGGGGTGGCCAGTTCTATTTTCTTCCCACTTCATAAGAGTGAAATTTCCCCCTTAACAGTATCCTTGTTGTTGTTGTTTAGTGCCATCGAGTCATCTGTGACTCTTAGCAACCCCATGTACAATAGCTCTGAACTTTGCCCTATCTTGAGCCAATCTCATTGTCTTTAACAGACCTAAAGTTATTACCCTAATATTGTGTCAATCCATCTTATCCAGGGTCTTCCTCTTCTGCACTGTCCCTCCACCCTTCCAAGCATAATGTACATCACTAAGAATTGGCCCCTCCTGGCAACATACCCAAAGTGTGTGAGATGGAGCTTCAAAATCATTGTCTCCAAGGAGCACTTGGTTTGATGCTCTCCATGACAGACCTGTTTTTTTCTCTTGACAGTCCATGGTATGTCCAGTACTCTTCTCCAGCACCAAAACTCAAAGACATCAGTTCTTCTTCTATAATTATTAACCATTGTCCATCTCTCTAATGCATAGCAAGTAATTGAGAAGACCATGCTTGGATGAGGTGCATGAGGTGCATCTTAGTTTCTAGAGAGACATCGTTGCTCTTCAGCACTCTGAAGAGGTCCCTGACAGTAGACTTTTCCAATGTAATTAATCTTTTGATTTTCTGATGGTTGGTGCTAAGAGTGTTATGGAACCAAGCAAGCTGAAATTGTTAACAATCTCAGTCTCTTCTCCATCTATCATGATGCTGTCAATTGGCCCCGTGATGAGAATCTTTGTTTTATTGATGTTGAGCTTCACTCTATATTGATGACTACAGTCTTTGACTTTCTCCAACAAATGCCTCGGGTCTGCCTCAGTTTCAAAGTTGTGTCATATGCATAACACAGGCTGTTGATGAGTCTTCCTCCAATCTTGATGCCCCATTCTTCTTCATGAAGCCAAGCTTTCTGAGTGATCTGTTCCACATATTGACTGAGAATGTATAGAGATAGGATGCATCCCTGATGCACACATTTTCTCTGATCCTGAACAATGCAGTGTTTCCTTGCTCTGTTCTGAGGACTATTTCCTGGTCCAAGTATAGGTTTCACATGAGCACAATTAAGTGTTCTGAGATTTCCAATCTTCTCAAGTTTAGCCACAATTTATTGTGATACCCGCAGTCAAATGCCCTTGCATAGCCAATAAAACACAGATAGACATTCCTACTGTACTTTTTTCCTTCAGCTAAGATCAATCTAACATTGACTGTAATGTTCCTAGTGCCACAGATTCTCCGAAACTCAGTTATCACATCTGACAGTTCTCTGTTGGTGTACTCTTCCAGTAGTTTTTGGATAATCTTCAGCAGGGTCTTGTTTGTGAGAGAAATTAGTGATATTGTTTGATAATTTCCATACTCTACTAGATCACATATTTTTTAAGGATAATAAATATGTTTCCAGTCAATCGGCCAGGTAATTGTCCTCCAGAAATCTTAACACAATTTGATGAGTACGTCCAGGGCTACGTCTGTTTGTTGAAATGTATCAATTGACATGCCATCAATTCCTAGGGCCTTGTTTTTTGTCAATTCCTTCAGAGCAACTTGAACTTTAATCAATGCTTAATCACCATTGTCTCTTACTCCTGACCCCCTCCGACCATTACCTCTTGATCATATGTTGTTTCATGAAATTCTTCTGTGTAAATCAATTCTTTCTGGTACAGCGACTCTATATACTCCTTCCATCTTCTTTTGATACTTCTTGGATCATTAAACATGCTGCCCATCACATTCTTTTTTTCCTCCACCACATTCTTAAGTGTTCAACTTACGGCTTGAATTTGGTCTTTTGTTCCTTCCAGTTTTTCCCTTTCTTCCTTTTTTTTCAACTCAAATTCTTTGCAAATCTTATTATAGTATTTTGCTTTGTCTTCCCGAACGACCCTTTTAAAAATTCAGTTCAGGTCCTTAACTTCTTTATTTATTTCCTTTGCTTTGACTTCCTGCCACTCTAGTGCAACTTTCAGAATCAACAACATTGCTTATGGATTCCTGAGTAATGCAAGGTTTGTGGTAGAAGGAAATGCAATATTAAATAAGAAAAAATAGAATTAACATTTTAGTTGCATTTTTCATTATATATTTAGAAAGTAGACCCTCAAAAACATGAATTAAGGACACTCTTCCCCAGAGCCAGCATTTTCAGGTGGACGTGAGGGTAGAAAGGACTGAAACTTCCTGGAGAATCTCTTCTGACATTCTTCTTTGTGTTTTCTTCTTTCTCTATCTTTATAATGAACTTTTACATTCTTCATGGATGATATTCTTGGTATCTTTCCAAGGTCATTTGATCTTTGCTTATAAGTGTTCAAGTTCTCAAACCTGTTTCTGAAATTGGTTTAAAATTAAGGAGGGATAGAATTAAAGTCAAACTTTAATCACTACATCCATCCATCTCATCAGGGGTCTTCCTCTCTTGTACTGTCCCTCCATGCTGTCCATGAAAGCATGATGTCTTTCTCCAAGAAGGAGTCTATCCTGGCCACATGTCCAAAGTATGTGAGATGGAACTTCAAAATCTTTGCCTCCAAAAAGAAGCCCCTTTTCACTCTCTTCAAGACAAACCTATTTGTTCTCCTGGCAGTGCATAGAATGTCTAATACTCTTCTCCAGCACAAATCAAAGGTTTCAATTCTTCTTTTATCATCCTTAGCTGTTGTCCAGCTGTCTGATGCATAGTGAGTGAGTCATTGTGAAAACCATGGTCTGGATCAGGTGTAACTTAGTATAGACTATATCATTGCTCTTTAGCACTTTGGAAAGATTGCTGATAGCAGACTTTCCAAATACAGTTCGTCTTTTGAACAACCTTATCACCATATAAATTACTACATATTCATACATGCCACCCTACAAACTCATCCACCTACTTCTACCAGTGATTGAGTCCAATGTTTCTTTCAAATTGACTCATGGATTTTACTCACAGTTGTGATTTTTATGAGAGACATATGTTGGGGATTTGGAGTGGCAAACAGTATTACACAATGTAAATCCAGGTTTAGTCCAATAGTCCCAAAACAGATTAACAAGGCATAATTTATTAATTAGTTAAAGTCCAACTTCAGTTTAGCAGCACAAAGCAAGCTTTATCTCAGTGCACCTAAAAGCTTTTTCAGTCAAACAACCACTAAGCAAAACCTTCAACTGTGGCTTCCTCTCCAGAATTTCCCTGCCTACACCTTGTCCTAGCCTCCAAATCAATAATAGTTTTTAATATAGATTACATCTAACATGAAAAAAAAATCCTCACTACTAGGCCAAGAGACACTTTGTGATAAATGTTGGAAGACTGACATTATTATAATTTTTAGGGTTTCCACACACACAAACAGCATCCATTGTAACTACAGTCAAGAAATTAAAAGACCTGTTAAATTGGTAAAATCTGCTGTTAATTACCTCTTCAAATAGTTTCAGAACCAGGATATAAGTTTCAAAATTAAGGAGTATCTGATCAAAGCTTTGGTATTTTCAATTGCTTCCTGTACTATTAGATATTGGACAATGAATAAAGATAAAAACAAAAAATAAGATGTAGTAATTTTGGAGTTAAGAGCACCAAATATTTCATGTACTGCCAAAAAACAAACAGAGCAGTATTGGAGGAAGTGCAACCAATGTGCTCCTTAAAGATAAGATTAGTGAAATTTTTTTCTTGTATATTTTGGACATTTTATCAGGATGGGCTAGTCCTTGGTAAAAACATTATTCTGAGAAATGCAGAGAGTCAGAACAGAGAGTAAGACACTTAACAAAAGAATTGACACAATGACTATAACAACAGACTTGAACATAATCATGAGGCTGCTGTAGGCTAGAGCAAGATTCAGATCTATTGTTCACAGAACAGCTATGAATTATAGTTGACTGAATGGTAAGTAACAACAGCAACAGCATTGCTTATGGATTCCTTATATAAGTAATGCAAGGCTTGTGGTGGAAAGAAATGCAGTATTAAATAAGAAAAAATATCATTAACATTTTAGTTGCATTTTTCTTAGCATGTTTAGAAAGTAGACCCTCAAAAACATGGATTAGGGAGGGGCACTTTTTCCCAGAGCCAGCATTTTCAGGTGGATGTCTGGGTAGAAAGGACTGAAAATTCCTGGGGAATGATTCCTCCATTTGGGGGTACCTGCCTCCTCGGCTGCAGGTCTATCCCAGGGGCCAAATAGGACAAGAGGGTCTGAGACACAAAGCTACAAGCAGGTGAAAGACTTTCTCAACTCTTTGAAAAAGGAAGGGCTAACTTGAGACTCACTTCACACAAATTGCTTAAGTTGACTTCCTTGATGTCACACAACCCCAGACAAAGAAAGACATTAGGCTCCAGAAGAGAAGGTACCATCAGGTGAAGCACTCCTCTCCAGAGCCAGCACTTTTGGATTCTTGTGGGGAGAGAGAAGACGGAAGGTTCCCTGGGAAAAAGTCCTTCCATTTGGAGACCCTTGCCTCTGCTGCTTCAGGGTCTTTCTAGGTGCCAAACAGGGTAAGACAGTTTGGGACACAGAGATACAAGCAAGGGAAAGACTTTCTCAGCTGACAAATAGAAATTTGAGAAAAATAACTGACTAGAAACCTCCATGGACAGAAACTACTGGAGTGAAGCACCTGGTCTTGCACCACTCAACCACTTGTTAGACAAAGGAGGACATTAGTTTGGGAAAGGGGACTACATTAAAGTGCAATTTCACCAAGGCAGAAGTACAGACCAGAGAGAAGCTGATGGACTTTAGGAAAGGCATTTTTTTTCACAGAAATGATTTGCACTAGGATTAGTGGCTCACCCTAAAGGTTGAACATTTTAAGCTGGCAACTAATCAATAATATCATAAAGATAAGAATTATTCACAGCGTATATAGGCACACAAAAATGGTCTAACCCTTATCAAGAAAAACTTCACATAATGTCAAGAAAGTAGCAGGAAACTTCAAACACTGTTAAAAAAAAAGTTAAGCCTTAAAAAAACCCCAAAACCAGAGAATATCACAGACCCAGTGATTAACCCAGACTAAAGAAGGGAGAAGATATATATTGATATGGATGCATTTAAACAGGGAGGGGAAAAAAGTATTGAAGACGGGACAGAAAATGGAAGCCACGGATACAGAGAATACCCTAGAGATAGAGAACCAGAAGATATACGTTGATAAGGAGTTATTTGAATACCTATTCAAGAAGGTACAAACAATGGAAGAAACAATGGAAGCCATTAGAGAAGCAAATGCTCCAGAGACAGGGGGGCAAAAGAAACACATCTATGTGGAGGAACTTATACAACTATGGGGAAAAGCAAATGATGAAAGAAAGAATTGAGACTACATGTAAAGAGGTATAAGAACTTAAAAAATCATCGCAAGGTAGAGAGAGTTCCAAACTCTCACTCAGGCTGAGCTCCCAACCAGAGTACTAGACTGCCCTGCTTTTTAAGGACCACCCTAGGCATAATGAAGAATGAGAAAATATATCTTTTTAAATACAAGAAACTGAGTGAATTCCATAGGGAATAGACCCCAAAATAAAAACATCAAGGCATATCATAGTCAAATTTGCCAGAAACAACAATAAGAAGAGAATTCTGAAAGCAGCTAGGAAGTAATGAAGGATAACTTATAAGAGAGAGCAAATATGATTAAATGCTGATTTTCCAGCAGAAACCATGTGATCAAGAAGATAATGGAATGACATATATCAAACTCTCAGAGAAACAATTGTAAACCAAGAATACTGTATTCAGCAAAACTCTCCATCAAATATGAGGGAGAGATCAATATATTTTCAGAGAAGTAGAACTCAAAGAAGATTTTAAAAACAAGGTGAGCATTGCAAGAATATTGAGGGTAGTCCTTCTAACAGAGATGACACAGAAAGCAGGATGGACCAAAGTAATCCACAACAATGTAAAAAAACCTTAAAAATATAAAAAAATAAAACCTTGTCTCTCAGTAATTACACTGAATGTGAATAGTTTAAATGTAGCAGTGAAGAGAAAAAAAGAGTCTCAGTTTTGTTTAACAAACAAACAAACAAACAAACTACACCCATCACTATGCTATCTATAGGAGACACATCTGAAAAGTGAAGATAAAGAAAGACTAACAATAAAAGGGAAGAAAATATACCAAGCAAATGGCAACCAGAAAAAAAGCAGGAGTAGCAATGTTAATCTCTGATGAAATAGATTTCAGTGCAAAAACTATCAGAAAGGACAAGAAAGTTTAGTATATAATGCCTAAGGGTTAATAGACCAAGAGGACATGACCATAATAAATATCAATGCACCAAATGATAGAGTAGCAAAACATACAAAGCAAACCTTAACAGAACTGAAAAATGAAATAGACAAAAACACTATAGT
>NW_006400133.1:1189548-1192361 GCF_000299155.1 Elephantulus edwardii
AAAAAAAATTTAAGTTTATCGAAACAAATTACAAGGAAAAAAAATTATCAAAATTTCAGGAAAACAGCCCCAACAACAATTAGAAATCAATTTATAGCAATAAATAAACACATCAAAATGGGAGAAAAATGATGATTGAGCTTTTAATCCAACGTATTCAACAAGTTGAAAAAGAACAGCAAGAAACCTAATACTCTAAAAAACGAAATTACAAAAATTATGCGGAAATGAATGGAATAGATAACAAAAAAATAATTGAAATCATCTATAAGACCAGGAGTTCACTTTTTGAAAAGGTCAATAAAATTAGCAAACCACTAGCAAAATTATCAAGGGAGAAGAAAGAAAAGACAAAATCCAAATAAGAGATGAAAGGGAGAATGTCACAATAGAATCAAAGGAAAGAAAAAGGTTAACAATGAAATATTATGAAAAACTGGTCTCAAACAAATATAAAACCTAGAGGAAATGAACAAATACTTAGAAACTCGCACCTACCTAAACTGACACAGACGAAAACAGAACACCTGAATAGACCCATTACAAAAGAAGAAATTGAATGGGTTATTACACTTCCAATTAAAAAAAAAAAAGAACCCACAAACAAAAAAATATCCTTACACCAGATGGTTTTACTAGTGAATTTTATCTAACGTTTCACAGAAAAACTGTCACTAAGACTACAAGGGACGGGGAAGGCCCTCTATGAGGTGGATTGATTCAGTGACTGGGGTAATTGGGATGGGAGTGTCAGAGACCTTGCGATTGGCACAGGACAGAGCGGAGTTTAGGGCTGTTGTACATAGGGTCACTGTGAGTCACAAGTGACTCGACGGCACATAACAACAACAAACAGCAAGACTACAAAATCTATTTCAGAAAATAGAAAAAGATGGAATTCTTCCAGACTTATTCGATGGAGCAAATATATTCTTGATACCAAAGTCAGGTAAAGACACCACCAAAGCAGAAAATTACAGGCCAAAGTCTCTCATGAACATAGACACAAAAAAGTTCTCGGTACAATCCTGGCCAATAGAATCCAACAGAACACACACACACAAAAACAATTCACCATGACCAAGAAGATTTCGTAACAAGTATGCAAGGATGGGTCAACAGAAGAAAAACAACCAGTGTAATTCATCACATTAACAAAGCAAAAAATAAGAACCATATTTTCTTATCACTTGATGCAGAAAATGCCTCTGAAAAAATATCAATACCATTTCCTAATTAAAACACACAACAAAATGGGGAGGGGAATTATATACAGAAAAGCAAGAGCCAATATCGTTTCCAATAGAGAAAGATAAAAGATGTTCTCTTTGAGAACAAAAACTAAGAAGGATGCCTGTTCTCACCTCTTCTCTTCAATTTTATATGGAAGTCTTAGCAACAGCAATAAGACAAGAAAAGGAAATATGAGATATTCAAATTGGCAAAGAGGAGGTAAATATGCAGATGATATGATAATTGTTGTTTCTATGAGCCATCCAGTCACTTGCAATTCATAGCGACCCTGCTGTATCCTGAGCTGAACTCAATTGTCCTTTTACCCAAGTCACCGAAATAATACATCTCATCCAGGGTCTTCTCTTATATTGTCCCTCTACCCTTCCAAGCATGATGTCCCTCTCTAAGGACTGGTCCCTCCTGGCAACATGCTCAAAGTATGTCAGATGGAGCTTCAGAATCCTTTCCTGCAAGCCTGGCTTCTCCCTCTCCAGGATAAACTTGTTTGTTCTCCTAGCAGTCCATGATATATTCAATACTCTTCTCCAGCACCACAACTCAAAGACATCAATTCTCCTTTGATCATTCCTAGTGAAGTCAAGCTTTCTGATGCATAACAAGTATTATAAGCTTTATCCTCTTGTGGTTGATTTCTAGCTTTATAGCATTGTGGTCTAATAAGATATTTTGTATTATTTCAATGTGTTACATGTGAGCAAGAGAACAATTAGATGATGTATACAGAAAGTTGAAAGAAAACAATTAAAACAAAAGATCTAGTATCAAGCAAAGCTCTCCATCAAATATAAAGGAGAAATTATATCCTCTGCAAAAAAGAGAAAACTTAAGGAATTTGAGAAAACAAGACCAAATCTAAAAGAATTTTTCAGAGAAGACCTTCACACAGAGACAGCAAAAGAAAGTGGATGAACCAGAGTGACCAGTACAAGAAAAAAGGAACACTGCAAAATGGTGAAGATATAATTGTGATTGACTAAATGCACTAATCAGGAGAAAAAGAGTAGCAGAATGCATTTAGAAAAGTAAAGCCCATCAAAACATTGTTTACAAAAGATACATCTAAGATATAAAGAGAAAAATGGATTAAAAATAAAAAATTGGAAAAAAATATACCAAACAAATGGCATCCACAAGAAAAGCAGAAATGGCAATACTAATGTCTGATAGTGTTCAGGCCTTTCATTCATAGCTATGAGCTGTCTATGACTTAAACACTTAATAACAACAGTTAACGTTCCAACCGTTGGGGAATGGCATCATTCTGAGAGAAGTGGAAAGTCAAAGAAGAAAAGAAAATCCTTAACATGATGGAATGACACCATGACTTTAACAACGGGCTTGGACATGTCTCAGATTGTGAGGATGGCGTAGGATAGGGCAAAAGTTAGATCTATTGTTCATAGAATTGTTGTGAGTCATGGTGAGATCGCTTTTGGCCTAGTGGATAGACAGTTAAGCTACCAAGCCAAAGGTGAGTGATTTTATTCTACAGCATTCAGGACTGGTTTTAATTGTATTTGGTCAAACACTCTTCTAAGTGGTACAGCACTGGTCTG
>NW_006400133.1:1192956-1202198 GCF_000299155.1 Elephantulus edwardii
AGACCTGCAAAATATGTAAAACCACAGTTAATAGAATTGAAGAAAGAAATAGTGAGTACCATCATAGTGGTTGTTGTTGTTTAATGCCGTCGAGTCGTAGACGACTTATGGCGACCCTATGAATGAACACCCTGAGCACTGTTCATACATAGAATTTCCAGAGGCAAGCCATTTTGGAAGTGGATGCCGCTCTTGCTTCCAGGCTTGATTTAGTCAGGAAGCTCCAGCCAACACTGTCCACCATGTCCACCATAGTGGTAAGAGACTTTAATATACTACTCTCACCAAAGGATAGTCAACTCAAAAGAAATGTAAACCAGATGCAGAATCTAAACTACACATTCAACCAGTGCAACCTTGTGGATCTGTTCTGAAGTAAAACACAATTCACGTTTCCCTCAAGTGCACATGGTACATTCTACAGAATTAATCACATATTAGGACCCAAAGTAAACCTAAAGAAATTTTAAAAAAATTGAAATAATACAAAGTATATTATCAGACCACAATGCCATAAAGCTAGAAATGAACCACAAAAAGATAAAGCTTATAAATCCACCAAAGTAGAAGCTAAATAACACTCTCCCATAACATGAATGGACTAAAAAGGAAATAAATAATTAAATAAAAATAGTTTCTTGAAATAAATGAAAATATGATGTACCAAAAATATCTGGGATGCAGCTAAGGCAGTCAACAGGAAACAGTACCTAACAATAGGCAAACACATGAAAAAATGAAGAGAAAAGAAAAAATAGTGATCTAATTCAATACTTTCATCAACTAGAAAAAGAACAGCAATCTAACCCACTTACCTCTTGAAGACAGAAAATTATATGAATAAGAGCTAAAACCGATGAGATAGAAAAAAGAACAAAAAAGTGAAATGATAAAAAAAAAACAAGACCAAGAGCTGGTTTATCAAAGGGTAAATAAAATTTGAAAGCTTAACAGAAGAGAAAAAAAAGAAGAAGAGGACATAAATAACGTGTTTAAGGAATGTCAAAGGTACCATCCACAAAAGAACCAGAAGAAATTAAATAAATAATTTTGGAATATTATGAAAAATTATATTCTAAAAAATTTTAAAATCTAGAGGAAATGGACAAATCCCTTGAAACTCATGTCCTACCCAGATTGACAAGGACAAATGTAGGACACTTGAACAGATTAATCACAAAAGAAGAAATTGAGCAGGTCCTAAAAAAAGCCCTGGACCAGATAGCTTCATGGCAGAATTCTATCAAATGTTCAGAGAAGACTTCACAAGTTCTACATAAAATTATTTTAAAGAAGAGAATAAAAAAAATCCACACACAGGAAAAGAAGGAAGAGTACCAGAGTCTTTCTGTGAAGCAAGCATAACCCTAATATCAAAACCAGGCAAAGACATTACTAAAAAAGCAAACTACAGAACAATATATCTCATGAACATATATGTAAAAGTACTTAACAAAATCCTAGGCAATTGAAGCAAACGGCATATAAAAAAAAGTCATCATAACCTGGTAGGATTCATAATAGCTATGCAAGGATGGTTCAACATAAAAAAAATCAACGTAATTCACCCACATTAACCAAATAAATAACAATAACCACACCATATATAGAAATTGATGCATAAAAGGCATTTGTCAAAATCTAACACCTCTTCCTAGTTAAGACACTCAGTAAACTAAAATAGAAGGGAATTTTTTCAATATTGTGAAAAAAATATATATGCAAAACCAAGAGCCAATATCATTCTCATTGGAGAAAGACTAAGAACATTTACCTTGTTAACAGGTTCCACACAAGGATTCTCACTGTCATTCCTTTTATTCAATATTGTATTGGAAGTACTTGCTAGGACAATAGGACAAGAGAAAGATATCAAATGCATCCAGATCAGCAAATAAATGGTTAAACTGTCACTATATGAAAATGATATGATAGTGTACACAGAAACCCCCAAGGACTGAAAAACAAAAACAGAAACAAAAAACAAACAAAAAACCAACCAAACAAACAAAAAAACCCAAAAACAAAAACAAAAAACAAAAACCCAAAAACTGTTAGAGCTAGTGGACCAATTTAGTAGAGTGGCAGGATACAAGATCAATATCTGAAAGTCTGTGAGGTTCCTCTGCAGAACTCAAAGAAGGATGTCAAGAAAGCAATACCATTTAGAAAAGCAAACCACATATTGAAATGATTGAGAATGAACCTAACTGGAGACGCAAATGATGTGTACCATGAAAAATAGAGAACATTTCTGAAAACAATGAAAAGCCTAAATATATGGAAAAAAAATTTTCCCTGTTTATGCAAAGGAAAACCCAAATAGTGAAAATGGCAATCCTACCAAATGCAATCTACAGGTCCAGTGAAATCCCAATACAGATACCAAGTTCATTTTTTCAAGGAGATTTAAAGGGAAATTTTCAATTTTATTTGGAGAGGAAAGAGACCTCGAATAAGCAAAGCACTTCTGAAAAACAAACATGAAGTGAGTGGCATAAGCACTCCCTGATGTCAAAACCTACTACACAACACTAATATCTAAAACAGCACAGTACTGATACAATGGACAATGACCAAGCACATAGACCGATGGATCCATCCATCTATGGTCAACTAATATTCAACAAGGAAATAAAACCGATCAAATGGAGAAATGATAACCCTTTCAACAAATGGTGCTGGCAAAACTGGACTGCTACCTGCAAAAAGATGAAACAGGATCCACATCTCATATGATACACAAAAATTAACTCAAAGTGGATAAGAGACCTGAGAAAAAGTCTAGAACAATAAAGTTCATGAGACAAACTGGGACCAATATTAGAAGATCTAGACTATGGTATAAAGAGACTGCCAACCTCAACCATCTCTGACACACTCATTCCCACCACCCTAATCGCAGAATCAGTCCATCTCAGTGAGGGTCTTCCTCTTCTAGGCTATCCCTCCACCCTCCCAAACACGATATCCTTCTCCAAGAAACCATCCCTCCTTGCAACATGCCCAACGTATGTCAGATGAAAATTCAGAATCCTTGACTCCAAGGAGTATTCCGGCTTCGCTCTCTCCAGGACAGACCTGTTTGTTCTCCTAGCAGTCCATGGTATATTCAACATTCTTCTCCAGCACCAGAGTTCAAAGGTATCAATTCTCTTTCTATCATCCTTAGTCACTGTCAAACTCTCCTATGCATAGCT
Source organism: Elephantulus edwardii (assembly GCF_000299155.1). Lineage (NCBI taxonomy): Eukaryota > Metazoa > Chordata > Mammalia > Macroscelidea > Macroscelididae > Elephantulus > Elephantulus edwardii. The sequence continues at coordinate 1,196,157 of NW_006400133.1, forward strand.
ATGCATAGCAAGTAATTGTAAAGACTATAGCCTGGTTCAGATACACATTAGTCTCTAGCTTGATGTCGTTGTTCTTCAGTACCCTTGAGAGGTCCCTGACAGCTGACTTTCCCAATGCAATTCGTATCTTGAATTCCTGGCTGCTGGTACCAAGAGAGTTGACTGTGGAGCCAAGCAAACTAAAACTCATAACTATCTCAATCTCTTCACCATCCATACTGATGTTGCCAATTGGCTCAGTGGTGAGAATCTTTGTTTTCTCGATATTGAGCTTCAATCCATATGGGAGGCTGCAGTCCTTGACCTTCTGCAGCAAGCTCTTCAGGTCCTCCTCAGTTTCAGCAAGCAGGCTTGTGTCATCTGCATAATGCAGGTTGTTGATGACTCTTCCTCCAATCCTCATACCATATTCCTCCTCGTACAGCCCAGCATCTTGGATGATCTGTTCTGCATACAGATTGAAAAGGTATGGAGGCAAAATACATCCCTGATGGACCCCTTCTTGATTTTGAGCCATGTGGTGTCCTCTTGCTCTGTTCTAATGACTGCCTCTTGGTCCAAGTATTGGTTTTGCATAAGCACAATCAAATGTTCTGGGATTACCATTCTTCTCAGAGTCAGCCATAGCTTGTTGAGATCCACAGTCAAAAGCCTTTGCAGAGTCAATAAAGCACAGATAGACATTCCTCTGGTATTCTCTGGTTTCTGCCAAGATCCATCTAACATTAGCTATAATATCCATAGTACCGTGACCTCTTCTAAATGCAGCCTGCACATCTAGCAGTTTTCTGTTGAATATTGCTCTAGTCCTTTTTTATACTATTCAGTAGAATCTTGCTTAAATGTGAAAATCAATGATATTGTTTGATAATTTCCGCACTCTGTTGTGTCACCTTTCTTTGGAATGGGAACAAATATCGATCATTTCCAGTCATTTGGCCAGCTGGATGTCCTCCAGATTTCTAGGCAGAACTTAGTGAGCACCTCCAGAGCAGCGTCTCTTTGTTGAAATGTTTCCTTTGGTACGCCGTCAACTCCTAGTGCCTTGTGTTTTGCTAATTCTTTCAGAGAAGCTTGAAATTCCTCCTTCATCATCAAAGTTCTTGCTCATATGTTTTCATAAAATTCTTCTGTGTTGATCAGTTCCTTCTGATGCAGTGATTCTGTGTACCCCTTCCATCTTCTCTTAATGCTTCCTGGATCATTTACCATTCTACCCAAAGTATCCTTAAGTATTGCCACCTATGGCTTGAATTTCTTTTTCAACTTCTTCAGCTTAAGAAACACTGAGCAACTTTGGCCCTCTTGATTTCCTGACTCCAACTCTTTGCATATTTCATTATAGTATCTTGGTTTGTCATCCCGAGCTGCCTTTTAAAATTTTCTGTTCAGCTCTTTGATTTTTTTTTCTTCCGTTAGCTTTGGCTTCTCGGAACTTTAATGCAATATTCAGAGTCTCATATGACATCCATCTTGGTGTTTTCTTCTTCTGTTCCACTCCAGTAGCAGTGGTAAAGTTTAGCTGGGTAGCAAAAAATAAATGTTGGAGAGGCTATGTAAAGGTGGGAGCTCTCATATGCTATTGGTGGGATTGTAAAGTGGTACAACCATTCTGGAAGGCAGTGTAGCATTTCCTCAAAAAGTTGAACAGAGAAACTCCATATGACCCAGCTATTTCACTACTAGGAATATACTATAAGGAAATTATATCTGAGACACAAAGAACTGGACACCAATGTTCATAGCATTATTCACCATCTCAAGAACATGAAAACTGCTCAAATGTCAACTTCAACTGAACTGATTGAGAAATTATGGTACATTCACACAATCAAATACTATGGAACAACAATTAAAAAAAATACTACACGTAACTTAGGAGAGACTGGAGAGCATTATGCTAAGTGAACTCACTCAGACTCATAAAAACTTACTGCATAAGACCATTATTTTAAAAATAGAAGGATAACTAGCAAACATTTATGGAAAATCAAGAGGGGAAGAGGTGTGAGCAGAGGGGTGATCTTGGGAAGCTCAAAATAGCAGGTCACACAATTTGGAGGGTGGAGGGAGAGGGTAAAGAAAATGGAAAAGATCTGACAAGGACCTGAAAAGACAGTATAATAATGGGCATAGTTAAATGGTGATTTATTTTACAAAACATAATATATAGGGATGATTGTATGAAACACAATGAGAAGGAAGGATATCGTGACACACAATGTATGTGAACTTTGTAACAAATTAATATAAAATAAAAATTTTAAAAAGCCAAAAACATGGATTGGCACAGTGATTGTAACAATGGGGTCAAGTATACCAAAGATGATGAAGATGGTACATACAGGGAAGATCCATTGTTCATAGGGTCACTTTGAGTTATAATCTACTCAATGACACCTATCAACAAATACTCATTTATACATTCCAAAGCAAGACTTGAAAATGTAACTGCTTTAAACGTTGGTATATCGTAAATGGAACTTATATTTTTAAGTCATTTTGATATGTGAGCAAACTTACTCTGAAGTTTGAGCTCTTCTTTTGATTTCCTCCATCCATTTGCTGTTATTATTTCTCACATTGTGAGACAAAGACTTCTTTCTCAAACATTGTATTCGTTCAGAGAATATTACAATATTTTTAGAAGGTAATCTTCTAAATGCTAAGCAATCAAGACACTCTAGGATATTGACACAAATGACATGTTAGATCCAGACCTTATCAAATTGTAAGCTCAAATATTTCACTATGTGGTAATATGACTATGAATTAAGCAATTGAACTACAAGTGATACAATCTAACTTCCTGGGAATTTACTTATTGAAATTATGCTAACAACTTTTTATCCTCTTATTAACTTGCAGAGACTTTCAAGTAATCCAGAAATGTTTCAGACTAGCATACTCCTCAGCTTTTTGTAAGGTTATGATAAGCTACCTGTTTTGTTAGACATTTAGGTTCAGATCTTTCCTGGAAAACATCCTGGCATATGGTGTAACCACTGAATCCATCAGAGTGCCACTTTTCATATTGTTTTATGGGCAGTGAAACAAGGCACATTATGACTACTGGGAACAATAATTCACTGGGAGCTCCGTTTTTTCTTAACTCACTCACTAAATTATGAAGGCAGATTGTGTCTTGGCCTATACTAAAATTTATGGCATATACAAATTTTTCTCTAAATGTCCTTTCAACTGAAAGATATTTTGTAAAATGATGGAGGATTCTTATTCAGAATAGCAATGGGTGGGGGATGGCAACACATTATCCATACATGATTCTGACTGAAGCTGTTACAAGCAGTTGTAAAATACACTTTAACCTAAAGTCTACAAATGTACCAATGCAAATAAATATGATTTTCATAAGTGTATCACAGATGGTTGGCATAGCATACATTTAAATTCGATGTGATCTGCACTTATCTTCCCCAATTCCCTCTACCCTGTGTACTCATGTTCAATATTTTTAATTTATCACCAATATTTTAATTTCTCAAGGAGTTGTAAAACATATAACCCATAAACATCCCTATTAAAGGTAAATTTACATTTCATCTCACCCTCTTCTGTAAATGTATGATAACATAACATATTCTAACCAACTTTTGTCAAGACTTTACCTACAATGTCAAATATAAACCCTAGCAACTCTATATCATGAGAGGTCAGTGTTGGAATAAGGTTCACTGATCATTCCACTTTGCATTTTGATTATCAGTAGAGATGGATTAGGGATCAAATTGTCAAAAGAAGGCAGGCAGGGAGGGGATGGTTTAGAGCTTCAGTGTTATTCCTTGATGATTCCTCTACTGTCTTTTTCAATCTAGTTTCCTCTTAACTTAAATCTATTTGGCACTAATCAGTTCAAATAATAACTGCAATGTTATGTATCAGAGAAACACAGAATATGAATCTAAGAAACAAGGAATTAATTTGGATAAATTTGATGGTTTCTTCACATTCTGCCACCTAAATGCATTAAGATTTTCGATATTATGTCATAATTTCTGGTTTAGTTCCATCAAATTGAATAAATTAAGCTGCTTTTTAAAAATATATTTATCAAAAGTGTATGAAATATACTTCTTAAAATGTAAAGGGGAAATAGAATAGTTGATTGTGCTTATGTGAAATGTATAGTTGGGCCAGGAAGCAGTCATCAGAACAGAGCAAGGAAAAACGACATAATTCAAATTTGGAAAGGGTGTACACCAAGGATGTGCCCTATCTCCATATATTTTCAATCTATTTGCAGAACAAATCATTTGGAAACCTGGGCTCTATGAGGAAGAGTGTGGCATAAGGATTTGAGGAAGATTCATTAATGAATTGTGTTTTGCAGATAACACAACTCTACTTGCCGAAAATGAGGAGGACTTGAAGAAGTGCTTTCTGCAGAAGGTGAAGAACTTCAGCCTTAAATATCAATGAAAGTTAAACAAAGATTCTCACCACTGGGCCAATTGACAGCATCCTGATGGATGATGAAGTGATTGAGATTGCTAATAGCTTTAGTTTGCTTGACTCCACAGTCAACACTCTTGGTACCAGCAGCTAGGAAATCAAGAGACAACTTACATTGGGAAAGTTGGCTGCCAGGGACCTCTCAAGAGTACTGAAGAGAAATGATGTCAGTCTGAAGATTTAGGTGCACACTGATCTAGACCATAATATTCACAATTGTTTGCTTTGAATCAGAAAGTTGGACAATGACTAGGGATGGAATAAGGAGACTTAATGTCTTTGAGCTGTGGTGGTGGAGAAGAGTACTGAATATACCATAGACTGCCAGGAGAACAAACAGATTTTTCCTGTTGTTGTTAAGTGCCATCGAGTTGTAGATGACTCATAGTGACCCTATGAATGAAAGGCCTGAACACTTGTATAACTTTCATCATTTCTCTAAGTTCATAGGGTTTATGGAGGCAAGCTATTTTGGGTGGGGATCCCACTCATGCTTCCAAACTTGTTTTAATCAGGTAGGTACACCAAACACTTTCCACCATGGGTGACCATTATCACATTTGACACATCAGTGTCACAGTGAACAACATCACAGCAACCATGAGTTACCTCTGTAAAGCAAATGGAAAGACCAGTGCTATGCCATTTAAGAAGAATGTTTGACCAAAATTCCTATAGAGGGTGAAACCAGGGTTTTCCTTGGAGGCAAGGATTCTGTGGCTTCATATGACATACTTTGGAAGTATTTCAAGGATGGACCCGTCCTTGGAGAGGGATAACTTTCTTGGAAGGGGAGGGGGGCATAACAAGTGAGGAAGACCCTCAATGAGATGGATTGATTCACTGACTGGGGTAATGTGGGTAGGTGTGTCAGAGACAATAAGTTTGGCTCAGCTTAGAGCAAGGGTCAGGGTCACTATGAGTCTCAAGCAACTTGACGGCACCTAACAACATTAAAATTTATAAGAAAATATTGAACTCTAACACTGAACAGTTTTAAAATTAATACTTAAGACTTGGTTATATATTTAAGTTAGTTACTGCAGAAGGACAACATATGTCACAGCCCATGTAGTTATTAATTTTTAAAAAGTAGATAGACTCTTAAAAGAAAAAGCCTAACCACAATCACTTTTTTTGAAGACAAAAATATAGGAGAGACATTCTTGGAAACTATTAACTGAAAGAGTAAGAAAACATTTAACAAATTGTAAACATTTAGGAAGTGAATTTAAGAGAATCTATAATACTAACAATTCTTTTCTCAAATTTTATGAGAAAGTTTACAACAGAAAAAAATGTTAAGAGATACAATATTACATTTCCCCCAACAGTTTATAGGAAAGACCAGAGAAAAGATAAAAGTTGAAGATGAAAAGCTGAAGTTGAATAAGATCTGGTAGTTGTTGTTGTTGTTATGTGCCGTCGAGTCGTTTGCGACTCATAGCGACCCTATGCACAATAGGCCTAAACCCTGCTCTATCCTGCGCCAATCGCACGGCCTCTGACACACCCATCCCGATTACCCCAGTCACCGAATCAATCCATCTCATAGAGGGTCTTCCCCTC
>NW_006400133.1:1209918-1210506 GCF_000299155.1 Elephantulus edwardii
CCATTGGGAAAGTCTGTTGCCAGGGCTATATTTATAGTACTGAAGAGCAATGATGTGAGTCTGGAGAGAAAGGTGTGCCTGATGCAGGCCTTCCTCTTTGTAATTATGTGCTATCTATCAGAAAGTTGGACTAGAGATGATAGAAGGAGAGTTTGTGAGTTGTGGTGCTGGATAAGAGTATTGAATATACCATAGAAAAATAGGAGAACAAACAGATTTGTCCTAGAGAGGGTAAAACCAGGCTGTCCTTGAAGTCAAGAATTCTGAAACTTTGTCTGCTACATTTTGGGCATATTGCAAGTAGTAACTAGTCCTTGGAAAGGAACATCATTCTTGGGAAGGTGGAGGGACAGCACAAGACAGAAAGACATTCGATGAGATGGACTGATTCAGTTACTGGAAAATGAGGGTAAATGTGTCAGAGACAATAAGTTTAGCTGAGGATAGAGCAGGGAGCAGAGCTGTTGTGCATAAGGTGACTATGTGTAACAAGTGACTTGATAGCACATAGCAAAAACAACTATATATGTATGTATGTATATATGTGTGTACATATATATATGTGTGTGTATATGTATATATATATAT
>NW_006400133.1:1210606-1212626 GCF_000299155.1 Elephantulus edwardii
GTCTTCGCTCATTAGTGTTCAAGGCCTCAAACCTGTTCCTGAGATGATTCTGAAATTCAGGTGGTATGAAATCAAAGTCATATTTTGGCTCCTGTAAACTCACCAAGATCTGGAAGAGATTAGTAAAAAGGGGAAAAACTCAGGTCAGAGTTTGGTTTATAACATATTTGAAAACATATGTAGTATGAATTAAGAAAAGATGAGGTTTTATACTTAAATTCAAATAAAGGGTATAATAAAATTGTTATTATTCCAGTTTAACTGCCAGAAATTCAAAGTATATTCCGGAGAGGCTGTGGTGTGAGAGAAATTATTGTTGATGTCAGAAACATTTTTACTTGTGTTTTATTTATTATGCAAAAACATTTGATTGCGTGGATCATAATATGTTATCTACAACATCAAAAAGAATAAGAATTCCAGATATTTTATTGGGCACATACAAAATCTATACATAAACCAAGGAGCAGTTTCTTGAACAGAACAAGTAAGCATGGTTTAAAATCAGGAAAGGTGTGATAAGGGTTACATCATTTCTCCATATCTATTTCATCTATATTCTGAGCAGTAATTCTAGAAGCTGGATTATATGAAGAAGGCTGTGTCATCAAAATCAGAGAAAGCCTCATCAAAAGCCTGTATTATGAAGATGACACAACCTTGTTTGCAGAAAGTAAAGAAGACTTGAGACACTACAGAAGATTAAAGACTACAACTTTTATTTTGGGTTAAAACACAACATCACAAAAATCAGTATCTATACCACTGGACAGATAGGCCATGACAGATGGAAAAATGATTGATGTTATCTCCCATTTAAATTTACTTGTATCCATAATCAACATTCATGGTGACAATAGTAAACAATAAAAGATGGGTTGTCTTGGGGAAATATGTCATCAAGAACTTCTCTTCAAAATTCTAAAGAGTGAGGATGTCAGTTTAAAGTCCTAGATATGCATAATCCAAGCCATGATATTTTCAATCATTCCATATGCATCTGAAAGTTGCCCAATTAACAAAGCAGATTATAGAAGAACTGATGTTTTTCAGTTGCAGTGTTGCCAAAAATTATTGTATATCCTACAGACTGGAAAAAGAACAAACAAATCTATCTTGAAGGAAATGTAACCTGAGAGCCCCTTAGAGGCAAAATTGTAAAACTTCATTTAATCTACTTTGAGTGTATTTCCCAAGGAATCAGGACTTGGAGAGAGATGGGAAAGGCAAAGTGTCAAAGAAAGACCGACCCTCAACAGGCTGGATTGATACAGTAACTATCACAAAGGGTCTAATTATGGCTATATTCTAAAAATAGTGGCTGATAGGGCAAGGTTCAAATCTTTGTTCATTGGCTCATTATGATTTGTAGTCGTCTTGCTGACACACACACAAGACAGTAAATGGAAATCTGGTAAGTTATTGTGTAAGCAGTTGCACTCTCAAGTCTAAGACAGGAAGGAAAAGTTCACCACCTAATCCAAGGTAGAAAACTGGACAATCCCTCCAGTGCAGTTTTCATCCTCTCAAAATCTGCTTGCGGATCAGCTATGAGCCAATTCTGACACATAACAACATAGAAAATGTCTCAAGTTTGTTGTTAAGAAAATCCAGAACCACTTCCAAAGAAATTATATAAATTTTTATGTATGTTTACATTGTATGGAAATTCCAGTTGCTGCATATCTTTGCTTGCACTTGGGATGGAATTTTTTTTTCTAATTTAAAAGTAATGCCTTTTATTCTGAAAACAAAAGCAACTGGAAAATAGTCAATGCACAAAGAAAAATTACTTCTACTCCTAACATTCAGAAAGAACAATCACCAACATTTTAGAAATAAATTGTATTGTGTTTTCAAGTATACTATTAACATTTGAATTATATTTCTTGAATTTTCCCCTTGAACTCACACATAGTTGATTGTTAATGAGGCTATAACATCTGAACTATTTTTTAATTTACTTTTTCCATCTTCTAATATTTCAAGTATTTACAGCAGTATGTTTAGTGATTATGTG
>NW_006400133.1:1213121-1216861 GCF_000299155.1 Elephantulus edwardii
TTTTCCTAACCTATGGCTTATCTTTCCATTTTTACAGTCTTTTAAAGTGTAAAGCTTTATTTATTTACTCATTTATTTACTTTTCAGTCTGTGACTGTTGTTAGCTCTTTTACTCTAGTTGGTCTCCAACTACTGGTAGTCCCATGTAGCCATCTAGTTGTAATAGCACTCATTCTTCAAAATACTTTTTTCTTATTGAATTTTCTCTTAAGATTTGGGTGAAATCAGCTGTTGTCAGAATGGGAATTGTGTTGCCCATATTTTATTTCCCAGTAGTCTTGCTTTACCTTCACCTTCTCAGTGAGTCCTCCTCTCTTTCTTGTGGTGATAAAACTAAACTTACACCTTTGGTAAATGGCATTGTTGTTGTTGATTGCCTTTGAGTAGAGCACAACTCAGAGTGATCCTATGAACAAAAGGCCTACAGCCCCTCTACAACTATTGACATTATCAAAGTTCGTAGAGTTTCAGGAGACATAATGTTTAGGAAGTGGATGCCACTCCTGCTTCCAAAGCTGGCATTAGGAGTAGGATTTTTGTTTTGGTTTTTGTTGGTTTCTTCCTCTTTGCTCAGCAGTAGGTTATTAGGTGCATTCTAGTCGAGTACAACTCAGAGTGACCCTAAGTACAACAAATATGAATCCTGTCCTGTGCCATCCTCACCTCATAATTCCTGACACACTTATGCCTACTGCAGCAGTCACTCTACAAATCCATCTGGCTGAGGGTATTCCTCTCTTTTGCTGACTCTCCTCCTTTCCAAATATGATGTCCCTCTTCAAGGAATAACAAAATCATAGCAACATGCCCACATTATGTGAGATGAAACTTTATCATCTTTGCTTCCATGGTGCGTTTTGGCTACACTTTCTTCAAGACATATTTATTTGTTCTTCTAGCAATCCATGGGATGTTCAGTACACTTTGCCAACACTGGATCTCATAGGCATCAATTTTTCTTCTGTCATTCTATTCATTGTCCAGCTCTCCGATGCATAGAAAGTAAATAAAAAGACTATGGCTTAAATCAGATACAGCCTAGTCCTAAAGCTGACATGATTTCTCCTCAATAATTTGGAAAGATCCTTAACTACAGAAGTTCCCAGTACAACATATCTCCTGACTGTCAGCACCAAGGTTCTTGATTGTGGATGCAAGTAATATGAAGGTGTTGACTGTTGCTTTCTTTCTTCAGCTGTCATGATGTGGCCTATCAGTCCAGTGGTAAGAATTTTGCTTCCTTGACACTGAAATTCAATCTATATGGAAGGCTGTATTTTTTCATTGTCTGTAGCAAGTGTTTCAAATCCGCCCTACTTATAAGCAAGAAAACTTTGCTTGATGACTAGAGGAATAGCTCATTCTTTTAATTTAACTATGGCAGTTTCATGTCTCTTTCTCAATCTCAGTGCTCCTTTCTTAGGAAGGAAACTTTTCTGCTCTATCTATATACAAAAAAGGGAAGATTGTTGCTGATAGGTGCCTTTGAGACAATTCTGTCTGATAACTTCCTCATAGAAAGTAGCAATGACAGGTTCTGAGCCATCATCATGATCATTGCAATGTTTTAGTCCAATGCTGCAGCCACTATTCTAATCCATCATTTAAGATTTTTTTTTTCAGCTGACTTTCAACTTCACCAAGTTTGAGATCTTTCCACAGGGATTTATCACACTGTATAACATATCCATCCTCATGATGATAAACTCTCATCCTCATCTGTAGGAAATATATTGACTATAAAGCTTCCACGGCAAATTTCTTCATTGTTTAAGCAACATGTTGTTGTTGTTATATGCCATCAGGTAACCTGCAACTCATAACAGCCCTATGTACAAGAGTTTTAAACCCTGCCCTATCCTGTGCCAATCTCACTATCTCAGACACACCTACCCCAATTACCCAAGTCACTGAATCAATCCATCTCATTGAGGGTCTTCCTCTCTTACACTATGCCTCTAACCTCCTAAGCATGACATCCTTACTCAAGGATTGGTTCCTCCGTGCAACATGTCCAAAATATGTCAGAAGAAACTTCAGAATCCTTGTCTCCAAGAAGCACTCTGGTTTTACCCTCTCTAGAATGAATATATCCATTTTCCTAGCAGTCCAAGCTATATTCAATACTCTTCTTCAACATCACAGCTCAAAGGCATCAATTCTCCTTCTATCCTTCCTAGTCATTGTCCAACTCTCTATGCATAGCAAGTGATTGTAAAAACCATGGCCTGTATCAGGTGCACCTTACTCTCCAGACAGACACCATTGCTCTTCAGTACTTTGGAGAGGTCCAACAGCAGATTTTCCCATCTCAATACACATTTTAATTTCCTGGCTGCTGGTACCAAGAGTGTTGACTGAGGAGCCAAGCAAACTAAAACTGTTAATAATCTATTCCTTATCCATCCTGCTGTCAATTGGCCCAGTGCTGAGAATCTTTGTTTTCTTGATATTGAGCCTCAATCCATGTTGAAGACTGCAGTCCTTCACCTTCTGCCCCAAAAGCTTCAGGTCCTCCTCAGTTTCAACAAGCAGGGTTGTGTCATTTGCATAACAGATTGTTGATGAATGTTCCTCCAATCCTGATGCCATACTTCTCCTCATACAGCCCAGTCTCCCAGATAAACTGTTCTGCCTATAGATTGAAAAGGTCTGGAGATGGGACACCTCCCTGGCATACATCCTTTCCAATTTTGAACCATACAGTGTTTCCTTGCTCTGTTCTGATGACTGCGTTCTGGTCCAAGTTTAAGTTTTGCATTAGCACAATCAAGTGTTCTGGGATTCAATTTTCTCAGAGTCAACCACAGTTTGTTGTGATCCACACAGTCAAAAACCTTTGCATAATCAATGAAACAGAGATAGACATTCCTCTGATCCTCCTGGCTTTCAGCCAAGATCCATCTGACATTAGCCACAATATTCCAAGTATCATGACCCCTTCCAAACCCAACCTGGCCTTCTGGGAGTTCTCTGTTGATGTGTTGTTCCAGTCATTTCTGGATAATCTTCAGTAGAATCTTGCTTGCATATGATATCATTGATTTTGTTCGATAATTTCCACATTCCATTTTATCATCTTTCTTTGGAATAGGAACAAATAAAGATCTGTTCCAGTCAGTTGGTCAAGTGGTTGTCCTCCAGATTTCTTGATACAACTTGATGATCACATCTAGGGCAGCACCTTTTAGTTGAAATACATCAATTGCTATACCATCAATTACTGGGACCTTATTTTTTGCAAATTCCTTAAAAGTAGCTTTCTTCATCACCATATTTACTATATTTTGTCCATAATGTAATTTCAAATTTTCCATACTTGGTTTATCTTATTTCTTTTCAAATTTTTGCATACATATAACTCAATTGAAAACATTGTACCTTGGTTTGGATGATGAACTTTGTTGTTATTATGCACCATTGAATTAACTTCAACAAATGGCAATCCTATGAACAACAAGTTAAGAAAATATGATTCTTACCACTGGGCTTACTGGCATCTTAGTAATACATGGTGAAGAGATTGAGATAGTTAACAGCTTTAGTTTGCTTGGCTTCACAATCAACACTCTTGTATCAGAATCCAAGAAATTAAAAGATTAATTCCAACTGATTTTTGTATGTTGATCTTGTATCCTGCTACTTTGCTGAATTGGTCAACTACGTCCAATAGTCTTCTTGCTGAGTCTTTAGGGTTTCCTAAGTATACTATCATGTCATCAGCATAGAGGGATAATTTT
>NW_006400133.1:1217804-1218746 GCF_000299155.1 Elephantulus edwardii
GGATAATTGGGATGGGAGTGTCAGAGACAGTGTGATTGGCACAGGACAGAGCGGAGTTTAGGGCTGTTGTACATAGGGTCGCTATGAGTCACAGGCGACTCGACGGCACCTAACAATAACAACAACATCATTGATTCAGGCCTATTATTATTGCCCATCTTTTCAATTACTCATTGAATCTTACCTATTCTTTTAATCTCTCATCCTTCCATTAACCTCAGATATCTAAATTATTTCTATTCTTCCCCCCTTCAACTTCTTTTTCCCCCTCTCCATTTCACTTTTGAACATTTAAACACATTTTGCTCAGCCTTTCTAAAGCTAGATATATACCCAAAGGAAATCAGAAGGGAGTCTTAAAGATATGCACACATGAGTCCATAGTAGCCTTATTCACCGAACAAGAAAATAGTAATAGCTCACATATCCATTAACAAATGAATGTACTGAGAAATTGTGGTGGTGGTGGTAGTGTTAAGTGCCATCGAGTCGCTTGCAGATCTCAGCAACCCTATGTACAATAGCCCTAAACCCTGCTATGTCCTGTGCCGATAGCACTGTCTCCGACACAACCATCCCAATTACCCCAGTCACTAAGTCCACCTCATAGAGGGCCTTGCTCTCTTGTGCTGTCCCTCCACCTTCCCAAGCATAATATCCCTCTCCAAGGACCAGTCCCTCCTTACAATATGTCCAAAGTATGTTAGATGAAGCCTTACAATCCTTGCCTCCAAGCAACAGCCTGGTTTAACCCTATCCAGGATGAATCTGATTGTTTTCCTAGCAGACCATGGTACCCTCAATACTCTTCTCCAGCACCACAGCTCAAAGGCATCAATTCCCCTTCTATCCACTGTAGGCATTGTCCAACTCTCTGATGCATAAAAGTAATTGCAAAGACCATGGCCTGTATCAGACAAAGCTTAGTCTCCAGAGAGACAG
>NW_006400133.1:1218846-1230344 GCF_000299155.1 Elephantulus edwardii
ATCACTTGTTATACATCAGAGAGCTGGACAATGACTAAGGAGGATAGAAGGAGAATTGATACCTTTGAGCTGTGGTGCTGGAGAAGAGTATTGAGGGTACCATGGACTGCTAGGAAAACAAAAAGGTTCATCTTGGAAAGGGTCAAACCAGGATGCTCCTTGGAGGCAAGGATTCTGAGGCTTCGTCTAACATACTTTGGACGTGTTGTAAGGAGGGACCAGTCCTTGGAGAGGGACATCATGATTGGTAGGGTGGAGGGACAGCGCATGAGAGGAAGACCCTCTATGAGGTGGATTGATTCAGTGATTGGGGCAATTAGGATGGGTTTATTGGAGATGGTGCAATTGGCATAGGACAGAGCGGAGTTTAGGGCTGTTGTACATAGGGTCACTATGAGTTGCAAGTGACTCGACGGCACATAACAATAACAACAACAATAATTTGTTTTATGATCTGTTCTCTCTTTTTTTTTTCCAATGGGTCTGTTCAAGTGTTCTAATTCAATCTTTGTCAGTTTGGATGAACTTTAAGTTTCTAAGTATTTGCTCATGTCCTTTAGTTTTTCACACTACTTTGAGTATAGTTTTTCAGAAAAATTCCACCTTTCATTTCAATTTATTCTATTATGATTATCACCCCTTTTATCATTTATTTAGATTATTGGTGTCTTGTTTTGTTAACTTTGTTAATGGTATATCCATTTTATTTAGCTTGTTAAATAACCAGTTCCTGGTCTTTTTGATATTTACAATTACTTTTCTGTTTTCTATTCCATTTATTCCTGCCCTAAGTTTTGTAATTTCCTTTCTTTCAAAGGTTGTTGGGTTTTCTTGCTGTTTTTTCCTCTACTTGTTTGAGATGCTATGTTAAATATTCTATTATCGTTCTCTCTTCGTTTTTGAAGTGTTTGCTTATTGCTGTGAATTGACCTCTACGTTCTGTTTCCTAGAAGTCTTGGTAAGTTGTACTTTCATTCTCATTTGTTTCAAGAAACTATTTTATTTCAGTTTTTGTTTCTTCTATTACTCACTCATGTTCAAGTAGGGTGTTTTTCAACTTCCTGGTTTATGGTATTTTCTCCTTTATCCTCTTGTTATTAATTCCTAGTTTTGTAGCACTTTGGTCTGAGAAAATGGTTTGCATTTTTGTGCTTTTTTTTCATGTTCAGGGTGAATTTGTGACTTAAAATATGATCCATGTCTGCTGGAGTAGAATAGATATTGAACTTTTGGAGGAGGTGAATTTGCCTGTATATATCTATTTAATCATTGATTGCTTGCACCAGTTAGTTCTTCAACTACTTTGTTAAATTTCTTTTTGGTAGTCCTATCTTTCTTTGACAGTAGTGTACTGAAGTCTCCTACTACTCTCATAATGTCATCTATTTTTTTTTAATTCTTTTAATGTTTCTTTGTGTCTTTTTCAGATGTAGCATTTAGTGCTTAGATATTTATTATAGTCATGTCCTCTTCTATTAGCCCTGTAGCATTATAAATAGAATCATTTCTTATAATTTCAGATTGTTTTTGTGGTGAAATATATTTTACCAGGGACTAATCTTGCTACTTTTACTTTTTTTCCTGGTTTTTGTTTGTTTGGAATATTTTCTCTACCCATTATATTTTGTCTTTGTTTTCATCTTTCAAGTGTGCCTCTTGGAGAGAACATTTTGATAAGCAATTAGGCTTTTACTCAATCTGCTACTCTTTTTCTCTTCAGTGGTGCATTTAAACAATTCACATCCAGTATCATTTTTGAGAGGTAAGGTTTTACTGCTGTCCTTCTAAAATATATTTTTAGTGTTGTTGCTGATTACATTGATCCATCCTCCTTTCTGTGGTGTCTTTGTGAAAAGGATTTCCTTTAATATTTCCTGAAAAATTGGTCTTGTTTTAACAAACTCAGTTTTTATTTTTCTGAGAATATTTTTGATCTCTCCTTCATATTTGTTAGACAATTTTTCTGAGTACAGTTCTTGGCTAATAGTTGTATTTCTCGAGTGTTTGATATGTATTATCCTAGTGTCTTCTTGCTTACATGATTTCTGCTCAGAAATTGGCACTTTAATTTATTTTATCTCCTTGATAGGTTATTCTTCCTTTCTCTTTAGCTGTTTTAAGAATTCTCTCCCTTTCTTTGATTCTGGTGAATTTGACTATGATACAGCTTGGTACTTCTCTATTAGTCTATTCTGTATGAGATTCACTCAGCTTCTTCTATGTATATTCTCTCATTAGTCATGATACCTAGAAAGTTTTTCTCTGTAACTCTTCCACAACTTTCTCAGTGTCCTTTTTGACTCTTCATGTTCTGGAATTCCAGTTAGGCCATGCTATTCCTCTTGATGATGTTCCACACTATTCATTGTCTGTATTCATTTTTCTTTCTTTCTGATTCTCCCTTTTGTTCTAGTAGATCTATCTTCTATTTCTCTAATTTTGTGCTCCTTCAGTTCTTCTCCTCTGTCTTTCCAATATGTTGACAACTTCTGGGACCCTGATTCTAATATTCTGGTTTGCTGTTTCTTATTTTTCTAGTGCCTCATTTGTTTTATCTGCATTTTCTTGAATTGTTTTCTAAGTTCTTCTTGGCTTTTACTTTTAATCCTGAAATTCTCCAAGTTTTTCTTTCATATATTGAAAATATCTGTCCATTATACTTGTGAGGTCTGTGTCAGAAATTTCCATCAGACTTTCAAGCTTCAGGAAATTTCATTGATTCTGTGTTCTGGTCACTTTGGGGGTGACATTTTGCTTCAATTTTGTGTAGTCTGCTTCTTCTGTGTCATTGCTGTAATAAAGTTTTTCTTGCCTGGGGTACTAGCAGGTCCTGGACCTAATGACCCTGGCTGGGGAGTTCACTGCTCTAAAGGAGGGAAGGACAGCTCACCCATCCAGATTATCTCTTGGCCCTGAGGTCATGGAAAATACTTGCTTAAGTTGAGGAGCTCAACACTCCATTATGGAAGGAGAAAGAAACTCACCCTGCCTCTGGTCCTTCCTCTTGGTCTTCTGGCAAGGTTTGCTGGGTTGAAGAGCCCACTGTGAAGTGAACTTGCTCTGCCTTTGTTCTTTTCTCTCTTCCATTTATTTGGAATGTTCAACATGGCTCAAAGCCCTTTAGAAAGGAACTAGAGGAGAACTCATCTACTCTGCTCCTTTCTTTCTGATCCCACAACTAAGTTCCCTGGAGCTGTGGAGCCCACCAAGAAGGAAAGCAGTTCTGTCTTTGTTCTGAGGCTTCAAGGAAGATTGTCCCAGTCAGGAGCATACCCAAAAGGAAACTCAAGAGAATTCTGTCTACTTCGGTTTCTTCCTCTTTTCTTATAGCAGCAATTTTTTCTGTGGCTATGGAGTTCCCTGAGCACTTGCTGCAGAAGGTCAAGAACTGCAGCCTTCATTATGTATTGAAGCTCAATATCAAGGAAACAAAGATTCTCACCATTGGTCCAATTGACAGCATCAGGATGGATGATGAAGAGATTGAGATTGTTCACAGCTTTAGTTTGCTTGTCTCCACCATCAACACTCCTAGCACCAGCAACCAGTAAATTAAAAGATGTATTGCGTTGGGAAAGTCTACTGTCAGAGACCTCTCCAAAGCACTGAAAAAAATGACGTCAGTCTGAAGACTAAAGTGTGTCTGACCCAGGCTATGGTCTTTGCAATCACTTGCTATGTGTCAGAGAGCTGGACAATGACTAGGGAGGGTAGAAGGAAAATTGATGCCTTTGAGTTGTTAGAGAAGAGTATTGAATATATCATGCACTGCTAAGAAAAAGAACAGATTCATTCTGGAGAGGGTTAAATCAGGCTGCTCCTTGGAGGCAAAGATTCTGAAGCTTCATCTGACATACTTTGGATATGTTGCAAAGAGGGACCAGTCCTTGGAGAGGGATGTCATACTTGGGAGGGTGGAGGGACAGTGCAGGAGAGGAAGACCCTTAATAAGATGGATTGATTCAGTGACTGGGGTAATAGGAATAGGTGTGTCAGAAACAGTAAGATTGACATAGAATAGAGCATGGTTTAGGGCTGTTGTACATAGGGTGACTATGAGTCGCAAGTGACTCGATAACACATAACAACATTAATGGAATTTCCGGGAAAGGGAAATTTTTCTGTCTCTATCCTGGGACTTCTGGGCATTTCATGCAGTGGGAGCTCACCTGGAGTATGCTCAAGTTGCTTCTTTTCCTTCCTATCTGGTTCCACAGCAGCAAAGTTTTCTGTGGCTATGGAGTCCCCCAGGAAGAATCTTGTTCTATATAATTTTTGAGAAGGATGTGGAACTTCCTCACAGGAAGGCTTGTTCTTTTCTGATTGTAGCCCTGTCTCCTGAAGCCCTCCTTTGTCTATGGAGTAGTTTCCTAACTCTTTTCTCCACTCTCTTTGACAGTTCTGGAGGAAGGTCTTTGTCTCTTATTTTCTGCTCTAGGAATGTATTCCTGTAGCTGCTGATTGCTAGAGCCTCCCAGCTGAGGTCCATAGATAGTACAACAGGATAATGTCCCAAGCAAGAGCTGTTTGGGTGGATCCTATATGTTGGTACTCCCTCTTTGGTTTGAGGACCACAGGCCTGACAGTTTGAATTGGATCTAAAGTGCAAACGTTGTCTCTGGCTGCTGTTTGTCCCAAGATCACAGGCTTCTAGAGAATACTAGGTAAAATGGCAGTAGGAGATGCCGAAGTCCTTCTCTTGCTGTTGGATGCCTCTCTTTCCCAAGACCTAAAAAAATGACTATTAAAAATGAATGTATATGTACTACAAAAAAATAATTAGAATGTTGCTGTGGACTAACAAGTTAGAACTAATTTACAACTAATCCTCCAGAATGTTGTAAAAGCATTAAATAGCAGCAGTGGAAATTGTCCATATTAATCTCATGGAGTAGCTGGTGGATTTGAAATGCATGCCTTTGGTTGGCTGCCCAAATCCTTACCACTAAGTCTAAATTTTATGGAATTAACTTTTCATAGAGATACTTGCTAGTCACACAGAGGTCACACCTCTCAACTGATTCAAATACACAACCCTTTCCATGGCAGAAAGATGTTCATATCCAAGATAACTTAGAGCCTCTAACAACCTGCTAGAGGAACAGCTATAAATTGATTCTGAAATGGCAGGACTGAGTAAAATTTTATAGTCTTGTATCTAGACACTAAAGATATAAAGATGTATAGGCATGCAATATTTTTATTTTCTATAAGGGCAATGAGAGATAATTAATATGCAATTAATTCATGTTTTTGTTTCTAATAATAATAATAATAATATTTAAATAACATTGAATTATCTTTATAATATTTCCATATTTTCTAAATACTCTGTAAAGTACTTAAATTATTTAATACTCTGAAATAGTTTGTATATATTTTTTAAATGAATAATGATATGGTAATTTACAACATTTTCTACTTAATTTTTACTTCTTATAGATAATATTAAATTAGGACAAATCTATGATGCTGCCAATGATAAATATGGCACTGAGTGAATGCAATACTTTCCTCTGAATTACCAAATTAACTATTGACAAATAAAGCAGTAGAACTATGGTTTTCAAAGTTCTAAGGGATTTTGCTTTTGTGCTAAGCCAGATTAATTAATAAATCAAAAAGGGAAACAAAGATTGGAATTTGTAGTCAAATAAAATTAATGGTAGTCTATCTTTTCTGTGGCTTAGGAGTTACAATTCAAGACCAAATAAATTGTCACTTTTTTCATAATTCGTTGTAATAATTAAAGTCATCCAATTGAAACTGAATTTAGTCTTCTGATACAGTCTCACTTTGACAATAATCATTAAAACACTATAATTTATTATTTACATTTATACTTTTCACACTATTTACTGACAGGCTCTATAAACTTTAACATCTTGTACTCTTGTATTATGAGCTGGAGTCAAACCTTTTGAATAAAGCTTCTGTGGTAGAAACATATTATCATCTGATATTTAACAAATGTTCGAATGGAATAATTTTTAATCATTTAGAACAAAATCTCAACTAAAATGTATTGAAAAAGTATATGTTTGAATGTATAAAAAGTAATTCCTTTATAATATTTATTGTACACAGCAGAATTATATTAATGATTTCTTCTGAAATCATTAGTGATTTTCTTATATTTCTTTTTATGTTTGTGTATCTATATCTATATTGATATAAGAGCCCTGCCACCCAAAAGATATGAAAAAGTTGGCTCAGGATAGGGCAAGGTTCAGAGCTGTTGCTCATAAAGTAACTATGAGTCATTGGTAACACAACAGTAATTAATAATACTATTGTATATACACACAAAGATATATAAAAACACTTGATCACTTTGATTCTGATTCATTGAAACCTTATAAGAAAGAGTATAGAACAAGCTGTCAAATCCTTCCCCAGCATAGCTCCTGATTACTTGAACCACAGACTTTTTTGTTTGCATCTGTCCACTTTAACCCTAACCCTGCCAGTTATGTCTCTTTTCTTTTCTCTCTCTCACTCTGTGTGTACATGCACATATGTATATATACATAAAGCTATAGTGGTTTCTGAGTATTTTTCTATTTGGAATAAATCTATAGCTGACCCTCCAGTATGGGAAGCCAATACTAAATATTTGTAATAAACTGAAGCTATTTTAGGATGTGGGGAAGGCAAGGTTCAAGCTAGTGTTCACCCTGAGGCACTAAGGCAATCCTTAAGGGTTTACCAGATTCTTGCATTTGCTAATGCCTCCCTCCTGAGTCAAGCAGAAAGTTTTCTATAGAAAGAGTCTGGCTTTATTTGCATTGAATTCTCTTTGTGATTTACTTCCAGTAATTTTCAATAAAGATACAGAGAAGCTTGGAGTCTTCAGTCAAGAACTGCTGACCCCCTGTTTTATGCTCTCTGTTCTATCTCATTCCTCACTGTATGTGTCATTATTAATAATTATAAAATTACTTTACCCTCTGTCTGCAACGCTCCAGTGAGTTTTTAGAGGCAGTAAATGGTATGGGAGAAGATTGCCTGTTTTTCTCTCACAGACCACAAAACCACATATCTTTGTGTTGGCAGTGCAATTCCTTACCACTAAGACACAAATACATAAAGGTCCATATATAGAAATACTTTCCTACAGAGTTTCATATAGAGAAAAATGTACAAATATATACACTGTTTGTACACACATACACACGTATATGCAAAAGTATGTTTATATAATTTAATCTTTTTTACTCCTCTTTATAACCTGTCCTTTGCTATTGGAAAACAGTCTCATAATACTTCTAATACTAAAGAAATAGTTTTTACATGTACTAAGAAAACACTTAGGAAATATTCTTTTAATGAAAATGTAGTATCTATTATGATAACTGCCATTTTCTCGCAGAACATGGTGGTTGAGAAAAGATGTGAGATTTTCTAGGACAATTTTCTTCTGTGTACGGAGAGACAGGTCCTTGGAGAGGGACATCATGCTTGGGAGGATGGAGGGACAGCGCAGGAGGGGAAGGCCCTCTTTGAGATGGATTGACTCAGTGATAATCGGATGGATGTGTCAGAGGCAGTGTGATTGGCACAGGATAGAGCAGGGTTTAGGGCTGTTGTACATAGGTTCGCTATGAGTTGCAAGTGACAGCACATAACAACAGCAACAGCAACATATGTCTATAAATAATTTGGTCTTAAAAATGGAGATTTAGCTACAACCCAGCTTCAGATATATCCAACCACTCCAAAATATATCAATGTCCCATAAAAACAATCAGTAACATTTATATATAAATAATTTAAATCGTATAAACTTCTTCAGTTCCTTCTTGTTTTAAGAATGTCTTCCAAATACCACCTTAGTTCATCTTTCTGACTTCTGTAGAGTGTAACTGACTCATAGCTAAAACTTCACTGCGTCTTCAGTAGCTATAAGTCTCAAAGGAGAAGATTATCTTTCTTTAGTAGAGCAGCTGATTGATTAAAACTGCTTGACTTTGGGTTTATAGTACAACTGTTTAGGCCATGAGAATGTCCAAAAGACAGTCAGTTTATAACCACCAGTTGTTCCTCAGAAGAAACATGAAAAATTTCCTCCTGTAAAAGAAGCTGTGGCATTGGGAGGGTGGCCAAGTCTAACTCCTAGCCATTTCATAAAAGAGATTGTCCACATAAATAGTATCAAAATAGCTATGGGATAAGTTATGCCACCTCCCATCTTTCTGCACTTTTCCTACCAATTATTGAGTCAGATATTCATTGCAAGACTCACAGATTTTACTCACAGTTATGGGGTTTATTAAAGAAATAGGTTGGAGAACAGAGGAGACAAAGAATAACTCACGATGCAAGTCCAGTTTTAGTCCTGCAGCCCCAAACCAGATTAATAAGGCCTAATTCATCCATTATTATACATTATTTATCCTCTCTTATTTTCCACTAAATCTGATGTCAGATCCACTTTACAACAGTGGAACTATGCCGGATTTGTCCTTTTCTGACTGGGATATTTCACTCAGCATAATGTACTCCAAGGTCACCCATTTTTGTAAAATATTTCATGAGACCCTTTCTGTTTAATGCAACATAGTATTCCATTGTGTCAATATAGCAAAGCTTCTCTAACCATTCATTTAATTCTTCCATTAGTGAAAGTCTAAATTCATTCCAGCAACACAAATACAAAGAATCTCTGGTTTCCTCAATCATCCAGCAAACTATATCAGAGCAATTATAAGTCAGTTTTTCCTTTAATTATCCAGCAAGTAAAATCTGTAACTATTGCCTTTATCTCAGAGAAATTAAAAGTCATTTCTTTTTTTCTTTAATCATTCAGCAAACAAAGCCTTTAACTGTAGTCTTTATACCAGGGTTCTACTGTTTACACATTCACAGAGTTCTACAATTTCTCCACTATTGTCTCTGCCCTCTCTCATGATATGGAAAGCATTCTTTTATATTGCTTCCACAGTTATTGATGATTTGGAAAACCATATGTCCACAATTAAGGTAGCTGGAGACCCTGTCCCACCCACCAATAGGGGGCTAACAAAATGGCTAAAGAAGCTGATTTTCAAGGCTTCTGAAACCCTATCTCCCTTTAAAGATACGTACTTTCAGAAACCTGTGGAGAGATCACAGAATCAGAATCAGCTTAAAAGAAGAGGGTTTACTTTCAGTTTAGTATATAATTTTCTGAATCTACCTCAGGGTTATATATCCATTTAGAAAAAAAAAAACAACAACACCAAAAACAAAACACAAAAAAACTCCAAACCAATGAATACTTATTGGAAAACAATAAAATTCTATTTTTCTTAGAATTATTGAAAATTAATGTTCGCTGCTACCTGGAGTTACAAGATGTTTTTATCAGAACCTTCATATATTTGTTTAATGGTTTGAAAAAGATATATTATCCTTTGTTGGTATGTATTGGAGTTATATCTTCTATAGGACACTTAAGGGCAGTAATACTTTGACCAGTTTATCCCTGTCTTCTTCTTTTTAATCTTTTGTATTATATGCATGACCTTGCCAAACTGTTGTTGAAAAAGCCATACTTACTCTCTTTCAAATCATGCTTCTGGAAATTCCATCTTATTAATATGTCATAGGGTCACTAGTATTCATGCTTGACTCAGTGGCACCTAACAATAACAACAACAATATGTTCCAACATATATTCACCAGTGGAAATTCTAATCATTTTCAAAACCATTCACCAACATCTTTTTCTCGGCCAAGAGTTTTCAAATTCTTATGTAAATTTTTTCTTCACAATGATCATGTTATACTTTGCATGGCTAATAAGCATCTCATGTATATTTACTGTGTCATTGTAATGCTACCAGATTCTCTCAGTTGAGTAATATATTTTTGAGCATATAATAGATTTTTTAATAAGTTTTTCATTTAATAGCAATACTCATGGTTACTTGGATGTTAAGGGATATGCCAAAAATGGTGTTTAAAAGAAGATAGAAAATTCCTCAAGCTATTAATTAGATTTTTTCTAAAGAAGTACTGAAAAGTTTATTTATTGCAAAATAATACTTACTAAACATATTTTCTGTAAAAATATGCTAGGAAATTACTCAATCAAAATTGACAAGTGCAAGCTTCATTAAGTGAAAGTTAAAATAGATTTTTTTAAAATCAGTAGAAGAGTCTATTGGATTTTTAGAATGAGGAAAAATGCATCTTTCTCAAGCTACATGCTTATTTATTCTTTCACTAGACACACAGGTAAAAGGTATGAATCTTGGAACAAACTGAGAAAGATGCTTGTTAAGTAGCTAATACCAACAGAAAGCTCATGATAAAAAGGAAAGTTGTGTGAGAAAAATACAGTAATATTTCCGGTGGACAAAGACTAAGAATGAGAGGAAAAGAATTGATGCCTTTGAGTTGTGGTTCTAGAGAATAATCTTGAGCATTCAATGGACCACCAAGAAAACAAATAGGTCTGTCTTAGAGAAAGTGAAACCAATTTTCTCCTTGGAAACTAGGATTTTGGAACTTCATCTCACATTCTTTGGGAATGTGAGACCTATCCTTGGATAAGGACATCATGCTTGGAACTGTGGAGGGATAGAGCAGGAGAGGAAGACCCCTAATGAGATGGATTGATATAATAACTAGGGCCACGGGGGTAGGTGTGTTGGAGTCAGTGAGACAGGCTTGGGATAGGGCAGGCTTCAGAGCTGTTGAACATTTATAGGGTTGCTTTGAGTCACAGGTGACTCAACGGCACATAACAACAACCCCATCGCCAACAACAATATGGCCTTTTCCAGGAAGATAAATAAGGAAAAATTCTGATTAAGTTTGACCTGAGAACACATAACAAAAGTCCTTATATGCCACATATCTTTTGCTCAGGATAAAAATATTTCTAGTCTAGTTTACATTTAGAAAAGTATAGACTGCTAACTGAAAATTTGGCAGTTTGAACTTCCCAGTTACTCTGTAGGAAAAAGATAAGGAAATCTCCTCTTCCACTAAGATATACAGTCTTAGAAAGCCAGCTGAGAGTTGTCCTGAGTCAGAATACCTGCACTGTATTATGCTCATATATTTATCTTAAGTTATAGTGATATTTTAGAACCCTGACAGTTTTTCCTTTACATTTCTGAAGTATACAATGGACTTTTGTTGTAAAATGGGAAAAGTCCCTGGCAAAACTCAGCAAGGAAATGAGAAATGAGATGTCATTTTCAAGACTAGAAATATCCAAATATGGATACTTTACACTAATAATGGAAAGAGAGAGGAATAAGCCAAAAATATCATCAGTCCAATAATCAATTGTTTCTTATTATTATTTGAAAGATAATTCTACTCTGAGTTTGACTTGCTGTTAAACCAGCTAATAAAAATAATATATTTTAAAGTTTTTATGTATGTGAAAGATACCATTCAGGAAGAGTGTAAACAGTCATTACAAAGACAGAAGAGGAAGAAAAGACCAAAATGGATGTCAGAAGAAACTCTGAAGATTGCAATGGAGCGTAGAGAAGCCA
>NW_006400133.1:1233929-1243172 GCF_000299155.1 Elephantulus edwardii
GTATAGGTTTCTCATTAGCATGATCAAGCGTTCTGGGATTCCCATTCTTGTCAGAGTCAGCCACATTTTGTTACGTATATATGGTTATATACATGGATTTCACGTGATGGTATGTATAGGAATCATATCAATTACATCTGCAGAAAGGACCATTGGAGAAGCTCAATATCGGCTGTGAAAACTAGGCCAGGAGCTGATTGTAGAAGAGAGTACCAACTACTCATATGCAAGTTCAAGTTGAAGCTGAGGAAAATGAAACCAAATCCGCGGGAACAAAAATATGACTTTGAGTCTATCCTACCTGAATTTCAGAACCATCTCAGGAACAGGTTTGAGGCTTTGAACACTAATGAGCAAAGGCCAGACGAGTTGTGGGAGGATATCAAGGATATCATCCAGGAAGAGTTCAAACAGTCATTGCAAAGACAGAAGAGGAAGAAAAGACCAAAATGGATGCCAGAAGAGACTCTGAATATTGCACTGGCATGCAGAGAAGCCAAAGCAGAAGGAAGAATTCAAGATACTAAAGAGTTGAATAGTAGATTTCGAAAGGCAGCACAGTATGACAAAGCAAAATATTACAATGTAATGTACAAGGAGTTGGAGTCAGAAAATCAAAAGAGCCAAACTAGCTCAGCATTTCTTAAGCTCAAGGAACTGAAGAACAAAATCAAACCTCGAGTTGCTATAATCAAGGATGCTTTAGGCAGAAAATTAAATGGTCCAGGAAGTGTTAAAAGAAGATGGAAAGAATATACTGAGTCACTGTATCAAAAGGAATTGGCAGACACAGAAGAATCTAATGAAACAACACTTGAGCAAGAGCTTATGGTGCTGAAGGAAAAAGTTCAGGCTGCTTTGAAGGAAATAGCAAAAAATAAGATCCCAGGAATAGATGGTATACCAATTGACATATTTCAGCTAACAGATGCTGCCCTGGATGTGCTCACCAAGTTGTGCCAAGAAATCTGGAGAACAACCACTTGGTCAACTGACTGGAAGAGATCTATATTTGTTCCCACCCCAAAGAAGGATGACCCCATAGAGTGTGGAAACTATAGAACAATATAATTGATTTCACATGCAAGCAAGATTCTACTGAAGATTTTCCAAAAGCAACTGGAACAGCACATCAGCGGAGAACTGCCAGAAGTCAAGGCTGGGTTTGGCAGGGGTCGTTGTACTAGGGATATTGTAGCTAATGTTTGATGGATCTTAGTTGAAACCAGGGAATACCAGAAGAATGTATATCTGTGTTTCATTGACTATGCAAAGGTGTTTGACTGTGTTGACCATAAGAAACTATGGCTCACTCTGAGAAATTGTGATACATATACATAATGGAATACTATGAAGCAATAAGGAATAACAATTTAATAAAATCCAATATGAAGAGTCTAGAAAGTATTATGTTGAATAAAAGAATTCAGTCTCATAAGGACAAATACTGCATAAGACCATTGTTGAATGACAATTTTTACCTCTTATTTTCTATTCAAAGCAAAATGATTTCTTTATAATTATTGATTTAGTTATGATTATGTGAGGTATGGATATAGCTGCTTTTATTAAATCATAGTGTTTTAAATTTCTTAGTAAATTTCTCCTCCAAAATTCAAGCTCTTTAACTGAGAATTATTTTATCATTGTCCTAACATTCTAGTTGACTTTTTCTATTATCCCCATTATTGCTTTTTTTTAATGTTATACTGGTATATGGGCAAAGTTTGTATACATTGGTTTTTCACATTGTATGTTTCCCATTTACTTCACACTCCCATCCGCTCATCAAATTTTATGACCCTATGATTAAACACCCTTTCCCCCCGCCCACTCTTTTCTCCTCTCTCTTCTTATCCTGACCCTGCTCCGTGGATCCTCATACTCATTTTACAATAATAGTCTTATATAGTATTTGTCCTTACAGAACTGAGTTAGTTGACTTAGCATAATGCTCTCCAGTCCATTCCAAGTTAGGTAGTAATTTATAAAATCATTACTCTTGAGAGCTGAGTAGTATTCCATAATGTGAATGTTCCATAATTTCTAATTCCATTTGATTTTGGTTGGACATTTGGGCTGATTCCATGCTCATGTGATGGTAAATAATGCTGCTATGAACATTGGTGTGCAAGTCTCCTTAGTTCTCATTCTCTCGTACCACCCCATAATTGTTTTCTCTATTGTTCCTAAGGTTTTCAGAAGCCTCCTATATAAGTTGTTGTTGTTGATTGCCGTCAAGTCGAGTATGACTCATAGTGACCCCGTGAACAAAAGGCATAAAGCCTTTCTATAACTATAATAATTTATCAGGGTTCATAGAACTTTCAGATGCATGTTATTTAGGAATTGGATGCCACTCCTGCTTCTTATAAATAAGAGTGGATGATTAACCCTGCTCCCTGGAATGTGTGAATCTGATACTTCTATTGCTATGTGTCTAAGAGCTGGACAATGAATAAGGATGACAGAAGGAAAATTGATATCTTTGAACTGTGATGTTGTAGAAGGGTAGTGAATATTCCATTTTCAAAAGAACAAACAGGTATATCTTGGATAAAGGAGACCCAGAATGTCCTTGGCGGTAAATATGACAAAACTTCATCTCACATACTTTGGACATGTTTCTAGGAGAGGCTATTCCTTAGAGAGGCACATCATGCTTGGAAATGTGGAGGATTAATGAAAGAAAGAAAGAAAGACTTTCAATTAGATATATTAACACAGTGACTGCAACAATGGGCTCAAATGTCAGAGATGAGAAAGATGGCACAAAACAGCACAAAGTTCAGATCTGCTGTTCATAGTGTTATGAGTCATATTCAACTTAATGGCACCAGACAACAATAACAATTTTAATGTTTTACCTTGTAAATATGCTGAGACACAGACTTCATGGAATATAAATTAACATAAGAAGATGAAAGAACAGATCAATTTTAAACTTAAAACAATGTACTTTTCTTTAAAAAATTATTTTTTCTTTAAAAATTCCCCACATTTGGAGTTTAATAATATTACTCTTCATACAGAAACCATTGTTACATTTGTAAATTTAGCAATTGTCATTACTCTGTATTTTATTTTTGTCTATTTTGAGCTTTTATCAAAGGAATTAGAAAATATGCCATTTGAACATACCATTTGATAGCAAAAGTATTTCTAGTGGTGAGATTTTTAAAATATAGTATACATTGAATCACCATTTCTAAGATATAGTTTGCAATGATGTGGAAAATTATGACCCAAATATAAATGATGAGATAATTAAGGATGATATAAAAAGTGTGCTATTTAAATAATTTATTGATCACCTAATTATATTTCTAAAAGCTATTACCTTTATTCTAGTCTCAAGGTCAATAGAGAGTTAAATCCTGGTTAGCTATTTGCTATTGCTAAGTTGAAAAACAAAGCATGGTTTAAAATACTAGAGGTAGAATCTTTAACATTAATGTATGTTGTTGAAAATTCATTTGAAAATTATTGAATTGTGCTTATATCTTTTAAAACCATTCACCAAAACTTTCTCTGCATTTAGTTACACTTACATAGGCAATATAAGTTGAGAATTTTCGAAACAACCACTAATGTTTCTAATTTATATCTTCATACTTGATTAAGTTTAGTCTGATATTTAGGTTAAAAACAAAACACAATATCTACTTTTGCATTAAACATATTTGACTGAGTAATAAATATGTGTTCTCTGTGTATTCTCTCTTTGAAGGATCCCTCATTACATTTTTTCTATATTTTGCAAATGATTTAAGCATAACTTTGAAATATCATCAATATCCTCTGAAACCTTCCATAAAATAATTTCCATAAAAGAAGACATTAGAAAATAGAGTGAAAGATCTCTAAGTTCC
The DNA here is from genome assembly GCF_000299155.1 of Elephantulus edwardii. Classification (NCBI taxonomy): domain Eukaryota; kingdom Metazoa; phylum Chordata; class Mammalia; order Macroscelidea; family Macroscelididae; genus Elephantulus; species Elephantulus edwardii. The sequence goes on from NW_006400133.1 coordinate 1,237,802, forward strand.
CTATTTTAAATATTTTTCACAACTGTGCTCAAATGTCAGCAACTGTCATTTCAAATTTACTTATCTAATTTATAAGCAATGTATCCTTTTGCATGATGTCCTTTAATTATACTTACATGTTTTTCAAAACAGATACTCCTATAAATCATTACACTACATATTTTATTCAGAGAAATTTGATAGAAGAGGAACAATTAATAGTCCTGATCTCCTGACTGATGGTGCCAAGCGTGTTAATTGTTGATCCAAACAAGATGAAATCATTTATAGTTTCAATCTTTCCTCAATCTCTCATGATGGTGCCTATTCACTCAGTGGTGAGAATTCCTGCTTTCTTGGTGTTGAGATGTGATCTGTATTGTAGGCTGTATTTCTGGATCTTCTGCAGCAACTCTTTTAAATCCTCCTCACTTTCAGCAAGCAAAGATGTGTCATCTACATAAAGCAGGTTATTGATGAGTCTTCCTCTGATCCTGATGCCACATTGTTCTTCAAAGAGTCAAGCTTAATTAAATAGTTGCTCAGCATAAATGGGTACATCTCAGGGGTGTGTCATACTTCTATACCTTTTCAATCTATATGCAGAACAAATTTTCCCAGAGACTGGGATATATGAGGAAAAGTGTGGCATCAGGATTGGAGGAAGATTCATCAACAATATGCGTTATGTGTACTAAAATTGAGGAGGATCTGAAGCATTCAATATGGGTTGAGGCTCAACATCAGAAAGACAAAGATTCTCACCACTTGGCCAATTGGCAGCATTGAGATGGATAGTGAAGAGATTTAAATTGTTAACAGCTTTAGTTTGCTTGGCTCCACAGTCAATACTATTGGCACCAGCAGCCAGAAAATTAAAAGACTTATTGTGATGGGAAAATCTGCTGTCAAGGACCTTTCAAAAGTACTAAAGAGCAATGATGTCAGTCTGGAGACTAAAGTGCACCTGATCTAGGTCATGGTCTTTGTGATCACTTGCTATGCATCAGAGTGTTGGACAATGACTAGGGAGGATAGAAGGGGAATTGATGCCTTTGAGCTGTGGTGCTGCAGAAGAGTATTGAATATGCCATGGACTGCCAAGAAAACAAGCAGGTTTATCCTGGAGAAGGTTAAGCCAGGCTGCTCCTTGGAGGCAGATTCTGAAGCTTTGGTTGACATATTTTAGACATGTTGCAAGGAGGGACCAGTCCTTGGAGAGGAACATCATGCTTGGCATAGTAGAGGAACAGCACAGGAGAAGAAGACACTCTACGAGGTGGATTGATTCAGTGGCTGGGGTGGTGGGGGTAGGTGTGTTGGAGACAATGAGATTGGCACAGGATAGAGCAGAGTTTAGTGCTGTTGTACATAGGGTCGCTATGAGTCACAGGCGACTCAATGGAACATAATAACAACAAAAGCATAAATATTGAATAGATATGGGGAAACATTCTTCCCTGACACACACTCTTGATGATTTTAAAGCATACACTGTTCTCTCTCTCTGCTCAAAAACTTTTGTTCTAGGTATAGCTTTCACATGAGCTCAATTAAGTGTTTTGAAATTCCCATTCTTCGCAATGCTATCCATAGTTTGTTATAATTTATCACTTGATAAATGCTTAGTGAGTTTTTTTGTTTTTTTCTTTTGAATCTCTGACTTCAACTCTGCACATTTTGTTAGGTTATTTTGCTTTGTCTTCTGTGCTGTCCTTTGAAAATGGCTTGGTTTGGGGGTTTGGTTTTTTTGTTTTGTTTTTCTTCTTCAGCATCTCTTCTGTTTCTTTTATCTTCTTGACACTTTAGGACAATTTTTATTGTCTTTTCTCACATCTATCTTGGTGCTTTGTTTTGTTTTGTTTTGCTTTCTTCTCTGTTTTTGGAATGACATTTTACTCTCTTTCTATATCCTAATTTGATTTCACAGTTCCTCTGAGTTTCAATCATTGGTGTTTAATGCCTTAAACCTGTTCTTGTGATGACTTTTAAATTTAGATAGGATAGATTTAACATCATATTTTAAGTCTTTTGGAATTGTTTTCACTTCTTCAGCTTCAATTTGGCTTGCACATGACTAACGTATAGTCCATTTCACAGTCAGCACCTGGCCTGATTTTGACTGCTGATGTCAAGCATGCTTCTGAATTTCAGCATCCTAATATGAAGCTTTCCGAATAAAACAAGCCTGGAAGCAGGAACGGCATCCACTTCATAAACGGCTTGCCTCCAGAAACTCTATGTAAGAACAGTGCTCAGGCCTTTCATTCATAGGGTCGCTATGAGTCGTCTACGACTCAACAGCATCTAATAACAACAGTAATAAGAAGTTGTGGTGTCATTCCAAAGGCAAGCAATTTGTATCCACCAGCTACTCCTCAGGAGAAAAATGGATAATCTCCACTCATGAGATTAACATCTTCTGAGGACAACGTGAATACTACCAGTTCTTGTAAATTGATTGGATAAGAATTTAAAGACCTCTCGAAAAGAAAAGGTGCACTACTGTATCATTTTTTTTCTATTTGTGTAATTTTGTTTTGTTGTTGTTAAGTATCGTTGAGTCATTTGCAACTCATAGCAATCCTATGTTCAACAGCTCTAAATCCTTCTCTATCCTGAGTCAACCTCAACATCTCCAAAACACTCACCCCTGTTAACACTGAGTCAATCTATCTCATCCAGGGTCTTCCTCTCCTGAGTTATCCCTTCACTCTCCCAAGCATGATGTCCCTCTCCAAGGTCTGGTCCTTCCTTGCAACATGCCCAAAGTATGTCAGATGAAACCACAGAATTTTTGGCTCTAAGGAGTAGCCTAGTTTCACCCTCTCTAAGGGGAACCTGTTTACTCTCCTAGCAGTCCGTGGTATAATCAATACTCTTTTCCAGCATTACAGCTCAAAGGCCTTAATTCCCCTTCTGTTATCTATAGTCATTGCCCAGCTTTCTGATGCATAGTAAGCAATTGCAAAGTTTTAGAATGTCTTAAAAGGTGTAAAAATATGTTCTTTTTCAATGCAAACAGTCTATATTAAAGAGCATGGTGTGCAAAGCAAATAAAGGAATCTTAAATTTGAATTTCATTAACAATGTGCCTTCCACCCCCCTCCTCTATGTATAACTGGAACAAAGACAGTGTTGGAATGATCTAATCTGATCTCTACTAAGCCCACAAAGAAGAACTGTCCCTATTAATAACAACTACACTGTAAAACTAATCCCTATAATGTCAGATGTCCCCCATGCACCTCCATCTACTTCTAATCTCTGGGTCCATTATTCACGACAGATGACCACACAAATTTTACAGAATCTCATTTTACTTACTATTATGTGATTTATTAGTGAGACAGTATTGGGGAGGGGGAGTGAAAGGCAAAGGGTATCAGATAGTGAAAGTCCATGTTCAGTAAAAAGCAATCCAAAGCTGGGTTAAGTGTATTCCCTTAATTAGTGCAAATGTTATCACAGTCAGAAGCAAGACATATTTCTTCATTTAGTTCCAGGCAGCTTCTCAGGCAACAAGAGATCTCTGGTGCAGGAACCACTGACCCCCAAGGACACATGCTGCTTTGTCTTCTTTTTCTTAGTCTAGAGATTCTTGTTTTAAAGGCTCTAGCCTTAGCCCTGTCTAGTTCCATCTGGCTCAATTAGGTTGTTTCTTTTAACAGTCTCTGCATTCTCCTTAGCATTCTTCTGTTGATCTCACAGCTGTTGACAGTGTTAAAGATACTGATCAATGTCAAATGGAATGCCTACAGTTAAGATAGCTGGAGACCACACCCCCAATGGTGGGTAAGGCAATGAGCAGAAAAGCCATTCTCAAAAAGTACTACCACCACAGACCACCCCTGCCTTTTTTAGCCATTGAACTTCATATCTGAAAGATCAACCTTCTCCTCACCATCGCCTACATTCATTAAAGCATGTAAGCCAGCTATTTCATACCTTATTGTTGTTGATTGCCACCGAGTCAAGCACAACTCAATATGACCCTATGAACAAAAGCTTTGCTTTAATTACCATCACTTCTCAAATTTCATAGAGTTTCCAGAAGCATGTTGTTTAGGAAGTAGATGCCACTCTTGCTTCCAGATCTCCTGTTTTTATGTAGTTGATTTGTCCATTCCTATACAATCAATACTCTGTGGAAGTATGCATGTCTCTTTCTTTGAAGAATTGTATATTGCAGTCAAAAAACTTTGCCTCCACATCTATAAACAAATGTCTATTCCAGAACAAATCACTAGGCCACAGCAATCAAAACTAGCACACAGAATGAAACATCTTATCTTCATCTGGTGAGTTTCTGGGCAACTCATCCCCAGCTATCTGTGGCTAAGTCCAAATGAGCTTCAGCCACAAACTTAGAAGTTCTCACTTCTTCCTGTATTAAGATAGGCTGGCCCCTCAGCCTTAGCCCCACATAAGATAACACATCAGGGGTCCTCAGCACTCCTTGCTGTACAGACCAAAAACTCTTCACTCAACCATTCATCGTGCTAAGTGAGCAGCACTGAACTAACACATTAAAACTCTGTCAATGAAATCTGCTTCTTCATTGCTGCTTATTTCTCACATTTAGTCATCAAATGGATCCAAGTTGTCACTACAAGTTGAGCATACTAGCCCGTTTCTTTAAACTTCAAGTTCTACAAGAGGTGGTTTTGATGTCTGTAATGTCAACTCATTAAGTGGACCTGGTGCCAGCTCAAGTTAAGCATACTCGCCACCTTCCTTTAATTTCAAATCTTGGAGAGGGGTTCTGACAGGCACCAGCTTTAACTTAACTTAGTGCAATTCAAAAAGTTTCTCTTTTTCTTCTTGTCTTTCTAAGTCTGGTTGTTTCTCTCTGTTATATTGATCTCACAGATATTGATGCTGTTGAAAGTGCTGATCAATGGTAAACCACAAGTCTGGAACTGAGGTAGCTGGAATCCATGTCTCCAAGGGGGATTTAAGACAATGGATAAAAAAAAAAATCATTCTCTAAAGTCCTAACACCACACTAAGTTATTTCACATCTCTAAATCATTCATAATTAAGGAGAAAAACCATGATAATCTTTTTTTCCCATTAGTGTTAGCATATTAAATGTGATGATGTATATAAAAAATATATTGGTTATAAAAAATTATCCTAGATTTTTTTCAGAATTAAAGATGCAGGAGAAGTAAAAGATTAATGTGGTTGTTCTGTGCTGTCAAGTCATCTGTGACTTGTAGCAACTCTGTGTACAACAGCCCTAAATTCTGCTCTAGCCTGTGTCAATTTTATTGTCTCTAGTATAGCTATCCCATTATCTCAGTCACTGAATATATCCATCTCAGTGAGGATCTTCCTCTCTTGCTCTGTACCTCTACCCTCCCAAGCACGACATCCCTCTCCAAGG
>NW_006400133.1:1243597-1246921 GCF_000299155.1 Elephantulus edwardii
TGCCAGAAATGTGGAATTTTTCAATTAGCCATGTAATATCTACAGGCTACATCATAAAATAAAGAAATAGAATGTTTATGTTAATTTACATTCACAAAAAATAGCATTTATTCTGGAAAAAGGTTTTAGTCTTAACTAATTTAACTATTTTTTTTTGTTCAGTAATATTTTCATAAATTTTCCAAAATCATAGAGAGAGAGTTACATGAGAAACTGATTTAAAACTTCTGGGACTCAGTTCCCTTTTTTTTTTATCAATTATGTGTTTACCAGTCTAAATATCATATTTTTAGGACAAATATCTTTTTCAGGACTCCCAAAGACCAATTTTAGTCTATTAGATGGAAGGATTCACAGTCTTCCCAAAAGTTATAATAGTCACAGTTATAGTTCATTACAGTGAAAATATAAATATTAAATGTCAACAACAACCAAAGATATATATGGAAAAATACAGAAGCAGTGAGATGTGAATGTCCAGTAATGAAGTTTACCTGAGAATGGATCCAGCAACAATTTGTGATATGTATAAATTATAACCTATGAGGAAAGTGCTATTGAATTTGACTTTTCAGGGATTTTATTATAAACCAGTTACGACTGACTTTAGCTTCTTATTCTTGAGCCCCTCCAGAGCTCAAAGTGACACCACATGAATAAATATGGTCAGCATATATTATTTCGGGAGTTATGGTGGTATAATGGTAAGGAGTTGTGCTGTCAACACACACATGCAGTTCAAATCCACTAGGTGCTCTGCAGTAGGCTGATGGGCAATTTCATACTGTGCAATTTACAGTTTCTGAAAACCTCCTGGAAGATCAGCTATGAGTAGATCGCAATTCAACAGCATGTAACAAGAACAGAAACATATTTGTAAGCTTCCAGATATGCTCACATGCCCCAACATTTCTCACCAGTCAGTACATGCTAAAGATTTAGGGTTTACAATATCCTAACAAAACAAGGATCAGTTCTTTTTCTTCTTTCTAGATATGCAGAGATTTGAGCACTCCAACCTTTTTAGTTAATTTTTTTTCCTGCTTAATATCAAATCTCTATTGAAACCCTCTTTCCTGAAAATGAAGAGGACCTCAAGCACTTGCTGAAGAAGGTCAAAGACAGTAGCCTTCAATAGAAATTGAAACTTAACATCAGGAAAACAAAGATTTTCACCCCTGGGCTGATTGGCAGCATTATGAGAGATGATAAAGAGATTGAGATTCTTAAGAACTTGAGTTAGCTTGGCTCAACAATCAACATTCTTGGTCCTAGCAGCCATGAAATCAAAAGACAAATTGCATAGGGAAAGTCTGCTGTCAGGATTCTTTCCAGCATACTTAAGAACAACAATGTCAGTCTGGAGAATAAGGTGCACCTGACTCAGGTCATAGTCTTCACAATTACTTGCTATACATCAGAAAGCTAGAACATGACTAGGTATGATAGAAAGATAAATGATGTCTTTGGGCTCTGGTGCTGGAGGAGAGTATTTAATATAGAAGAATAAACAGTTGGGATTTAAAAAGTGGGGATTAAAAAGAGGGATTAAAATAAAAGTGGGATTCATAAGAGGTATGGAAGGATGGTTCAACATAAGAAAAACAATCAGTGTAATTAATCACATTAACAAAACAAAGAACAAGAACCACATGATCTTATCAATTGATACAAAAAAGGCCTTTGACAAAATCTAACACCCATTCCTGATAAGACACTCAACAAAATAGGATTAGAGGGGAATTTCTTCAACATAGCAAAAAATATTTACTTAAATTTGTTCTCAATGGGGAGAGATTAAAGGCACTCCCTTTAAGAATACAAAGTAGGCAATGATACCTATTCTAACTGCTCTTATTCAATATTGTATGGGAAGTCAGTGATAGCAATAAGACAAGAGAGGGAAATAAGAGGTATCCAAATTGGCAAAGAGGAGGTAAAATTATCTCTATATACAGATATCTGATGGTGTACATAAAAAACCCTAAAGACTCAACAAGAAAACTACTGGACATCTTTGACCAATTTAGCAAAGTGGTAGGATAAAAGATCAACATACAACAATCAACTGTATTTCTCTACAGTGTCAAAGTGAATACAGAGCTGGAGTTATGAAAAACAATATAGTTCTCAATAGCTAATCACAAGATTAAGTACTTGGGAGTAAGTCTAACCAGAAGCACAAGGGATCTACTCAAAGAAAATTACAAAACAATACTACAAAAGGAGACCTGGAGAAGTGGAAGAATATCCCTTGTTCATAGATAGGAAGACTTCATATTGTGAAAATGACAATACTGCCAAAGGCAATTTACACATTTAATGCAATTCCAATACAAATATCAATCCCATTCAATACAAATATCAATCCCATTCTTCAATGAGAAGGAAAAGGCAATCTCCAGTTTCACTTGGGATGGAATGAAGCCCCGAATAAGCAAAGCACTTCTCAAAAAGAGAACCAACGTAGGAGGTGTTTCACTCCCTGATTTCAAATCCTACTACACTGCCATGGTGATCAAGACAGCATGGTACTGTACAATGACATAGATCAATGGAATGGAATTGAGAATCTAGAAATCAGCGCATCTACCTATAGTCAACTGATTTTTGACAAGGACATAAAATCAGTTAAGTGGGCAAATGACAGCCTTTTTAACCAACGGTGTTTGCAAAATTGGAAAACTTTCTACAGAAAACTCAAACAAGATCCACACCTCACTCCATATACAAAATCCAGCTCATCATGGATCTAGGACTAAAACCAAGGACTATAAATTTCATTTATAAGCTTGGAGGAATGCTGAAAGTCCTAATCCACAATATAAACAGTCTTCCCAGCATCCTGAAAAATCTACAACTAGGAGAGGATAAAATAGATGAATTGACCTTCTAAGAATCAAACCCCTATGACGTCCAAAAACTTCTCCAACAGGGTAAAATGGGAAGCCAGACTGGGGAAAAATAGAAAAAAATCTTTAGTAATGGTAAGGGACTGATATCTAGAATTTATAAAATACTCGAGCACTATAAGATAAAGGTAAACAACCCAATTAAAAAATGGTCATAGGCTATGAACAGACACTCCACCAAATAAGATATTCAGATGGTGAACAAACACATGAAGAAATGCTCAAAATCCCTAGCTCTAAGAGACATGCAAATCAAAACAACTATGAAATATCACCTCACCCCAGTAAGAATAGCAAACAAAATTTAGCAGAACAGCAAACCTTAAATGCTGGCGAGATTGTGGATAAACAGGAACCCTTATTAACTGATGGGGGAGTGTAAAATAGTGTAACTACTATGGAAAGCTATATG
>NW_006400133.1:1248254-1250931 GCF_000299155.1 Elephantulus edwardii
TGAACTTTAACATGTGAAAAAAACCCTAACCCTATCATCTACATGCAGACATGAGTTCCTCATCGCAATTTTGCTTGAATAATAGATACTCAATATAAGAAACATGTATAGGAGGTAATTGTCACTTTAATATATTGTGAAGACCAATTATCAAACTCTTATATCACAGCAAGAGTAATTCCTTTTCAAATGACTTTAGTTTTTATTGGTTTTAAGTTGCTTCCCTTCACTGAAGTATAGTGTAAATAAGTCTTGAAAAAAATCACCCCAAGATACAGTTAATAAATTAGCAAACATGTTAAAAGACAGTAATTAACAATTAAGTGGGATACTCATAACAGGAAAAGAAATTTGAGCTTATGGAGTGGCGGAAAAGATTTGAGATCAAAGTTAGAACAGAAGAACATATTAAAATGTAGTTTCTTACTTTATTTCAAACCTAGATATAATCTGAAAAATAATAGAAACAATTAAAATTAATATAGTGCTTTTCTGTTTTTCAGATTTTGTTCTGAACATTTCCCCATTTCCCCCAGTACCTGATTATCCGTTAATATCCTTGCAACAATTTGAGGTATATATATATCTTCCCTTACTCCAACCTTTTAAAAATGTACTATTTTTTTGAAAGCAATTAGAATATCTGATTATGCAACTCTATCCTTAATCAACGTGACTTTTCTATCAACATTACACCACTCTCTTTCTTCATTTCTCACATTCTAACTGATCATTCACTAACTTTGGTATCTATGGTTGCTTTACTATTATTTATGTATTTTATAGACTTGTTATTTATTGCCATTGAATCAGAATTAACTTACAGTTTATTCTTCAGTTGTTTTTCAAAGCTGTAAATTGCACAGGATAGTACCAATTTTCCCCCTAAAAAGTAGCTGGTGGATTCAAACTTCCTGCCTTTAGGTTGGCAGCACATATCCTTACCACTAGCTCACCAGAGCTCTGCTCTTTTTTTTTTTTTCCAGAATTCTCTTTTATTGACTAAGAATCATAATTTTTCATGCCAGGTTGATTATGGATAAAAACAAAGGATGGCAGAAAGATATTTATTTGTATTTCATTGACTATGCAAAGGCATTTGACTATGTGGATTATGAGAATTTTTTGCTAACTTTGAGAAGAATATGGAGCTGTTTGTTCTGTTTGTAAACAGAACAAAGAGCAACTTCATGGTTGAAAATCAGGAAATGTGTGTGTCTGGGTTATATCTTTCTCCATACTTATTCAATCTGTATGCTGAGGAAATCACTTAAGAAGATGGACTTTAAGAAGAATATAGAAGAAGTTGGAAGACAATTCACCAATAGCCAGCTTTATGCAGATGACACAACCTGGCTTGCTGAAAGTGAAAAAACTTGAAGCCTTTGCTGCAGAGAATCAAAGACTACAGCCTTAAACATGGACCACAACTCAATATCAGAGAAAAAAAAAACAAACCCCCAAAACAAAAACCAATAAATACTAAACACTAAGGATAAAGACAACATGCTGATAGATGGGAAAAAGATTGATGTTTTCAACAATTCCATTTCACTTAAATCCACAGTTAATACCAATGGTAAAAGTAGTCAGGGAATCAGATATGTTGCATTAAGGAAAAGTGTGAAAAAGCAATGATGTCCTTTTAAGGACAAGGTACACCTGCTTCCAAATCATGGTATTTTCAGTTACTATAACAATGAGTTTGAGAACATAAAAAAATGACGATGATAGGACAAAGTTATGTGTTGTACCTACGATTACTATGAGTAATATTACACAGTGCAAAGGATAGTATACACTGTCAGGGAGAGATGTACAGATGATTGGTGTTATAAGCACAGTCTGACGGGAGAACAATAGTATCTTCCTTAGTTAGGTCTGGTAGCTAAGCAGTAGATCTAAATAAGAAATATCAGTGAACAAAGATTCCTACCTCTAGGTTTGCAAATTTCAAAAGAAATACAAATGGCAAGTTGGGCCATTGCTCTTTCCTAAATGCCCTTCATTCTCGTATTCTCAGAATCTATTCAGGTGCCTCCTCCTTCAGCCAGCCTTCACCTGCAGCAATGAATATGTTACATTCATGTCATTCAACTCTATGATAATCTGATGAGATGGATGCTATAATAGATCTTACTTAACATATGAGGCAACTGAGAGTTTATAAAGCTAAATCATTTTATTTCAGGAAAATATTGTGAAATTTCACATCACATGCTTTGGGTATGTTTTCAAGTGCAGTCAGTCATTGGAAAAAAAACATTAACAAGATAACAAAGTTAAAAACTCAATAAAAGAGAAGGTGATTTTCCATGTAATTAATTGATACAACATCTGCAACGATGGGCTAAAGCATGGTGGAGATTATGACTGATACAGGATAGGGCAAGGTTCAGATCTATTGCTTACAGAATGACAATGAGTCATAGTCAACTACACCAAAGAACATGAGCAACCAAAAACAATAAACTGATGCTGGTGCTTCACATCTGATTCACTACCTATAGCAACTTAACTCAGTGCTGTCAGGTTACACACAACAGGGGTCTACCCGACTTCTAGTAAGGGTTTTGAGAGTTGGGTCATGGTACTAGGGATATTGTTGCTGATGTTAGATGGATCTTAGCTGAAAGCAGAGAATACCAGAAGAATGTCTATCTGTGTTTCATTGATT
>NW_006400133.1:1251231-1252991 GCF_000299155.1 Elephantulus edwardii
GGACCATTGCTCTTTCCTAAATGCCCTTCATTCTCGTATTCTCAGAATCTATTCAGGTGCCTTCTCCTTCAGCCAGCCTTCACCTGCAGCAATGATTATGTTACATTCATGTCATTCAACCTTATGATAATCTGGTGAGATGGATGCTATAATAGATCTTACTTAACGTATGAGGCAACTGAGAGTTTATAAAGCTAAATCATTTTATTTCAGGAAAATATTGTGATATTTCACATCACATACTTTGGGTATGTTTTCAAGTAGGGTCAGTCACTGGGAAAAAACATTTATCAAGAGAGCAATGGTAAAAACTCAATAAAAGAGAAGAAGATTTTCCATGTAATTAATTGACACAACGTCTGCAACGATGGGCTAGAGCATGGTGGAGATTATGAATGATACAGGATAGGGCAAGGTTCAGATCTATTGTTTACAGAATGACAATGAGTCATAGTCAACTCAACTGCACCAAAAAACATCAGCAACCAAAAACAATAAGCTGATGCTGGTGTTTCACATCTGATCCACTACCTATAGCAACTTAACTCATTGCTGTCAGGCCACAAACAACAGAGGTCTACCTGATTTCTAGTATGGGTTTTGAGAGTTCTAAATTACATCAAAGGAGATTGTCAAACTTTTTCCTGTGTAGTAGCTAAGGGATTCAAACCACTGGTAAGGGATTGTATTGCAATGCAAAGGTATACAGCTGAAATTTATCAGCTGCTTAGCTGGAGAAAGATGGGCAATATCCTCCTGATGCAATTTTTTGCCTCTGAAAACTCTCCGGAGTATCAGCTATGGATCATTTCTGACCCACTGACACACAGCAACAACAACAACAATAATGTACATATAGGACACCAGAGACAAAAGAAGATCCTAAACTTAAGGGGAAAAGGGGAGGGAAGTGGAGGCTCTGTGCCTAGAGGGAGCACTTTCCATTGCTTGTGGGGAGATGAAACTGAGGTGACACTGGCCTTATAGGTCCCTCCATCTAGAAGTCTTTGCCTCCGAGGCTGCTACACGGGGCAAGAGATTTTAGGACACAGAACTTCAAGCAGAGGAAATACATTTTTTAGTTCTCTGTGACAGTGGGCTGACCTGAGAGTGTCTGGATACAAGCAGCCTAAGGTGGTGGTCCTGATCTCCTGCCACACCAGAGAGAAAGGAAGACACTAAGCTGTAGGAGAAAAAGTGAGGGGAGATAAGACTTTGTGTCAAGACAGAGCACTCTGCATTGCTGGTGAGATGTTACTGAAACATCCCTGGATTGTAGGTCTCTCCACCTGGCAGTTCTTGCTTCTGTGGCTGTGGGAGAAACTAATTGAGTAGAGCACCTGGTGTCATACCACTCAGCCACATCATACATGAAGGAGGCCTATAGAGTTAAGGTTAAGGAACTACTTCAAGGTGAGATTCTTACAGGGCTGCAGTGAAGAATGGGGAGAACCTCAAGGCCTTTGTTGTTAGTATTACATGCCGTCAAGTAGCTTGAGACTCATAGCCACCCTATGTACAACAGCCCTAAACTGTGCTCTACCCTGTGCCAATCGCACTGCCTCTGACACACCAATCCCGATTACCCCAGTCACTAAATCAATCCACCTCATAGAGGGCCTACCCCTCCTGCACCATCCCTCCACCCTCACAAGCATGATGTCCTTCTCCAACCTTCTGGACAACCTGTCCAGAATATGTCAGACAAAACCCCAGAATCCTTGCCTCCAAGAAGCAGCCTGGTTTAACCCTTTCCAGGA
>NW_006400133.1:1253347-1254662 GCF_000299155.1 Elephantulus edwardii
GCTGCCAATTGGTCCAATGGTGAGAATCTTTGTCTTCTTGACATTGAGCTTCAATCTATACTGAAGGCTGCAATTCTTGACCCTCTACAGCAAGCATTTCATTTCCTCCTCAGTTTCAGCAAGCAGGGTTGTGTCATCTGCATAATGCAGATTGTTAATAGATCTTCCACCAATCCTGAAACCACACTTGTCCTCATAGAGCCCAGTCTCTCGGATAATCTGTTCTGCATACAGGTTGAAAAGGTATAGAGATAGGACACATCCCTGGCATATGCCTTTTCCAATTTTGAACCATTCAGTGTTTTCCCTTAGAAAGAAATTACCCTAGAATGAGAAGCTCAGCCCATAAACTAAACATTTTAACTTGGAAATTAATTAAACATTATAAAAGCAATAAGCAAGAACAACTTTCACAGACACACTAGAATAGAACTAATTCATACAAAAAAGTTAAAAACTTCACATGATTTCAAGAAAGTACCAAGCTTCAATGTGAAAAAACAAAATAAGCTTGTCCAAAAAAAAGAGCAGAGAATGTCGGAGATCTCATGAATACCCCAAGAGTCAAGAAAGCAGATGGTATATGTTGATATGGAGACATCTAAACAGCTATTAATGAAAGTACAAATGATGGAAGAAATGATAGAAGCCAAAAAAGGATAAAAAAAGGATAATAAATCAGAATAGAAAACCAGAAAAAATATATTGCTGAAGAGTTATCTGAAGAAAAACAGAGGAAAGTGCAAATAATAAAAGAAACAGTGGAAAACACTTAGAAATCAAATTATGTGGATCCAGAAGAAATATATTGATGAGGAGGAAAAATACAGAAGAAAATACAATGAATGAATGGGGGGAAATTGAAACTATAGATAAAAAGGTAGAAGAACTTAAAAAAATCAACCCAAGATAGAGAGGAAACTACCAACCAGTATTAGACGTAGCAGAAAGGAATGGAAATGTAATCTAGAATATTAAGAGTGAAATGGCAGAAGCATCCAACATGTTGAAGCACAAAAAAGTAGAACAGAAGGGATGGAGCAGATAGTCAGTGAGCTGTAAGACAAGAACCTTAATGAAAATATACTAGAAGAAAAAAAATCAGAGATGAGACAAAGATAATAAAGAAAATATTGGAATTATGTGGAATGACAAAAAAGAATAACGTGTATGATTGGAATCCCAGAATATGAGAGGGATAGAGAAAAAACTGAGAAAATTGTGGAAGAGGCACTAGAAGAAAACTCCCCAAGTATTATGAAGAATGAGGAAATCCACATTCAAGAAGCTCAGTGTTCACCAAATAGACTACACA
>NW_006400133.1:1255037-1256915 GCF_000299155.1 Elephantulus edwardii
TTAACCCTTTCCAGGACAAATCTGTTTGTTTTCCTAGCAGTCCATGGTGTTCTAAATACTCTTCTCCAGCACCACAGCTCAAAGGCATCAATTCTAGGTTCTGATTTTTCAGCAGAAACCATGCTAGCAGGAAGACAATGGAATGGTATATACAGAAAGTTGAAAGGAAACAATTGAGAAATGAGTATCCTGTACTTAGCAAAGCTCTCCATAAAATACGAAGGAGAAATAACATTCTTTGTAGAAAAGTAAGTACTAAGTAATTTATGAAAACAAGACCAAATCTACAAGAACTTTTAAGGGAAGTACTTCAAAGAGAGACACCAAAAGAACATGGATGAACTATAGTAACAAGAAACACAACAAAATTACAATGCTAAAAGCTGGCCCTGCCAATATTCACAGTTAATGTGAACAGGATAAATGCACCAATAAAGAGGAAAAGAGTAGTGGAATGGATGAAAACACACACACACACAAAACAACAAAGCCCATCAGTATGTTGTATACTAGAGATACATGTAATAGACAAAAAGAAAGAAAAAATAAAATAAAAGGCTGGGGAAAAAGTATATCAAGCAAAGGACATTCACAAAAAAGCAGGAGTGGCAATACTAATCTCTGATAAAATAGACTTTAGAATGAAAACCATGATAAAATATTTGGAAGGCCACTATTAGGTACAGTTAAAGGCACATAATGCTAGTTCTACTAAATACATAAAACAACTGTTAACAGAGTTGAAGAAAGAAATAGACAACACCACAACAGTTGTAAGAACTTTTAACACACCACTCTCGCTAGGATAGGTCAACTCAAAGGAAACTTAACAAAGAGGCAAAAGACCTAAACTACACAAGTTAGTCATCTTGACTTTGTGGATATATTCTGATCACTGCATCCAACTAAAACTCAATTCACTTTCTTCTCAAGTGCACATGGTACATTCTCCATAATTGATCACATATTAGGGCACAAAGCAAGCTTAAACAAATTAAACAACATTGAAATAATACAAAATGTCTTCTCAGAGCACAATGCCATAAAACTAGAAATTAACCACAAGAGATTAATGCTTATAAAACCACCAATGTGGAATCTAAGTACAACATGACTGGATTATAGAAGAAATAAAGAATGAAATTAAAAAGTTTCTAGAAACAACTGCTAATGAAAATACAATATACCAAAACCTCTGGGACTCAGGTAAGGCAATCCTGAAGGGCAGTTCATTTCAATAGGCAAAAATATAAAACGAAAAGAAAGATGTAAAGTTAATAATCTAACTCAAAACTTAATCAGCTAGAGTAAGAATAATAATTCAAGTCAACAACCTCTAGAAGAAAGGAAATTATAAGAACAAGTCCTAAAGTCAATGAGAGAAAATGGAAAGCAACTTCATTAATCAATACAACCAGGAACTGGTTTTTCAAAAGGGTCAATAAAACTGACAAACCACTGGCAAGAGAAAAAAAGAGAAGGAAGGCATAAATAATTGGATTAAGGAATGATAGAGGTGACATCACAATAGAACCAAAGGAAATTATATCTATAAGATTATCAAAAATTATACTCGGATAAATTTGAAAATTTAGAGGAAATGGACAAAATCCTTGAAACTCATGCTCTAACCAGATTGACAAGGTCAGATGTAGAACAGTGGAACAGACCCAAGACAAAAGAAGAAATTAAGTAGGTCATAAAAATACTCCTCCACAAAAAACAAAAAACAATAAACAAAACAAAATAAAAAAATCATAAGCCATATGGTTTCACATAATGCTCTCCAGACCCTCCAAAGTTAGGTAGTAATTTACAAAGTCATTATTTCTGTCTGCTATCTAGTATTCCATTTTCTGAACATACCATAATTTCTCA
>NW_006400133.1:1259748-1264558 GCF_000299155.1 Elephantulus edwardii
ATTTGGTTTAATTTTCCTCAGCTTTAGCTTGAATTTGCATATGAGTAGTTGGTGGTCTGTTCCACAATCAGCTCCTGGCCTAGTTTTCACAGCTGATATTAAGCTTCTCCAGCGGTTCTTTCCACAAATATAATCGATCTGATTCCTATGCATGATACTGAACTTCTCTAGCGATTCTTTCCAATGTATAGGAATCAGATCGATTACATATGTCTGTAGGCCATTCAAATATCTTCCTCTATGAAAAGTCTATGTTTTTTACCCATTTTGCAATTGGGTTGTCAGCCTTTTTCTTGTGATTGCCCAGGAGTATTCGGTAAGCGTTCATTATGAATCTTATCTGAGGTGGTGTTGCCAAATACTTGTTCCCAGTTGGTAGATTTTCTTTTCACTCTGTTGTGAAAAGTTTTTTGAAACACACAGGAATTTAATCTTTAGAAGGTCCCATTCATTAATTTTCTCCTCTCCAGATTTTGTATTTTTGAGTGTATTTGACCGTCTCTTTATACAGAGACTACACCTTCTAAGTTTGATCCTTTATTAACTTGATCTCTTATGAACTTTATGGTTTTGGGCTTTACTCCCAGGTCTCTGATCCACTTTGAGTTGATTTTTGTGTATGGTGTGAGATGTGGATTCCATATCAGCTTTCCGCAGGTAGCAGTCCAGTTTTGCCAGCACCATTTGTTAAAGAAGTTGCCACTTCCTTATTTGATAGGTTTTATTTCCTTGTTGATTATCAGTAGACCATAGATGGTTGGGTTTATTCTTGGGTTCTCAATTTTGTTCCATTTGTTTATGTGCCTGTCATTGTATCAGTACCATAGCGTTTTGGTTAGTACTGATGTCAAGTAGGTACTAGTAGAGGTTTTGAAGTCAGAGAGTGCTATGTCTCACACACCATTTACCAGAAGTGTTTTGCTTTGTCAAGGTATCTTGCCTCTCCAAATAAACTAAACAATTTTCCTTTCAATCGCTTTGAAAAATGAATTTGGTATCTGGATTGAGATTGCACTGAACATGTAGATTGCTTTTGGTAATATTATCATTTTCACAATATTGAGTCTTCCTAGCCACGAACAGGGAACATTTTTCCATTTCTTTAGGTCTTTCATTGTGCTTTGAAGAAATGTTCTGTAGTTTTCTTTGTATAGGTCTTTTGTATCTCTAGTTAGGTTCACTCCCAAGTATCTCAACTTATGGTTGGCGAGTGTAAATATTATTGATTTTTTTATTTCCTTCTCTGAGTTCTCTTTTTTTACTGTAGAGGTATCCCACTGATATTTGGTTGTTGATCTTATATCCTGCCACTCTACTAAACTGACCAACTAACTCTAACAGTTGTGTTTTTTTTTTTGTTGTTGTTTTTGTTATGTCTTTGGAGTTTTCTGTGTATACTGTCATGTCATCTGCATATATTGATAGTTTAACCATCTCTTTGTCAATCTGGATGCCTTTTATGTCCTTGGCTTGTCATATTGCCCTAGTAATCACTTCCAATATAATATTAAATAAATAGTGACAGTGGACATCCTTGTCTGATACCTATTTGCAAGAAAAATGTTTTCAGTCTTTCTCCATTGAGAATGATGTTGGCTCTTGGTTTTGCATGTATAGTTTCCATTATGTTGTGGAAATTCCCTTCTGTTCCAATTTTGCTGAGTGTCTTTATTAGGAAGGGGTTTTGGACTTTTTCAAATGCCTTTTCTACATCAATTGCTAACATTATATGGTGATTAGAGAGAACAGAAGGAGAATTGATGCTTTTAAACTGTGGTGCTGGAGAAGAGTATTGAATATAACATGGACTGCTAGGATAACAAACAAGTTAGTCCTGGAGAGGGTGAAGCCAGGCTGCATCTTCGAGGCAAGGATTCTGAAGCTTTGTCTGACATATTTTGGACATGTTGCAAGGTGGGATCAGTCATTGGAGAAGGACATCATGTTTGGGAGGGCGGAGGGACTATGGAAAGGAAGAACCTCAATGAGATGGATTGATTCAGTTACTAGAGTAATAGGAGTAGGTGTATCAGAGACAATAAGATTGGCACAAGATAGAGGAGGGCTTAGGGCTGTTGTACATAACGTCACTGTGAGGCGCAGGTGATTTGACTGCACATAGCAACAGCAGCAACATTATTTACTTTGTCAACTTGGTGGGCTACCTTGTTTTTCTAATGTTGAACCATCTTTGCTTTTTATTCTTGTTACGTGCCATCAAGTCACCTGTGACTCATAGTGACCTTTGTACAACATCCCTGAAACCTGCTTTATCCTGCACCAACTTTACTGTCTCTGACACATCTAGTCTCATTACCCCAGTCACTGTATCAATCCATTTCATAGTCGCCTTCCCTTTCTTCATCCCTCCACCCTCCCAAGCATGACATCCCTCTCCAAGGACTGGTACCTCCTTGCAACATGCCCAAAGTATGTCAAACAAAATCTCATAATCCTTGCCTCCAAGGAGTAGGTTCACTTCACCCTAGCTAGGATGGATCTGTTTGTTCTCCTGGTAGTCCATGTTTTATTCAAAATTTCTCCATCACCATAGCTCAAAGGCACCAATTCTCTTTTTTATCATCCCTAGTAATGATCCAGTTCAATGATTCATAACAAGCAAAAGCGAAGATTATGGCCTAGATCAGATCCAGACTGATGTTGCTCTTCAATACTCTGGTGAGGTCTCTGACAGCTGACTTTCCCAATGCAATTTGTCTTTTTATGTTCTGGCTGCTGGTACCAAGAATGTTGATTGTGAAATCCAAGCAAACCAGAGCTATTTACAATCTCAATCTCTTCAACATCCATCATCATGCTGCCAATTAGTCCAGTGGTGAGAATCTTCTCACTTGGTCATGGTGATTTTTTTTAATGTGCTTTTGTATTCTATTGTTTAGGACTTTGTTAGAGATTTTTGCATCTGTGTTCATAAAAGACACTGGTCTATAATTTTCTTTCTTGATAATACCTTTGCCTTTTGTTATTAGGATTATTCTTGCTGTAAGAGTGTTCCTTCTTTTTCAATTTTTTGAAATAATTTAAGTAGAATTTAAGATATATCCTCTCTGAATGATTGGTAGAATTAAATTGTGAAGCCATCAGGTGCACTTCATGACCTGTTAAGTTTCTACTTTTGTGATGAATCTGTTCAAGTGTTCTGTATCGGTCCTTGTCAATCTGGTAAGAGCATGAGTTTCAAGGAATCCTAGATTTTAAAATTTATCAAGCTATAGCTTTTCCTAGTATTTTGATATTACCAATTTAATTTTATCTGGTCTGTTGTTAGGCCAGTTATTACTTTTGCCATTTGGCCATGCTACTTTTTCTGTTGCTTCTATTTACTATTGCCCATGCATTTTCCTTTGGCATCTCCATGTGGAGGCTGTCACTTAAAATTTCTTGCAGATTTGGTCTTGTTTCTATAAATTTCATAAGTTTCTTCTTTTCTGAAAAATACCTCATTTCTCTGTATTTGATGGAAAGCATTCCTGAGTATAGAATCCTTGGTTTGCTATTGTTTTCTTTCAACTTTCTGCGCATGCCATCTCATTGTTTTTTAGTTCACATGATTTCTGCTGGGAAATCAAGAAGTAATCTAATTATTTCTCCTTTGTAGGTGACTCTGTTTTTCTCATGCTGCTTTTAGAATCATATTCTTACCTTTTAATCTTGAGAATTTGAATATGATATGTCTTGATGGCTTTCTTTTTAGGTCTATCCTATTTGGTGTTCACTGTGCTTCTGGAATACGGATTTCCTCATTCTCCCAAATACCTGGGAAGTTTGCTTCAAATACTTCTTCCACAATTTCCTCAGTGATTTTCCTGTCTGTCTTCTGTTCTGCAATTCCAATCATACTTACGTGGATCCTTTTGAAGTAATCCCACATTATTCTAATTTTTTGTTTGTTTGTTTTCTTTATGTATCTTCTCTGATTTTTATTCTACTACATTTACTGTGAGGCTTTTGTGTTCTAGCTCAGTGACTCTCTGTTCCATCTCTTCATTACTACTTTTTTGTCCTACCAGCATGTTGGATACTTCTGCCAATTCAGTCTTGATATTCTGGATTGAATTTTTATGCTTTTCTGTTATTTCCAGTGTGTGTTGATTATACCCTTTCTGCCTTTTGATCATTTTTTAAGTTCTTGTACCTCTTTATTTGTACTATCAATTCATTTTTCTATCTTTTGCATTTACTTCCAAAGCTGTTCAAGTTATTTCTCATGAATATATTTCTTTTGGATTGTTATTTCTGGGGTATTTGCTCTCTTAATTGTTTCTTCCATCATTGGCATCTTTTTCTGTGGTTGTTCAAATAACTGCACATCAACATATTTCTTCTGATTCTCTCTATCTGGGTTATTCATTGTGTCTGCTTTTTTAGGAAAAGGATTAATTTGTTTTTCATAGTGACTGAGGCAGATTTCTGCTTTCTTGACATTATGTGAGCTTTTAGTTAGTAGTTGTTAGGTTGTTGGTACTGTATAGTGACCCAGAGTATGATAATACTTTGTGAATACCCTGTATGTTTGTGCTTCCTTCTTGATCTGAGAACAATAGGGCCAATGGTCCAAAATCAGTGTTTCCCCAAAAGTACCTGAATCAGAAACCATGAAACCTGTTGTTCCCTTCTGAATCTGGTGTCTCCACATCACTCGAGCTGTCCTACTCCCTTCTGATTGGGCTAAAGAGGTCCTAGAGTTTCCCCAAAGTACCTAAATGGGGAAACCAGAAAGTCTCTTGTTCCCGTCCAGCTCTCTTGAGCTTCTTGAACTGTCCTGGTCCCTTCCACTTGAGCTTAAGAG
>NW_006400133.1:1264658-1265712 GCF_000299155.1 Elephantulus edwardii
TGTTTTTTAGTTCACATGATTTCTGCTGGGAAATAAAAAAAGTAATCTAATTATTTCCCCTTTATAGGTGACTCTTTGCTTTTCTCATGCTGCTTTTAGAATCATATTCTTATCTTTTAATTTCGAGAATTTGAATATGATATGTCTTGATGGCTTTATTTTTAGGTCTAGTCTATTTGGTGTTCACTGTGCTTCTGGAATATGGATTTCTCCATTCTTCCAAATACCTGGGAAGTTTTCTTCAAGTACTTCTTCCACAATTTTCTCAGTGATTTTCCTGGCTGTCCTCTGTTCTTCAACACCAATCATACTTACATTGCTCCTTTTGAAGTCATCCCACGTTATTCTAATTTTTTGTTTGTTTGTTTTCTTTATGTCTCTTCTCTGATTTTTATTCTACTACATTTACAGTGAAGCTTTTGTGTTCTAGCTCAGTGACTCTCTGTTCCATCTCTTCATTACTGCTTTTTTTGTCCTACCAGTATGTTGGATACTTCTGCCAATTCAGTCTTGATATTCTGGATTGCATTTTTATGCTTTTCTGTTATTTCCAGTGTGTGTTGATTATACCCTTTCTGTCCTTTGATTATTTTTTAAGTCTTGTACCTTTTTATTTGTACTATCAATTCATTTTTCTATCTTTTGCATTTACTTCCAAAGCTGTTCAAGTTGCTTCTTTTGAATATATTTCTTCTGGATTGTTATTTCTGAGGTATTTGCTCTCTTAATTGTTTCTTCCATCATTGGCATCTTTTTCTGTAGTTGTTCAAATAACTCCACATCAACATATTTCTTCTGATTCTCTCTATCTGGGTTATTCATTGTGTCTGCTTTTTTTAGGAAAAGGATTATTTTGTTTTTTATAGTGACTGAGGCAGATTGCTGGTTTCTTGACATTGAGTCTTTAGTTAGTAGTTGTTAGGTTGTTGCAACTGTATAGTGACCCAGAGTATGACAATACTTTGTGAACACCCTGTATGTTTGTGCTTCCTTCTTGATCTGAGGACAACAGGGCCAATGGCCCAACATCAGTGTTTCCCCAAAAGTACCTGAA
>NW_006400133.1:1266298-1268420 GCF_000299155.1 Elephantulus edwardii
CTTAAGTTTGAAGTTTCACATGAATAGTAAATGATCTAGTCCATAGTCAGAAATTAGATTGATTTTGTCTGCTGATATTGAGCTTCTCTAACTATTCCTTCCACACATGTAAGTGAATTTCATTCCTGTGTAGTCGATCAGATGAGGTCCATGTGCATAATAATGATTTGTGTGGGTTGGTTTTTAGAAAAATATTTTAAAGGATAAATTATTGTTTGCACAAAATTCACTCATCCACATCCAGCCTAATTTTTATCATTGGATCCATACGTTCTGAAAACTAGACCTTCTTTTCTAGTACCACACCTCAAAGGCATCAATTTTCTTCTAGTCATTCTTATTCATTCTCCAGTTTTCAGGTGTATTTTAAATGATTGAAAATTATTGAAAAGATGTTGAAGAATAGTACTGAATACTCGTGGACTTCCAAAAGGGGAGGAAAAAAAGTTGATATGTCTTAGAGAATGTGTACGGAGAATAATCCTTTGAAGGAAAGAAGCCAAAGCTTCATCTCATTTACTTTGGACATTTTATTAGGAGAAATTATTGTTTGGAAAGAGACATCATGCTTGGAAAGGTTGAAGAAAGAAAGGAAGATACTCGACCAGATAAATTGACATAGTGACTAAAGCAGAGCATGACATGTGTTATTACAATCAATGCCTGCCTTTCCTCTCTCTCCTGCTCCTGGCAATCACGAATAAACTTTGTACTGTATCGATTTGCCTTTTCATATAAATAAGATTATATAATATTTGTCATTTTTGTTATTAACTCATTTATTTATACCAATGTCTTCCATTTCATTCATAAGATAGTTTATGTCAAGACTTTATTTCTCTAATTGAATAATATTTTATTATATGAATATACCACATTTTATTTATCAATTTATCTGCTAATGGATGTTTAGATAGCTTCCACTTTTGGCTAATTTAAATATATCTTTGAAGCAATAATTTTTAGAAACTTATCATTAACTTGACATTAATTAGCAAAATTCACATCACAATAGACAATAGTTTCTTGATATGCTGTTTCTGAGCCTTTAAATCTTGGATGGCAGACCTCTGAATGGGGCAAATATGAAAATAAAGATCTGGTGGGTAATCAGAAGAGTTCATTAGACTACACAATGGGAAGCTATTGTTATAGGAATTAAATAAAGAAAACACTGTCGCTTTATTTCAGGAAATTATAATTCAAAATGGTACTAGTATGAAAAAGTATAAAATAAAATGTATATTTCTTCATGGCCTATATAAAAAGGATGACAGAAGAAGAATCAATGCCTTTGAGTTGTGGTGTTCAAGAAGAGAAGAATTATCTCACGGATCGATTTCTAAAACATTACAATACAATAGTCCCCTTGTTTCATAACATGTCAATAATATTGAGTAGAGCATATGGATATCATACTACATAGTTCATTGGGTCTATTTTTAATAAGGTGATAAGACATACATTATTCCTTTGGAACTAAGAGAGTACTCATTTTGTTATCTTCAAAATTGTGCTTTTAATTAATAGTCATAAGTAGTTTGTAAAGAACTGCTAAGGCAACTTAAAATTCTAGGATCTCAGGCATGTAACTAAAAGAATGTGGGAGATTTTTTTGCCTGGGAAAGGCATAATTGGAGAATATCTGTGAAGTTATGTGAACTTCTGTAAATAGGGAATTGGCACATTTCTCCAATTCAGCTGTTTCTACCATTGCCACCTGGTGGTTTGTTAGACTCATGTAGGCTCATCTGTGGCTATGTGAATGTTCTTAAGGAAAGATGCACATTTAAATATGACAAAGAAAGAAAATTATAATCATGTCCTTTCTCTCAGTTTAAAACAGTGGAAACTTATATTTTAGTGGCAAATAAAACTACTACAGTATTGTTTGAGACAAATGGTAACATATTTGATATACCTAGATATATCTGGCAGTGAGTGTCTCAGTTATACCTTGGAAGGTAGAGGCTAAGAGCCAGTCTATGAATACTTTTTTTTAAAAAAGTATGCTATGTAGCTTTATAAATGTTTTCATCATTATTATTTTATTTCCCTAATTATGATGCTTTTAAATAGAAAATTATATGTAATATAAAATGAATGAAAAACAAACACCCCC
>NW_006400133.1:1268520-1269878 GCF_000299155.1 Elephantulus edwardii
TGTCTTGGAGAGAGTGCAGCTAGAGTGCTCCTTGGAGGCTAAGATGACATTTTGCTATGCGCACACTTTGGGCATTGTTTAAGGAGGGATTTCTTGGAAAGAAACATCATACTTGGAAAGGAGGAGGGTTGGTGAAAGAGAAGAGTCTTAACTAGATGGATTGACACAGTGATTGCTGTAGTGGGCTTCAGCATGTCAGATGATGATAGTATGTCACTTAAGAATGGCACAGAATGAGACAAGATTCACATCTTTTCTTCATAGGGTCACTGTGAGTCTTAACCCAACAGCAACTGTTTTTCTGGTGAATCTGTTTTTAATCAAATAGAAGTTTAAAGTGAATGTCTCACAAGTTTCTGCTTTTATGTGAAACTTCTTTGTTCCTCAGGTAGCAGTTTTTGAACTTCTTAGTTCTTGAACTCAGTTCTCCTCACTGAGCACATTTCAGTATACCTTTTTGGCTTTCTATCATCCATATCTCACATTACCAAAGCTCACCTTATCCTCACATAAGTAGTTAACATCTGAGGTGGGATAGGGCAATGACAACCCAAGGGCTTATGCTTACAGGGGTCAAATCACTTTGGATTGTTACAGGTGTTATAATTCAATACAGTCTCTAAAAAGCTGAGCCTTCTCATTAGATAGTAAAATATTCATTTATTTTCGTTCATTGTTACTGTTGTTGTCGTCGAGTCATAGTTAACTCATAGTGACCCTATGAATCAAAGATCTGAAGACTTGTATAATTTTTATCCATTCTCCAGGTTCATAGGGCTTCTGGAGGCAAGCCATTTAGGATGTGGATGCCACTCCTGCTTTCAAGCTTGTTTTAATCAAGAAGCTCCACTAAATACTGTCCACCATGGATAACCATCATCACATTTGACACATCAGTATCACAGAGTTCAGCATCACAGGAACCATGAGTTACCTCTGCAAAACAAGTGGACAGACCATTACTTGGGTATATTCTGTATTCTTCTTTTCTGTCCATCTCAGCCCTGCTCTTCCTCAGAAATGTATATTATGTCCCTTTTTTTAATATTTCATTGTCAATCCAAAGAAACTCAGTTTGAATGCATCTAGTGCCCCACTGGAAATATATGGACAATCTCCTCCTGTGAGAATTACTGTCTCTGAAAACCTGCTGGTAGGCCAACCATGTGTCAGTTCAGACACAACAATAGAAACAGCAATGAATATTTTAGGTTTTTAACACAACCTTGCATGCTGAAACAGAGAAAGACCTGAATCACTTGCTGCAAAAGGTCAAGAAGTATAGTCTTCAATACAGAATGAAGCTCAACTTCGAGAAAACAAAGATTCTCATCAATGAGCCAATTGGAAGCACCATG
>NW_006400133.1:1270413-1272238 GCF_000299155.1 Elephantulus edwardii
TTGAGACTGAGTCAGGACAGGTCAGTCTTCAGAGCTGCTGTATGTAGGGTCGCTGTGAGTTGCAGGTGACTTGACAGCACATATCAGCAACAATGGGTGTAGTCAAAGAGTGAACTGTTAACCCCAAGGTAGTACCTTTCTACTGGGTGGAATCCACCAACTGTTCCATGGAAGAAAGGCGGATAGTCGCATCCCAGTCTACAGACTTCTGACAGTTTTTGATTGCCAAGTTCTGAACTTGGTAATTAATATTTATAATTTCCATTAAAAAACTTACTACTGAGACACTAGAGCTCCCTAATAAATGACTAAGCCTTGAAATCAGTTCTTTCAGGTGGTATAACAATATCTTGTAAGTGAGCAGTGTAAATTGTGGAGGGCAACAACAGATTGCATGTGCTTAAAAATGTAGGTCTTAAATTATACAAAAAGCTTATCATGTGTATCCTTTGGCAAAATCCTTGGTTCAGAAATTTTCTGAAGTCTAGAAACTAAAAGTTTTAAAAACTAACTCACAAGACACTTTTAAAAATAACTGTATTCTATTGTTAATTAGCTAAGTGATTTTGGACACATGGCTTCTCTGAACCTTAATTTCTTTACATAAAAAAGTAAGTTAAACAACTTCAATATGTAACAATTATTATAATAATAAGATGATGAAATAAAGTTCTCTATGATCTATCAACAATCTGTGTTATGCAGATGACACAACCCTGCTTGACGAAACTGAGGAGGACTTGAAGCACCTGCTGCAGAGTGTCAAGGACTGCAGCCTACAATATGGATTGAGACTCAATGTCAGGAAGACAAAGACTCTCTCCACTGGGCCAATTGTCGGCATCAGGATGGATTGGTGAAGAGATTAGGATTGTTCACAGCTTTAGTTTGCTTGGCTCCATAGTCAACACTCTTGGCATCAATAGCCAGGAAATTAAAACGTGTATTACAATGGAAAAGTCTGCTGTTAGGGACCTCTCCAGAGTTTGAAGAACAATGGTGTCTCTCTGGAGACTAAGGTGCGTCTGGTACAGGTCATGGTCTTTGCTATCACTTGTTATGCATCAGAAATTTGTACAATGACCAAGGAGGATAGAAGGAGAATTGATGCATTTGAGCTGTGGTGCTGGAGAAGAGTATTGAAAGTACCACGGACTGCTAAGAAAAAGAACAGATTCATCCTGGAAAGGGTTAAACTGGGTGGCTCCTTGAAGGCAAGGATTCTGAGGCTGCATCCAATACACTTTGGACATGTTGTAAGGAGAGACCGGTCCTTGGAGAAGGACATCATGCTCAGGAGGGTGGAGGGACAGCGCAGGGGCAGAAGGCCCTCTATGAGGTGGATTGATTCAGTGACTGGGATAATCGGGATGGGAGTGTCAGAGACAATGTGATTAGCACAGGACAGAGCAGAGTTTAGGGTTATTGTACATAGGGTCGCTTTGAGTCGCAAGCGACTTGATGACACATAACAACAATAACAGCATGATACCTAAACATTGTATGTGCTCTGATTATTCTTACCATATATGGTGGTGGTGCTGGTGTTGTTATGTGATGTCAAGTCACCTGAGACTCATAGCGACCCTTTGTAGACCATCCTAAACCCTGATCTATCCTGTGCCAACCTTATTGTCTCTGATACACTTACCCCAATATCCCCAATCACTGAATCCACCCATCTCATCACCCACCCAAGCATGACATCCCTATCCAAGGACTGGTCCCTCCTTGCAACATGTCCAAAGTATATCTGATGAAGCTTCAGAATCCTTGCCTCCAAGGAGCAGTCTGGCCTTGCCCTCTCTAGGACAAAGTTGTTTGT
>NW_006400133.1:1273958-1281709 GCF_000299155.1 Elephantulus edwardii
TTTTTTCCCTGCGTTCTTGCTCCATAACTTCTAGTGGCATAGTGGTATAAAATTATGCTGAAAGCCCAAAGTATACACTTTGGATCCACCAGTTGCTCCAAAGGAGAAGGATGAACATTCTTCTCCCATGCTATTTACTGTCTCTGAAAACCTACTAGACATCTTTGACTTGGTGGTACACAACAGCAACTAAAGAGAAGAACTAGGATGAAGTACAAGGAAAGACTGAAGAACTGTCATAGGTTAGAGGAGTCTAAAGAGACATAAGTGCAATGCAATGCAGAATCCTGGATTGGATCTCAGAGCAGGTAAAAATCAGTAGGGGAAAAGGCTGATGAAATTTAAATAAGGTGTGTAGCTAAGTTAAGAGCATTAACTTGAGCAAATTTCCTGATTTTGATACGTGTATTAATACTAACCATTTTTAAGTGATCTTCAGCAGTACTTTACTTACATGTGATATTAAGGATATTGTTCATTAGTTTCCACATTCTGTAGTATCACCTTTCTTGGGAATGGGAACAAACCCAGTGGCCAGACAGCTGTCCTTCAAATTTCATGGTATAGATTGGTGAGCATATCCAGGACTGCATCTGTTAATTGAAACAAATCAATTGATAGCCCATTGATTCCTAGAGCCTTGATTTTTGCCAATGCCTCGAAGCAGCTTCCACTTCCTCCTTCATTACCATCGGCTTCTGCTCATATGGTACTTTCTTGAAATATTAATGTCACATGTAAGCAAAGCACTACTGAAGATCTTAAAAAATTTCTAGAAAAGTACATAGATAGGAAATGGCTAAAAATTCAAGTAGAATTCAAAAGAAGTCATGGCACCAGGGATATATATCATTGCTGATATTAGATGGCTCCTAGCTGAAAGTGAAGAATATCAAAAGAACATCTATTTGCACTTTATTGACTATGCAAAGGCATTTGATTTATGGATCATAACAAGTTGTGGCTGAAATTTGGAAGGATGAGAATCCAACACACTTAATTGTGCTCATGTGAAACCTATTCAGTCTGTAAGTTGAGCAAATTATTCAAGAAGCTAGATTCTATGAAGAAGAATGTGGCATTAGGATTTGAGGGAGACTCATCAGTAAGGAGAGCTTGAAGTACTTGTTGCAAAAGATAGAAGATCAGAGAATACAACCTTCAAGATGTATTACATCTCAATGTCAAGAAAATAAAGATTCTTACCACTGGACCAATAGGTAACATCATGATAGATGGAGAAAAGATTGAAACTATCAACAACTTCATTTTACTTGGAACCACAATTAATACCCGTAGTACCAGCAGTCAGGAAATAAGGAGATGTATAGCACTGCAATATTATCTGCAGTTAGCATCTTATATAATCACACTGTTGTTGTTTCTGTTATTGTTACTGTTGTTGTGAGGAACTTTCAAGTACGACCCATAGCAACCATACAAATATCAGATCTGAACTCTATTTATCCTATGCCATTCTCACACTTTCTGATGTATTCTTTTATAGTTTAAGCTTTATTTTTTTATTTATTAAACAAAAATAATTTGGTCAGGAGATTCCTACAATTAGAAGAGGCTTTTCACAGATCATTCTATTTCTTAAGGGCATTCATGTTTTTGGAAAAAGGACATAAAAAAGGTATAATCCTATTGAACAATAATTAGCATTAAATAATGTAGCATACACAAACCCATTTGACTCAAGAAAGACAATATATTATGATTCTAATGCATTACCATTATTAATATTTGAGCTAGAATATAAAATTTAATATATAGGGTTTTGCAGGGTCATTAATATTTCAGAAAAATTTTTAACCCTACACATCAATATTAATAATTTTCTTTTTTCTCTTAAATTCATGGGATTTCTCTTCATAAAATGTAATTTTATACCTTAAAAAAATCTAATTAGATAACCATGTAAATGAAATATTTTAGATTCCTTCCCAAAAAAATATTTCTGTGTATTTGTAAGATTTCAGATTTTTTTCCCATTCCTCTTGTATCTTGGAATTTTCACTTCCATGTGAATATGTGCATCTTTGTGTGTACTTAAGCTGTGAGCTAGTAAAAGAGAATGCTGCATTCAATTTTTGGGCTGTGTCTCCCCCCAGAGGCCCACAAAGAAGAATTTGTTGCAACACTGATTCTAGAGAATTCTGCTTAGACTCTAAAGCACCAGTGAATACAGTATTTATGAGATGTCACCAATAGCATGAGTTGACTTCACAGTAACTAATGACAAAATAATTGATACATAATATGATTATTTTGTCAATAGTAGAACATTCAAGTTATTTGAAACTTAAATAATATATAATTTAGATGATCTCCATGATGAAAAAGAATAAAATTAATAAGCATAACATTGTCAGGGACTTGGGTATGTTCTATGAAATAGAGCATATCTGAAGCCTAAGTTTAATTTGTTTCAGAGTATACTCATCATTTATTCTTGATTTTGTCTTTTTTACAATTTTCCTCTTAAGTTGATGGCAAGGTATTCTAAATCTCATAAAAATATTTAAAACTATTGATCTTAACATTCTGAGGAAAATTGCTTCCAAAAATAATCATTTGCTAAAATTAGATTACATTAATATAAATGCTATTTAGAAAGCTCTTTTGGTCAAATAAATAAGGAAAAAAATAGCAGTCTCCTCCCAGGCAATTGACAGCCTCTGGAAATCTGCTGGAGGATCACCTAACGGTCAGGTTCAACTTTATAAGAAAGAGAACTGTTATTTCAGGTCATCTACTCTTTTCAGTTAAACTCAAAGGAATGTGTGGTATGTTGGATGATCTGTCAGGTGAAAAATTCCTAGTGAAGTCCAATATGCCCTTATATAGGGCCAAACCAGAGTTTTACCCAAGATAATGTTGAAAATTGCATAGACAGCCAATGCATGTCAAGCAAAATAGCATTATCTAGATCTCACTGACTTCCTGGAGATTTAACATTTTTAGTAATGCTATAGCTTCTAGGGTCCCAGAGTTGTCGCTTCTCACTGGATTCCTGGTCCTGAATGAACTGGACAGATATATAGAGGCCGGAGTGAGAACTTGATAAGGAAAGTTGCAGGGAAGTGGACTTATTCAGTTGCTCAAGAAGTTGTACAGACTGATGTCCAGCCAGGACCCCAACACTGGGTCGGGAAAGCATTAAACAGAATGGCATTCCAACTATTCTTCATTATCCTTTTTGTTTTCGAATAATACAGTCATTAAAGTATTTTCAATTAATTCAGTTTTCTATTCATTTAAAAGGGTGTTCTGGTGACAGTGGTGAAAAGCTGCACTGCAATCCCAAAGGCACACAGTGAGAATCCACTAGCTGGTATAAGGGAGAAAGATGGGCCATCTTCTCCAAGACAATTTACTACCTCTGAAAGCTGGCTGGAGGGTCAGCTATAAATCGGTTCCAACTTAATGGTACACAACAACAATCAATTAATTAAAAATAAAAGGTTCATTGAAAACTCTGTGTACTATATCTTGCATTTTATGATGACTGAGAATTTTAGCTAAGAGTAAGTCTGTATTGAGCCTTGAAAGTTGACTCACCACTTACCATAGCTTAATATGCCTTTCCCCTTTATTGTCTCCATCAATCCTGCCTTGCTCTATTGAATACTAAAAAATATTGCTGATGCATCTGATATCCTACTTTGGAAAGTCTTAGGCATTTTGGGAAACAGCACTGGGAAAAGAGAAAATAAGGTTGTACTTTCAATTTAGCATCCAGCAAATTGCTTTTTAGAGAAGGATCAGATAGCTCTCATGATAGATAATAAGATGCAGAGCCTCTAACCTCTGGGTTGGCCTTTGGCCTAGACGGGGTCTGTGGTGACAGAAAGCCATTAGCCTTTGATTGCTGTTTGCTGACCTGTGTGAAATGAGTTGATGTCTTCCATTCAGTTTCTGGTAGACAAGTGCATGGATCACATTTGGCAACCTTGTTTGTAGTTCCTGAAAAATAGAGATAGATTGAGTGGGTTGTGAAGTTAAACTACTGACTTAGGATTTAGGCTTGGTGTTCTTGGGCAAACTTCTATATTTTGTGGTACACATACCATATCTTATTTGTTAGATAGATTAAAGAAATATTGAACATATTGGAGAGTTCAACTCACTAATTTTAATTAAACTCAATATTCCTTAAAACCATTTCTTTAAAACCATGTTTTCAACTTTTTGAGAGATGTTCTATTATCTTGGATGAATGATGAATGATGTAGGATAAAAAAAATAATTCAAAACTATTATGCAACAAGTTTTTACAAAAGGAAAAAGAACCCACAGAAAATAAGATACATAATAATTCTATATTTAATTATTCAGTGTACAAGAATTCATTTTCACCAGTCACCACCATCTAGGCTGTCTCATTCACACTTTAGTCACATGATTCATGGTCCCAAATTTCCCCATGGCTCATGTTTTACCTTAACCACGTATGCCCCCTTGATCCTAAGATTTTAGTCCCTCTATTTCACATCAGTGTCTAATCATGACGAATTTATACAATAAACCATTTCAGAATACTCCAATTCACCCTAATTTAATTTCTTTTTATCACATTCCAACTTATCCAGTTGAACAGTTCATCATTTGTCTAATCTCATCTGCTTACTCACTATTTTCTGTTAGACTTATTTGCTCTAATAGGCTGTAAGAATATTGAAAGGAAGGCTAATGTTTAACTAGTATTTATTAGATATTTTCTAGATTATGTAGCTCATTATAACTCACAGCAAATAGTATTAGGTTTATAGGATAAATTTTTATGGTGTATCTCTTCAGAAGCTACTTCACATATAGACACACACACACTCACACACACACACACACACACACACACACACACACACTCATTATTTGGAAGCTGGAGTGGTATCCACTTCCTAAAGAACATGCCTCTGGAAACTAAATGCCAATAGTTATAGAGAGGTTTCAGGCTTTTTCTTCTTCAGGTGACTATGAGTCATGCGCAACTTGACGACAATCAACAACAACATATATGCATTATTTTTAATTTATATTTTACTGAAGATTATCCAAAAACGACTGGAACAGCACATCAACAGAGAACTACCAGAAGTCCAGGCTGGGTTTAGAAGGGGTCGTGGTATAAGGGATATTGTAGCTGATGTTAGATGGATCTTAGCTGAAAGCAGAGAATACCAGAGGAATGTCTGTCTGTGTTTCATTGACTATGCAAAGGCATTTGACTGTGTGGATCATAACAAACTGTGGCTGACTCTAAGAAGAATGGGAATCCCAGAGCACTTGATCGTTCTAATGTGAAACATATACTTGGACGAAGAGGCAGTCGTCAGAACAGAGCAACGGAACACTGCATGGTTCAAAATTGGAAAGGGCGTACACCAGGAATGCATCCTATCTCCATACCTTTTCAACCTATATGCAAAACAGATTATCTGGGAGGCTACTCTCTATGAGCAGAAATATGAGGTCATGATTGGTGGACGATTTATCAACAATCTGTGTTATGCAGATGACACAACCCTGCTTGTTGAAACTGAAGAGGACCTAAAGCGCCTGCTGCAGAGGGTCAAGGACTGCAGCCTCCAATATGGATTGAGGCTCAATGTCAAGAAGACAAAGAATCTCACCACTGGACCAATTGGCAGCATCACGATGGATGGTGAAGAGATTGAGATTGTATACAGCTTTAGTTTGCTTGGCTCCACAGTCAACAGTCTTGGCACCAGCAGCCAGGAAATTAAAAGGTGCATTGCCATGGGAAAGATTGCTGTTAGGGACCTCTTCAAAGTACTGAAGAGAAATGGTGTCTCTCTGGAGACTAAGGTGCATCTGATACAGGCTATGGTCTTCCCAATCACTTGTTATGCATCAGAGAGTTGGACAATGACCAAGGAGGATAGAACGACAATTGATGCCTTTGCGCTGTGGTGCTGGAGAAGAGTATTGAGAATACCATGGACTGCTAGGAAAACAAATAGATTTGTCCTGGAAAGGGTTAAACCGGGTGGCTCCTTGGAGGCAAGGATTCTGAGGCTCTGTCTAACATTCTTTGGACATGTTGTGAGGAGAGACCGGTCCTTGGAGAGGGACATCATGCTTGGGAGGGTGGAGGGCCGGCGCAGGAGAGGAAGGCCCTCTATGAGGTGGATTGATTTGGTGACTGGGATAATTGGAATGGGAGTGTCAGAGACAGTGTGATTGGCACAGGACAGAGCGGAGTTTAGGGCTGTTGTACATAGGGTCGCTATGAGTCGCAAGCGACTCAAAGGCACATAACAACAACAACAACATAAATAAAAATAGTCATTGTTGTTGTGATGTATCATTGAGTTGCCTGTGACTCATAGTGACCCTGTGTACAACAGCAATAAACTATAGCTTGTACCAATCTTATGTCTCTGATACACCAATCCTCATTACCCCAGTTACTGTATCAATATATCTCATTGGTGGTCTTTCTCTCCTGCATTGTCCCCCTACCCTTCAAAGAATAAAGTACTTTTCCAAGGAGCGGTCTCTTTAGGTCACATGTCCAAAGTATGAGAGATTGAACTTCAACATCCTAGCCTCCAAGGAGAAACTTGGTTTCACCTTCTCCAAGAAAGACTCATTTGTTTTCTTCTCAGTCCATAATATGTTCAAGACTCTTCTCCAGCACCACAATTAGAAAGCATTGATTCTTCTTCTGTCATTCTTAGTCATTGACCAGTTCTCTGGTGCATAACAGGTAACTGAGAAGACCATTGCCTGTATCAGGTGCACCTTTCTAAAATTATTGCTTTTCAGTACTCTGTAATAGTCCCTGACAGCAGATTTCCCCAGTGCAGTTCGTCTTTGGATTTCCTGACTGCTGGTGCCAAGAGTGTTGATTGTGGAGCCGAGTAGCTGTAATTGTTAACAATGTCGGTCTCTCCTCTATCTATCATGGTGCATTCAATTGGCCCAGTGGTGAGAATCTTTGTCTTCTTGATGTTGAGCTTCAATTTATATTGAAGAACTACGTCCTTGACCTTCTGCAGCAAGCACTTCAGGTCTTCTTCAATTTCAGCAAGCAAGGTTGTGTCATAGGCATTATGTAAGTTCTTGAGTATCTTTCTCCAATTCTGATGCCACATTCCTCACCATAAAACCCTGCTTTTTGAATGATCTGTTCAGCTTTTAGATTGAAAAGTTACGGGGACAGGATGATTGAAATACATCAATTTGTATTCCATCAATTCCTGAGGCTTTATTTTTGTCATCTTCCTTAACATCAGACATTCAGTCCCAAGCCTGTGTCAGGCCCTCGGGCCAAATAAACACAACCACTGTATCAGATCTAGAAGATACCTATCCAGACCTTGGAAATTGCAAGTATCTTTCTCTTAAGGTGGTATATATGATTTTGACTTGCATCCTCCAAAAACATGAGACAGATAACAGTGTGAAAGACCAGTAGCAGTACATGGTGTAAGACATCACAGAAGTTACTTGTGGACTAAGCTATCATATGAAGAGGTGGCAGGGTAAGAGAAGGCTTGATCAAGTAGGCGGGAGTACAAGGAATGGTGATGTAACAGAGAGAAAATACATGACACATGTGCCTGGTGGCTGTGGGTGGGGGGGGAGTAAGAGAATTTATTGGAACAGCTATGAGATATCATCTCACCACAGTAAGAATAGCAAAATATAACAGAACAGCAAGCAACAAATGCTGGTGAGGATGTGGAGAAACTGGAACTCTTATTCACTGTTGGTGG
>NW_006400133.1:1282564-1291518 GCF_000299155.1 Elephantulus edwardii
TAGATGTACAGTAGAGCACAAGTTGGTACAAATCTTTACTTTCTTAACCTTTTGTTTTATTAGTTGATGTACAAATTTGAAGAAGAACTGACCTACCTTGTATGAGTTCTATCATATTTTCTTATAACTTAAAGAGTTATACTTAGTATGGAGATCTTTAAATGTTGACAATTGACATGATCTCATAACTCTTCAATTTGTCCTTCATGGAATAGTAGCAATAACATAGGTAGCTCGATTAAAAAATGTCCACTATTAGTTCATTTATAAAGATTATAAAAATAATCTTTTTTACATGCCATTTTGTTTATGACAACTTACGATTTTGCTAGATCCATATAGTTCATGATCGGTTTTAATGAATGCTTGCAACAATTTCTTTTTCTTTTGAGAGAACAGACTTGATATAAATTTTATAATATAATAAGATCATGTATTATATACTTTTAAAAGTTTTACAAGGCCTTCTTCTCACATTACCTCATTCCTCTTACATAACCATCTGTTACTATAGGAAGTACTGACATGTAATTTTTATGTTGTATATAGAATGTTTGACATCTGCTGAGAAAATTTTCCTGCCCTGATCATGTAATCTGTAGCCATTTACAGTAATAACCCAAAATCTCCCAAGGTTTGAATCCACAACTGTCTCCATAAAAGAAAGACAGACAGTCTCCTCTGGCTGTAATTCACAAATTCAGAAACCCAATGGAGGGTTACTATAAATATTAACCAACACAATATAATAAATCACAAAAAGAAAAAAAAATTCCACAGCACAGAGATATTTCACTTTATGTCTTGTCAATGCTTTCATATTATCTTGACTGATCCCAGGTACCTCTCCAATTTATTGAGGATCAATATCATTTTGAGAACTAAGGTATACATGACTCAAAACCGTGATCTTTTCAGTCACTTGCTATATATCTGAGAGCTAGGCAATGAATAAGGATCACAGAAGAAGAATGGATACCTTTGAGATATGGGGCTGGATTAAAGCACTCAACATCCCATGGACTGTCAAAAGAATAAATGTCTTGGAGAAGAAGCAGCCAGCCTGCTTCTTGGGGGCAAAGATGAAAAATCATCTCACATACTTTGAACATGTTAATAGGACAAGTTATTCCTTGGAGAAGTACATCGTGTTTGGGAGGATAGAGGGATAGTGAAAAGGAATACTGTCAAATGGGTTGACACAGCGACTGCAGCAATGGGCTTTAGTATGTCAGGAAGTATCAGGATAGCATAGGATAAAACAGGGTTTAGATCAGTTGTTCATAGGGTCTGTATGAGTTGTACTAGACTCAGTAGCATTTAACAACACAACAACAACAATAACTTCCATTTAAAGTAAAGGCAACATCAATATAAATTTTAAGAAATATATACACACAAAAAAACACAACAGAGAACTGCCAGCAGTGAAGGCTGGGTTTAGAAGAGACTGTGGTAATAGGGATATTGTAGTTAATATTAGACAAATCTTGACTGAAAGTAGGGAATACCAGAGGAATGTCTATCTGTGTTTCATTGACTATGCAAAGGCATTTGACTGTGTGGATCACAACAAACTGTGGCTAACTCTGAGAAGAATGAGAATCCCAGAACACTTGATCATGTTTACGTGAAACCTATACTTGGACCATGAGGCAGTGATCAGAACAGAGCAAAGGAACACTACATGCTTTAAAATTAGAAAGGGTGCACACCAGGGATGTGTCCTAGTTCCCTAACTTTTCAATCTATACTCAGAACAGATTATCTGGGAGGCTGGACTCTATGAGGAGAAATGTGGCATCATGATTGGAGGAAGACTCATCAACAATCTGCATTATGCAGATTAAACAAACCTGCTTGCTGAAACTGAGGAGGACCTGAAGCACTTGCTGCAGAAGGTCAAGAGCTGCGGCTTTCAATATTGATTGAAATTCAGTATCAAGAATACAAAGATTCTCACCACTGGGCCGATTGGCAGCATCAGGATGGATGGTGAAGAGATTGAGATTGTAAACAATTTTAGTTTGCTTGGCTCCACAATTAATACTCTTGGCACCAACAGCCAGGGAATTAAAAGACTTACTGCATTGGGAAAACCTCTTCAAGGTACTAAAGAGCAGTGATGTAAGTCTGGACACTTAGGTTCACCTGAACCAGGCCATGGTTTTTGCAATCACTTGCTATACATCAGAGCTTGACAGTGACTATGGATGATAAAAGGAGAGTTGATGCCTTCGAGCTGTGGTGTTGGAGAAGAATAATGAATACCGTGGACCGCTAAGAGAAGGAACAGGTTCATCCTTGAGAGGGTTAAACCAGGCTGCTTGGAGAAAAGGATTCTGAAACTTCACCTGACACAATTTGAGCGTGCTGCAAGAATGAACCAGTTCTTGGAGAGGGACGTCGTATTTGGGAGGGTGAAGGGACAGCGCAAGAAAGAAAGACCCTTGATGAGATGGGTTGATTCAGTGACTGGGGTAATGGGGGTAAGTATATCCTGGAATAATACATCATTCTCTGTAGAGGGTCAATATAAACGAAGAAATTGCTCAAAGAGATGGGTTGGCACAGTGATCACAACAATTAGCTCAAGTAGAACAGGAAATGTAAGTATGGCACAGGATTGGACATTACTTCGATTTTTTTATGTTTGATATCTCCATGTATTTGAGCCAATTCAATGACATCTAATGGCAATATGGTGAATGACTCTTGCTGAAAAAGAAAGGATTTGAAACACCTAGAGATGACAATAAAAGACTAT
The DNA here is from genome assembly GCF_000299155.1 of Elephantulus edwardii. Lineage (NCBI taxonomy): Eukaryota > Metazoa > Chordata > Mammalia > Macroscelidea > Macroscelididae > Elephantulus > Elephantulus edwardii. Next base: position 1,285,332 of record NW_006400133.1, read on the forward strand.
AACTGCAGATATAGATTGTACTTCAACACAAAACAAAAATTTTCACAACTCTAATAAACAACATTGATAGAGAATATGGAAGTTGTCAAGGATTTTGTTTGGGTTGCGTCAATAATCAATACTCATGGCAGAAACACTGAAAAAATCAAATGAGATATTGAATTGGGAAACTTTGCCGCAAAATGCCTCTCTAAAGTTGTTGTTATTGTTGCGCACTGTCAAGTCAGACCCATTCTATAGCTGACCCTGCAGTGGATTTTCAGAAACAGTTAACATACTGAAGACTATTGCTTATCTGTCTCTAGCAGAGCAACTTATACCTTTGTGTTGCCAGTGCAACTTCTAACCAGCAGATCATTAGAGGACCCTTTAAAGTAGTAAAGAACAAATATGTGATTTTGAAAATGGAGGTGAACCATACCTTTCCAAAGTACTGAAGAGCAATGAAGTCAGTCTGGAGACTAAGATGTGCCTGATACAGGCACAATCTTTGTGATTGCTTACTATGCATCAGAGAATTGGACAATGACTAGGGATGATAGAAGGAGAATTGATGCCCTTGAGCTGTGGTGCTGAAGAAGAGTACTGAAAATACCATGGACTGCTAAAAGTTCATCCTGGAGAGGGTTAAACCAGGCTGGTCCTTGGAGGCCAGGATTCTGAATCTTCGTCTTACATACTTTGGACATGTTGCAATCCTTGGGGAGGGATGTCATGCTTGGGAGGTTGGAGGGACAGAACAGGAGAGGAACACCCTTGATGAGATGGAATGATTCAGTGACTAGGGTAATGTGTACAGGTGTGTGAGAAACAGTAAGATTGGAACAGGGTAGACCAGGGTTTAGGGCTGTTGTACACAGGTTCACTATGAGTCACAGGAGACTCAAGAGCACATAAAAACAACAACAATAGTATTATCAGTTGTCTCATATGAGTGCAAAAGCTAAAGAATGCAAGAGAAATTACTTTTTTCCCCACTTAAATATTAGTGGTGTGGTATGGACTGTCCAAAAGATAAACAAATCCATCTTAGAAGAAGTGAAATTAAGAATGACAGGCAGACTTTGTTCCACATACTTTGGACATATTACTAGGAGGATAAAGTTTCTGGAGAAAGACATATTGCATGGTAAAAGTAGGTTTGTCAGCAAAAAAGAGGAAGATACTAAAGGAGATGGATTGACATAATAGTTCAAATCTAGCAAGGATTGTAAGGATTATAAAGAACCGTGGAGTGTTTTCTTATTTTGTACAAATACAGTTACTACGAGTCAAGACCTATTTTACATCATTTACCAACAATTAAGTAATGTCCAAATAAGCATTAAAGAATCATTTATTAATTTAATTTTATATCTTATATACTGAACTCTTTGTTCTGTATATGACAGTGACAAGAAGTTAAAAAGACAACTCAAGGAATGAAGATATTTGAAAATTTTCTCTCTGGTAAGGACTTACATTAAAATTAAAACAAAATGAAAGCTTTTTAAAATAGCAAGCAATGCAATGCTCAGGAAAAAATTCATAATTGAATCTGAATAGGCTTTTCTCCAAAGAATAATACAAACTATCATTATTCACATGGAAATATAATCAACAATGTTAGTCATCAGGGGAGTTTAAATTCAAATCTAAAAGAGATAGCACTTCATGTCCAATAGACCAGCTACAAACAAAATATCAAATAATAGCAAAGGCTGACAACCATCTGGAAACATTGAAACTCTTCTTTTTCCTTCTGGTAGAAATGTAAAAAAGGTGCACCCACTTTGCAAAATAGTTTGGCTGTTTCTCATATGATTTTATATATATAGTTATCACATGACTAAGTAGATTATTTATTTGGTTATATACATTGCAATTATTTGCTATGCATCAGAGAGCGGGACAATGACCAAAGATGACAGATGAAGAATTGATGTCTTTGAGTTGTGGTACTGGAAAAGAGTATTGAACGTATGATAGACTCCCAAGAGAACAAACAGGTCTGTCCTGGGAAGAGTAAAACCAAGCTAATCCTTGGAGGCAAGGATTTTGAAGCTTCATCTCACATGTTTTGGGCATGTTGCCTGGAGGGATCCGTCCTTGGAGAAGGACATCATGCTTGGAAGGAAAGCACATGAGAGAAGACCCTGGACAAGATGGATTTACACAGTAAGTAGGGTAAGGATAGTAGGTGTTTCAGAGACAATGAGATCGATTCAGGATAGAGCAGAGTTCAGAATTATTGTGCATAGGGTTGCTTTGAGTCAGGGTCGACTCAATGGCACATAACAACAATAATTAACAAAAAGAGAATGGACTAGTATTCTCATATCTATACACAAATACTTGAGTATTTGATATATTTGCAGTAACACTACTTAACTGAAATTTTCATGAAATGATAATAAAGAAAATTCAGTATATTCATATAATTGAATATTATTTAATTTCCAAAGAATGAAGTACTGATGTTTTTATGTGCCTGCCATTGGGTCAGAACTGACTCAAAGCTGACTCATCAGTGGATTTTCAGAGGCAGTAAGTCACATGGGAGGAGATTGCTAGTCTCTCTCCTGTAGGACAGTTGATGTCTTTGAACTGCCTGCTTTGGGGTTGGCCACACAACTCCTTAATACTAGGTCACCAGAGCTCCCTGCTAATACATGAATCAACCTTTTACGTTATGTTATGTGAAATAAGCAAGACTAATGACACAGAAATAAGAGTTAAGCTATGACTGCTTAAGAGGAAAGTATGGGGTTGATGATGCATAACTAAAATAATATGAAGTCTCTTTAAAGGGTAAGAAATTATTTAAAATTGACTATGTCTGATACAGGCCATGGTATTTGCTATCACTTGTTATGCAATAGAAAACTGGACAATGACTAAAGAGGATAGGAGGAGAATTGATGCCTTTGAGCTTTGGTGCTGGAGAGGAGTACTGAGAGTACCATGGACTGCTAGGAAAACAAACAGACTCATCGTGGAAAGGGTCAAACTAGGCTGCTCCTTGGAGGCAAGGATTCTGAGGCTCCGTCTAAAATAATTTGGACATGTTGCAAAGAGGGACAGGTCCTTGAAGAGGGACATCATGCTTGGTAGGGTGGACGGACAGCGCAGAAGGGGAAGGCCCCCTATGAGGTGGATTGATTCAGTGATTGGGGTAATCGGGATGGGTGTGTCAGAGACAGTGCGATTGGCACAGGATACAGCAGAGTTTAGGGCCATTGTACATAGAGTTGCAAGCGACTCGACGGCACATAACAACAACAACAAGATGGCTAAAGAAAAAATAATGAAATTATTGTAGTGATGACTTTACATATCTCTGAATATAAAAAAAATTATTCCATTGTACACAAAAGTATTTTTTAAGTGATTTCTAAAGAGTAGGTGCTAAATTAGAATTAAGGAATGTTGATAGTTTAATGGTAAAAAGTTGGGCTGCTAACACAAAGGCTGGGAGGTTAAATCTACTAACTGTTCTGGAGAAAGATGGGCAATCTTCTCCCATTTGATTTACAGCCTCTAACAACTTTCTGCGAGTCAGGAGTCAGTTCTGATTCAATGGTACACAAATACAACCCATAGAATTGGTGGTATTTTGGATGTTCAGTTTAAGATGTGTAGTGATTGTTGCAAAACTTGCCTCCGTGGTTCATTTGGCTTTTTAAAAAAATTTTACCCGTTTTTCTCAATTCATGTTTATTTGCCTATTTTCTTGATTTTATAATCTTGCTTTACATGTTAATATTCTGTATGTTTTTCTGTCATCAAATATATTATTTTTTGGTTATAGATGCATTTTATTACTCTCATTATTACACTAGAGGATTTATATAAAGATGATATTCTCCTTTCATGTTATGATTTTGGATTGGATGACATCTCTGTGTATTATTCCTTGAATGAAGATTGTATATATCTATGACTATATTGTGACTGTGGCAATGTGGGCAAGTGTGTCAGACAATGTGACTGGCTCAACATAGGACACGATGAAGAGTTATTGCTCACAGGGTCACTACAAGTTGTTGTTGACTCTACAACAACAACAACAAAGAAATGAGCCTTAATGAGCTGTGGTGGACTAGTGGTAAGAACTTGCAATGCAATCCTGAGTGCTCATCTTAAGCTAGCCCCTGGAGCAGGCTCCACAGGCTCGACCCCACCCTTACATACCCTCACTCGAAGGGTCAGGGCTGCTCATCCACCTCTGAAGGCCAAAGAAAACAGTAAATTTGTTGAAGATAAATTTATTGAAGAGAACTGGAAATAGTTGCAGTGGCATATCACAAAGGAATTTCCAGAACTTCATCTCTGATTCAAAGAGAACATGAAATGAAAAGCATCATGACTGATATCAGATGGACCTTGAATGAAAGCAGAGATGCCAAAGAGATGAATTGTATTTTATTGACTACAAAAAGGCATTTAAAAAAATAAAAAAGGCATTTAATTGTCCAGAACACTTAATTTTGTTCCTGCAGAAGCTGTACATAGATCAGAAGCAGTCATTATAATAGAAAAAATATAGAAAAAAAGTTTAAGAAAACAACAACTTAAACTCATTACAATCAAGGCAAGAAGCAATAAGTGACATCATAATAGACGAAGAAAATATTCAAACTGTCAACAACTTTATCTACCTTGATCCACGTCAACATGCTTGGTACCAGCACTCAGGACACCAAAAGATGTATTGCCCTGGGAAAGTCTACAATCAGGACCTCTCCAAATTACTGGGGAGCAATTACACTAGTTTGAGGTCTAAGGTGTACCTGATTCAAACCATGCTTTTTTCAATCACTTGCTATGCTGCTGAGAGCTGGACAATGAATAAGGATGAGAGAAAATGAATTGATGCCTTTGAACTGTGGTGTTACACAAGTATTTAAGACTGAATAGCTCCTGAACTGCCTAAAAAATAAAGAGATATATCTTGGAGAAGGTGCAATCAGAGTGTTCCTTGGAGGCAGGGATGGTAAAGCTTCCTTTCACATACTTTGGGCATATTGCCAGAGGAAGATAGTCCTTGGAGAAGGAGATGGAACTTCGAAAGGTATTGCAAGGGGCTATTGTACAAGAGAGGACTGACAAAGTGACTGCAGCAATAAGCCTGAGTGTATGACAGATTGTGAAGGTGGCATAGGATAGGACAGGGTTCAGATCTGTTGCTTATAAGGTCAATATGAGTCATATTATGCTTTATGGCACCTAACAATAACAAAAAAGGTACTATAAAGACAGGTAAGGAAATCAAAGAAGTATTTGTTCAGACACTCAAAATGAACCAATGGTTTTACATATTTATTTATAATTAGTTCAATTAGACTTCAAGTTATTAGATTTATCCTTATGGTTTGGGGCATGAAATCTGGGGTCAGAGCCATTAATCACTTTTTTCTTTTTTCTCTCTTGTTTTGTTCCATTGTATCAGATCCAATTGGCACAGGAGGAGATTGTCCTTCCTTCTCCAGTGTAGTACCTGGTGGATTTGAACTGTGTGCCTTTAGGATTGCAATGCAGCTTCTTGCAACTAGGGTACAAGAGATCTCTCATTAATTACTTTTATTGGTTTGTTTTTTCTACTGAAATGATTATTTATTGCATGAATTTAACCAATCACATAACTTAGTTATATTGTCTTTTCGTATATGTTCACTTCAGCCTCAGATATTTTTAAAGTTAAATGATAACTTTGAACTGTGCACTTGATCCAGATTTTTTTAATAAAATGTTTATTTTATATTGGTTTAATTTCAAAGTTTGTAAACATTGTTTTTCAAACAGAATCTTTCCTAATTTTTTTATCCAGCCCTCCCTCCCTCCATCTCTATAATTAAGCAACTCACCACTGCTCACCAATCGTTTGTATTTCTTTGCGCTAGTGTACTCACAGCTTTGTGATTCCTGATAAAATCTTCTAATGTGATGTGGTTTTTAAAATTGCATTATATATTGTGAGGGGTTTTTTTGAAAGAAATCTTACAAAATCCTCAAAACTCTAAGAAAAAAAAAGAAAATCTATGAAGGGGTCATGGTACTAGAGATAGTGTAGCTAATGTTAGATGAATCTTAGCTGAAAACATGGAATACCAGAAGAATGTTTATCTGTGTTTCATTGATTATGCAAAGGTGCTTGACTGTGTGGATCATAACAAACTGTGGCTGACTCTGAGAAGAATGGGAATCC
>NW_006400133.1:1292613-1300236 GCF_000299155.1 Elephantulus edwardii
GGACTGCCAAGAAAACAAACAGATTCATCTGGAGAGGGCTAAACCAGGTTGTTCCTTCAAGGCAAGGATTCTGGGGCTTCGTCTGACATATTTTGGACATGTTGCAAAGAGGGACAGGTCCTTGGAGAGGGACATCATGCTTGGGAGGGTGGAGGGACAGTGCAATAGGGGAAGATCCTCTATGAGGTGGATTGATTCAGTGATTGGGGTAATCGGGATGAGTGTGTTGGAGGCAATGTGATTGGCACAATATAGAGCAGGGTTTAGGGCTACTGTACATAGGGTTGCTGTGAGTAGCAAGTAACTTGACAACACATAACAAGAACAACAAGAGTTAAGACAGTGTTCAACAAAATACGTATGTGAAAGTCCATGTTTTGAGAGTCATACTTTCTTTTCCTGAGCCTCTCAATGAAATGAACTGATCATGATGTTGGCACAGAATATAGCAAGGTTCAGATCTGTTATTCTCAACTCATTATGAGTTGTAGTTGAGTAGACAGGATACAACAACAATGTGTGAAAGTACATTCAATTTAAATAAAAATCTGAGTTTAAGCAAAAAATACGTTGTAAATATCAATTTTTTTTCTAGTCTCATTTGAGGTAATCAATGAATTGATTTCATTTGTAATCTTTATAGTAATAATTCCTATGGTTATCACATAGAATATTCCTAAAAAGAAATATTCCACTTCTTTTCCTTCCTCTTTCTGAATGCATATTTTGAAAGATCTTGATGTCAGGGGGGCTGAGTGAATTTTATGTGGCCTTGGGCTTTTTGAGACTGAGCCATGAATATTTCCTCAGGACAGCCACAAAAGATCTGTTGTAAATTTGAGCATGAAACTTTGGTGCAATTAGGATTCATAGTTAGCCCTTTGGATATAGGAGATTTTTCACAGGCTGTGACACCTTAGCATCTAGGATAGGGTCTATGCCTAATATTCATTTCCCACAAGTTTGCCTCTTGCAGGTGCACACAACTAGTGCATATCATTCAAGGAAATGGAAAGAGAACCCTTTTGTTTTTTACTAATTGGTTGAAAGCATGAATTGATCTCAATATTCTTTAATGTTTTAAACAAACAAATTTCTGATTTCTAAAACTCATGCCACTACAAAGAACATTTGCTTTGCTTTCTTGGATTAAGAAATGAACAAAATATGTTTGGACCAGAAAATGACTAAGGTTTTGTTGTGATCATGTTCTTTTTTTTTTAACTTTCCTGATTATAACTTTTTTTTTTTTTGCTGGAAGTTCTTATACCTCTCTGCCTATATATGCCATTCATTTCAGTGCCAGCATTTATAGCAGATATAACAACATAATTCTGATTTCTATTGATTAACAGGGCTCATGTATTTGCAGAAACCACGGCAGTTCTTATGTATATGAACTTCTATGGACTTCATCAAATGAAATAGTTGAAATTACCAAATAACCAAACATGTTTGTATTCAAACTAGAATTATAACCTTACATGTTTGTATTATTACTACCATTGACTCTTTTCATATTTAACAAGTAATATTATATCTTATTAATTTAATGCAACTAGAGTGTATAACAGGAACAGCACATCAGCAGAGAACTGCCACAAGTCCAAGCTGGGTTTAGAAGGGGTCGTGGTACTAGGGATATTGTAGCTGATGTTAGGTGGATCTTAGCTAAAAGCAGGAATACCAGAGGAATGTATATCTGTGTTTCATTGACTATGCAAAGGCGTTGGACTATGTGAATCATAACAAACTGTCGCTGATTCTGAGAAGAATGGGAATCCCAGAACACTTGATCTTGCAAATGTGAAACCTATACTTGGACCAGGAGGCAGTCGTCAGAACAGAGCAAGGGAACACTGCATAGTTCAAAATTGGGAAGGGTGTATACCAGGAATGCGCCCTGTCTCCATACCATTTCAACCTGTATGCAGAACAGATCATCCGGGAGGCTGGGCTCTATGAGGAGAAATGTGGGGTCAAGATTGGTGGAAGATCTATCAACAAACTGCTTTATGCAGATGACACAACTCTGCCTGCTGAAACTGAGGAGGACCTGAAGCGCTTGCTACAGAGGGTCAAGGACTGCAGCCTCCAATATAGATTGAGGCTCAATATCAAGAAGACAAAGATTCTCACCACTGGGCCAATTGGCAGCATCAGGATGGATGGTGAAGAGATTGATATTGTTCACAGCTTTAGTTTAGTTGGTTCCATAGTCAACATTCTTCACACCAGTATCCAGGAAATTAAAAGGTGTATTGCGATGCTAAAGTCTGCTGTTAGGGACCTCTCCAAAGTACTGATGAGCAATGGTGTCTCTCTGGAGACTAAGGTGCATCTGATACTGGCCATGGTCTTTGCAATCACTTGTTGTGCATCAGAGAGTTGGACAGTGACCAAGGAGGATAGAAAGATAATTGATGCTTTTGAGCTGTGGTGCTGGAGAAGAGTAATGAGGGTACCATGGACTGCCAAGAAAACAAACAGATTCCTCCTGGAGAGGGCTAAACCAGGCTGCTCCTTGGAGGCAAGGATTCTGAGGCTCCGTCTAACATACTTTAGACATGTTGTAAGGAGAAGGACATCATGCTTGGGAGGGTAGAGGGACAGAGCAGGAGGGGAAGGCCCTCTATGAGGTGGATTGATCCAGTTGATTCAATGACTGGGATAATCAGGATGGGTGTGTCAGAGACAGTGTGCAGAGTGTAGGGCTATTAAACATAGGGTCACTATGAGTCACAAGCGACTCGATGGCACATAACAACAACAACAGAGTGTATAAATTATCAGAATCACTAACAATACATGCAAGCAAAAGCTTTCTGAAGATTATTAGAAAAATAAAATTACTGAAACAGTACATTGACAAAGAAGTACTAGAAATACAAGCTGCCTTTAGAAGAGGTCATGGCACTAGATACATTATCACCAATGACAAATGGATCTTGGCTGAAAACAAAGAGTACCAAAAGAATGTCTGTCTGTGTTTCATTGACTATGCAAAGGCATTTGATTATTTGGATAACAGCAAACTGTTACTAACTTTGAAAACAATGGGAATCTCAGAGCACATAATTGTGCTCAAGTGAAACCTGTTCTCGGACAAGGAAGCAATCTTCAGAACAGAGCAAGGAAACACTGTGTGGTTGGTTTAAAATCAGGAAAGGAGATCATCAGGGATGTGTCCTGTTTCCACACCTTTTCAATCTGTATGCGGAAAAGATCATTCAAGGGGCTAGACTTTATGAGGAGAAATATGATGTTAGGATTGGAGGAAGACTCATCAAAAACCTGCATTATGCAAAGGATACAACTTTGCTTGCTGAAATTGAGGAAACCTGTAGCATTTGCTGCAGAAAGCAAAAAACTGTAGTCTTTAATATGGATGAAGCTCAAAACCAAGAAGACAAAATTTCTTACCACCAGGCCAGTTGGTAGTACTATGAGAAGGAGAAGAGATTGAGGTATACAACTTGCTCAGCTCCACGATCAACACTCTTGGAACCAGCAATCAAGAAACAAAAGGCAAATTGCATTGGGAAAGTTTGCTGTCAAACTCCTCTATACCGCTAAAAATAATGATGTCAGTCTAGGGATGGTGCGCCTGGTCCAGGCCAGAGTCTTCACAATTATTTGCTGTGTATCAGAGAACAGGACAATGACTAAGGATGGTGGAAGAAATGATGCCTTTGAGTTGTGATGCTGCAGAAGAGTATTGAGCACACCATGGACAGCCAAGAGAACAGTATGTCTTGGAGAGGGTGAAATCAAGTTTCTCTTTGAAGGGAAGGATTTTAAAGTTCCATCTCACATGCTTTGAGCTTGTGGTCAGAAGGGACCAGTTCTTGATGAAGGATGTTATGCTTGAATTCATGGAGGGACAAGCGAAGGAGAGGAAGATCCCAGATGAAATGGATTGACCCAGTAACTGGGATAATGGGGGTGGATGTGTCAGAGTCGATAAGAATGCTTCAGGATAGGGCAAGTTTCAGAACTGTTGTTCATAGAGATGCTATTAGTCACAGGTGACTTAACAACAACAACAGTTTCATATCTAGTTTTCTTGCTAATTTCTCTATTTTTGGCTGTGTGTCATCTACAAGATAAATGCAAGCAACCACAAAGTTTAAATTATTTTCAACCCAATTGATCATTGTACCTAAAATTTGGTTATCTGTTATAAATTTCCAGTCATTTTTTTCATAAAATTGCCTCACATAGTAAAATTCCATTACTCATATTTATATACTTTATTTTCCAGACTCTTTTATTTACTCTTAGAGCTACTAATCTCAATGTTTTATGCAGTACGATGCTCCTTAATCCACTTGAATCTTTAAACACAAATAGGACTTTCTAGGCACTTCTTTTCTTTCTCACTCCTTTGTGTTTCATTATGTTTAACTTATTAATGTTAGATATTGAGGTAAATCTAAATTCATAGTGACTACACATGACAGAGTAGGATTGCTTTATGAATGCTAGTAACTACAAAGGGGCAAGAAGCAAGTAGTTCTTTCTGTGCCCTTCTCCCCCCTAACAGCCCCTGAGTGTTTCCAAACCACCTACTATTCAGTTAACAGCCCTTTACTAATAAGCATATTGTGTGTGCCTTGGGCACTGCCTGAGGAAGAAGGTAACAATGAATCGATTCTTTCAGCAATCACAGTTTTCATTGTCATCTGTGAAAGCCTATTTTGCAATGTAAAACTAATTGACATAGTATTATTTTCTAAAGATACATCACTGGGGAGTTGTACCACCAGGATTCCTTCAAATTTAACATATTTGTCTTTGTTATTATTACTTGTTTTAATGTCTGTCTCCAGCCATAAAACTCAGGAGAGGAAGACCCCTGATGAGATGGATTGACTCAGCAACTAGGGTAATGGGGGTATGTGTCTCAGAGACAATTAGTTTGGCTCAGGAGAGAACAGGATTCAGAGCTGTAGTACACAGGTTTGCCATGAGTTCAAGCAACTAGAGGGCACATAATGACAATACAACATAAATAAAAACTGAGCTCTTCATATGAATCATGTCATATTTGTAATTGCAGTTTCCCACATCTGTGCCTCTTAAGCAAAAAACAAAATAAAGAAAGAAAAAATATATTTATATCTAATAAATGTTGAGGGCAATCTAAATTTGGATAATCTTATATATGTTCTACAAACCATTTTCTTTCTCTTCTTTGTGAACAGAATCTGCTTAAGGAAAATTAGCAAGTTAAATAACACTTCAGGACTATTTTTTATTCTTAATGAGCTATTTCTTTATTAATGGTGCTTCTTGTCTACACTTTTCAATAATAGCTAAGGTTTTAGATATATTCTTTATATAACATGGAAAATTACTTTTTGGGAGGGACTGTGTAAACTTAAGACATGTACTTTCACGAATAACAATGTTTAGGATTTTGTCTACCACTAATATTTTCTGCTTAGAAATTGGAAAGCATTCAAGTATAGGGAGAAAATTATAAAATTCAGCATTTTGGTATTTTTATTGTTTGTTTTTATTTTATTATTTTTGTGTGCGTGTACCGTCAAATCAGATCTGACTGGTACAGGAGGAGATTGTCCCTCCTTCCCCGGCAGAGCATCTGGTGGATTTGAACCCTACACTTCTGGGATTGTAGTTGTAGCTCCTTGCCACTAGGCTACCAGAGCTCCCCTATTGTTTGTTTTTTAAGTGAAATGTTCCAAATTATAACATCTTGAAATCATCTTGAATAGGGTATATCTACTTACTGGTTTTCCATGTTTTCAAAATATTTAAAAAGCTTTTAATGATTATTTGTAGTTGTTTATTTTTATGTTTTGTAAATAGGCATCATTATAAATTCATTTTTATACGTGTTTCTCCAAATATCTATAATGATTTTTAAAAGTACATTTCACTTAGAAACCTCATCAATTTCTAAAGGCCATGTCAGGTTGAAAATTTGCCTTATGTGAAAATTACCACACCAGATGACAAGATAGAGCATTACTCTCTCATTATGTAACTCCCAAGTCTTCTGTTAATTAACTGTCAAATTTCATCACTACAAAATTTCCAAACCACCCAGAGATACAGCCCAGCGAAGTTGACAAATAAACCTTAATTTCATCTCATACATCAACTTTTTTTTTTTTTTACTGTCAGCTGTGCTTTGTCATTGTGCAAAATTATTGGACAGAGGGTTTTTTTGTTTTATTATTATTTTCAGAAACAAAATGTTGGATTAGAATATCAATAAATAAGTAGACCCTCAACAGGATGGATTGACACAGTAATTGTAAAATTGCATGTCAGAGATCTTGAGAATGGCACAGGGTACAGAAGGTTGTTCAAAAGGTTGTTCTGTTGTTCAGAAAGAAGGCTATAATAAGCTGAAGTCCACTTGATGACATCCAGCAGTCAACAACAAAAAAAGCATATAGAGCAAAAATGTGAACAGGCATAATTTGTAGAAAATTCTTCTATAAAAATTATTCCTACACAATTCCATCAGTAAAGATTATCCAAAGATTACCACATGAGTATATTTTCTTTTGGATTGAACATATCAACTTAAGAAGATTAAAACTAGAACTATATTTCATTTGAAAGAGCCACAGACAAAAATCAGGTATGTTAGGCGAGGGTAGAAATGTAGAACTAGTTTATAAGGTCAGATATAGAGAATATAAATTACATTTTAATGGGTTAGTTTTGTGAATTCATTTTCTATTCAAGGACATTGTTGATGCCTTTTAAAGAATTTTCCCCCATTATCACATCTATAACTGTATGCAGCTAAAAGATACTGCCTTCCCAGCTAGATTTCATTGTCACAAGCAGTGAAATGAAAGGCTTTCCAGAACAGCCTCTTAGTGCCCTCTATTGATGTTTTCAATTGTTCAGAGAATTTCAGGAAAAGAAACCAGCATGATTTTTTTTCTTTTTTAAAGGTCTTTAAAAGAATATTCCTTAGAATAAATGGGAATAAAGTTTTACTATTTTTACTATTTTTATGACGTCTTTGCCCCTTAAAAAGAGAATGTATTCAAATATATTACAAACTTTAATCACTGGATTAAAATCAATGGATTTCCTAGCTAGATGAACTTACCAAAAAAAAGAGGGGGATCACACAGGCAGTTAATAGGATTGATAAACACAAGCTCATTATAAAATTCCATATATTATGGCACAAAAAATAGATTTTCTGAATAAATGGAGAATTCTAGTTAAATGTCTGTACTCTGCAATGAAAACACTAATTAAATATTTCACAGTGTTGCTGTGAAATTGTGGTGTGTGACCAAAGGCTGAAAAAGCTCTGATGGCACCGTTGTTAATAGCTGGAATGCTAACCAAATGCAGGTGACTTGAACCCATCACATACACAGTGGGGAAAAGATGATGAAAGATTAAAATTAAAATAGTCCCTATAGTTTTCAGCTGAATTAAACTCAAGTTTCTATAGTTCTCAGCTAAGTTAAACTCAGGAATTTTTCCATTGTCCCTGGTAGAGCCCCACACCCAGTTGTATCCAGGGCAACAGTATTTCAAGAATGGCTAACTACAAGGCAGGGCAAACAAGCAGATGTTTCTCGACTGATAACCCATGTGCCTTTGTTTCCCGACTGA
>NW_006400133.1:1300546-1305449 GCF_000299155.1 Elephantulus edwardii
CCTCTTGCTGTTGCATCAAGCCGGTGTCTTGGAGTCTTGGGTCTTCACCGTCCACTCAGGACAGGACAAGACCACTGGTTCAGGAGTCCTTCAATGAGAAGCTTGACTCTGTCCTTTAATGATGCTGCTGTATATAAGTATGAAATGACACAACGGCAGTGAGCATGAATTGATATGTTTTGATCTTTTCTTTCATTTTTTAAAACAAAATCCTGGGGAAAAATATGCCTTCATACTTTATTCAAAAACTACATTGATGATTAATCATTGACCATTTACCTACCACCTCTGGAATTACAAGATTCTAAACATTAGATGGAAAAATTTCATTTAAAATTTTTTAAAAAATCTATTTCTTTGACTTTTACAAATGTGTGTTCTTTTTAATACAAAAATGAGGGAGTGAATAATTTAAAAGCGATGTATGGCAGGATATTATGGTTATCACAAGAGTCCACAATTAAGGCTGCATAGTGGAATGTACTTGGGGCAGTTGCGGGGGGATTGTGTAGCAGGGAAGGAGTGTTTCTTTTACTTTTGAAAGAAAGGAGTGAACTGGGGGTGGGGGGGCAGGAATGGGCGGGGAGAGAAGTGCAGCAATGAATGAATGGAAATTCAAAATCTCTGTAAATGCTCATTAAAATTATTTAAAAAATGGAAAAAGAACCCCAAAAAAATACATATACATATATATTTGGCCCAGTATGATGGACTGTACTGGTAAAATACAATTTACTTTTTCTTAGACTTTAAAATAATGAAACAATGCACATTACAATGTAAATTACTTACTTTATTTGCATTCTATCTCTCATACTGTTTCTCCCTCCTCCATAAACTTTTTCTCAGAAACTCTTCAGCCCTTTATTGGTACTTTGATTTATTAAGGACTTTTCTATTGTTTGTGGGCAGGCTGAGCAATCTTTCTCATAAGGCAGTGAGGCAAAAAGAGATGGTGAGTCTGGACAGACTAGAACTGTTTCTAAGTTGTGTCTTTTTTTCTGATCTTTTCTATTGCACTTGAAGTGACTATTTAGAACAATAGAAACAGTCATTTAAAATGAAGCACAACAGATTCATATGAAGGCAAAGCAAAATGTAAATTATGTGATTATTTTCTTTCTATTGATTCATAAAGTTTTAAATCACCATATTTCCACATTTCCTCTTGATAATTGGAATTGATTATTTCCAATGACCCTTTTACTCAGGACAACCTAGTTTCTTCTAGGGCCACATGGTTTCCTCAAAGGCTAACAAACAAATAATTTTGATTTGTCCAAAATGATACTTAATTTTTTATCATATGTCCTAATTAATAAACAAATTTATTTTCTTTCTCCATTATTTCACTTTTGGTGAAATTTTGTCTCAAAACTCAGTTGCTTAACAAAGTGCTGTTTATTTCCTCCAAGTTTCTTGCTTTAGCAATATGGAGACTATATTAAAAGTTCTGGGCTTCACAGTTTCATCTAGTGTTGAAACCATTTTAGGGCTTACCTAGGAAAGCATCTGCTTATGAATTCACTCATGTACTTATGGAAGATTCAGTTGCTCTTAAGTTACTGAACTAAAATTTTGGTTCCTTTCTGGTCACTTTAAATCTCCTTCAGTTTCTTGCGCTCCTGTCTTTTCTTAATATTCAAAATAGTAGTTTGTCTCATCAAGCGAGGACATGAGAAGACTGCATGAGAGAATTAGCAAGAAAAAGTCTTTAGCAGTCTAAACTTAGAAGTAACAGTCCACTAGTTTCTGTTCATTAGGCACAAACCACTAAGTTAGCCCACACTTACATGGAAGTGATGACCCAAGGGTGTGAATACCAATGTGGAAGCTGCTTAAAACAATTTATAAATGATACTCAGTTAATGTGAACTATAAAGGACGACAAATTTAAATGATATTATTTGCATGTGTAAAAACCTGAGATTTTAACATCAGTTTTTAATAATGTATCACATATAATTGTAACCAATTATAGGAATAAAATATCTGTAGATTGCTTCCTACATTTTCTCCCAAGGTACTTCAATATGTCTTACTTTTTAAATAGGTTATGGAGGCAATGAATGATAGAATTTGCCCTCAGTGAGGGAGACTCTGGTCCTAGTCCCATGTAATGTACCTCATACACAGTCACTCTCTGTTAGTGAACAGTTCATGTTGCTATAATGCTAAAGAAATTTCAGAGGAGTTTAACACAAGAAGAAAAAAGGAGAAAATCAGCCAATAAAACCCTACAGATTACATAAGTCTGGTTTGCAACCAACCTTGAGGCTGGTAAATGACTGGGCAGCATTTTATTCACTTAAGCACTGAGGAAGTCAACATGAATCAGGGAATAACTAGATGGAAATGTTGTGGTTATGTGCTGCCGAGTAGCCTGCAACTCATAGAGATCCTATATACACCCTTAAACCTTGCTCTATCCCGTGCCAACCTTATTGTCTCTGGCATGCCTACCCCTATTATCACAATCACTGAATCAATCCATCTTATCGAGGATTTTCCTCTCTTGTGCTGTCCCTTCATCCACGCAAGCATGACATTCCTCAAAAGGAAATTCACAAAAACAAAATTTTTCTCATGTTTTGGTTTATATTGGCTACACACTTGAGTGCAGAGAGCTCTAATGGTGCAGTCTGTAGTGATTTGTGCTACTAACCCAAAGGACATACCACTCTTGAGATTCTAACTAACCATCAATAATGACAGGGAAAGCTAGGTAATCCCCTCTCATGTGATTTACAATCTCAGAAAGAGATGGAGCATCAACTATGAGTCATATCTAACAGGACAGATAATAAAATGTGTTATAATCTCTGTAGAGAACTGTCTGTATGTTTTGGGTAAAGTAAATTTTTAGTAGTTCAAATATATATAATGTTGTTGTTGTTGTTATATGTCATTGAGTTGCTTGCTACTCATAGTGAACTTATGCACAATAGCCCTGAACCCTGTCCTATTCTGAGCCAATCTCACTGTTTCTGAGACCACTACCTCCGATTAATACCAGTTACTGTGTCAATCCATTGCCTGTAAGGTCTGCCTCTCTTGTGCTGTCCCTCCATCCTTCCAAACATAATGTCCTTCTCCAAGGACAAGTCCCTCTTGGCAGCATGCCAGAAGCATGTGAGATGGAGCTTCAAAACCTTTGCCTCCAAGGAGGACCATGGTTTAACCTTCTCTAGGTCAAAACTGTTATGTCTCTTGGTAGTCCATGATGTGTCCAGTACTCTTTTCCAGCATCACAGATCAAAAGCATCAATTCTTCTGTCATCCTTACTCATTGTTCAGCTCTCTGATTTTTAGCAAGTAATTGCAAAGACCATGGTCTGCATCAGGTACACCTTAGTCTCTAGACTGACATTCTTGCTTTTTAGCAATCTGGAGAGGTCCCTGACAACATATTTTACTGATGCACTTTGTCTTTTAATTTTTTGATAGCTAGTGCCAATAGTACTGATTGTGCAGGCAAGCAAGCTGCAATTGTTACCAATCTCCATTCCTTCACTATCTAACATGATGCTGCCAATAGCCCGCTGGTAAGAATTTTTGCTTTCTTGATGTTGAGTTCCAATCCATTTTGAAAGCTGCAGCAAATGCTTCAAGTCCTCTTCAGTTTGGGTGAGCAAGAATGTGTCATCTGCATAACGCAGATTGTTGATGAATCTTTTTTCCTCCAGTCCTGATACCACAATTCTCAAAAATCCAGCATCCTGAATGGTCTTTTTCATATACAGATTGAAAAGATATGGAGACAGAAGTATCCCTGATGTACTTTTTTATTAATTTTGAACAATGCAGTGCTTTTTTGCTTTGTTCTGACATCTCCTTCTTGATACAGGTATAGGTTTCACATGAGCACAATCAAGTGCCCTGGGATTCCCATTCTTCTCAATTTTAGCCATAGTTTGTTGTGATCTACCCATTCAAATGTCTTTGTATAGTCAATTAAACATAGATAGACATTCCTCTGGTTCTCTCTGATGTCTGCCAAGATCCATTTGACATTGGCGGTAATGCCCCTAGTGAAAAAGATACGGCAATAGGACACATTCTCAGCATATGTCCTTCTCAATTTTGAACCATGCAGTGTTTCCTTGCTCTGTGCTGACAACTGCCTCCTGATCAAAGCATACATTTCACATAAGCAAAATCAAGTGTTCTGAGATTCCCATTCTTTTCAGACTTAGCCACAGTTAGTTGTGACCCACACAGTTAAATGTCTTTGCAAAGTCAATGAAACACAGACAGACATTCTTCTGGTACTCTGTATTCAGTCAAAACCCATCTAACATTGGATATAAGTCTCTAGTACCACACCTCCTTTAAAACTAGACTGCACATCTGGAAGTTCTCTGTTGACATGCTGTTCCCAGTTGGTTTTGGATAGTATTCAGCAGAATCTTCCTTGCATGTGATAATGATATTGTTCAATAATTTCCACATTCTGTTGGGTCACCTTTCTTTGGAGTAGGAGCAAATATGAATCTCTTCTAAGCAGTTGGCCAAGTGCTTGGCATAGATTTCTTACAACTTAGTGAGCATGTTCACGGCAGCTTCTGTTTATTGAAATATGTCAATTGGTATGCTGTCAGTTTTTTGGGCCTTTTTTTCTTTTTTTTTTTTTTTTGATAATTCCTTCAGAGAAACCTGAACTTCTTTCTTCATCACCACACGCTCTTCCTCATATGTTATTTTGAAGGATTATGAGGAAGTCAACTTTTAACCCTTCTCAGGTAGAAGCCATAAAACCTCACAGAACTTTTGCCCTCTTTTAGAAAAACAGGACCATAAACCGCTCAGAAAAACAAGGCCATAAAACGGCTCACCCACATCTGTGAGTACAGATAAGAGAAATTCCAGGAGTTGTTTTTCTGAACTTTACTCCCCCACCCCA
>NW_006400133.1:1308704-1313745 GCF_000299155.1 Elephantulus edwardii
TTGCGGTACTCCGGAACACCGTAGTCAATTAAGAGCCCTCACCTTCTACATATGCCCTGGACACAGCCCCAGTGGCAGAGTGTCCCGTAAATGTGAGTCCCCCACTGAACTATTTTGCAAAAAATGGGGGTGCGAAACCACCGGTAACACTTATTAGAAACCTACCTCTTCTTAGGACTACATTACCGTCACAGTTAATTATTCTCTAAACCCCACTCCTTCACGGTATGTCTCTGACTGCCTAAACTGGTACCACCCCTTGAAAGTCTCCTTTACTGACCAAAGTAAGAAAGTCCGTCGTGGGTGGCTCTCTGGATTTTCTTAGGGAGTTGGGCTGTACAAAGAAAGGTACAATGATGCGCTCCTTTTTAAGATTCTGTTATTAATTCCCAACCCCGGCCTACTGCGATAGGCCCAAATCCTGTTTTGGCCCCAAATCCTGTTTTGCCCCAAAACCCTGTTTTGGCCCCCAAGATTGTACCTGTCTCATCTAAAGGAACTCCTCCTAGTGTATAGTCAGCCATTAAGACCACACTAAAGCCTCTCACTGATACCTCGAGTGAAAATGCCAGGCTCATAACAATGGTTCAGGAGACCTACAGGGTCCTAAATGCAACTAGTCCCCTAGAGGCACAACAATGCTGGTTGTGCTATGAAGCTGCTCCTCCTTATTATGAGGGTGTAGCAATCCATGGTAACTTCATTAATTCCACAAGCTCAGATAATTGTAGACGGCATTCTACAACTCATAAGTTAACCTTATCCTCAGTTGTAGGAGCTGGCCTGTGTATAGGATCTGTTCCCTCTGATCTCTCTCATTTGTGTAATCAGACTATCTCAGACCTAGGAACCTCGGGGTATCTCATCCCCGAGTCAGGGTGCTGGTGGGCCTGTAAAACTGGCATAACCCCTTGTGTTAATCTAGCCTCCATGTCATCTGACTACTGTGTGCTAACTGTCATTCTCATAAAATAGAAGAGTTCATAGATGAATGGGAAGGGCGTGGTTGGACCAAGAGAGAACCGGTAAGCCTAACCTTGGCAGCATTATTAGGTCTAGGGGTAGCAGCCAGTATAGGAACCGGAGGAGCCGCCTTAGGCCTACAGTCTAAATATTTCGCCAACCTACAAAATACCATAGATACTGACATAAGGGCCATAGAAGGTTCCATAAGCAAGCTTCAGGAGTCCATCTCATCCCTGTCTGAGGTAGTCCTTCAGAACTGTAGAGGATTAGACCTCTTATTTTTACAGCAAGGTGGGCTATGTGCAGCCCTTAAAGAAAAGTGTTGTTTTTATATATATCACTCAGGGGAAGTACGAGACTCAATGGCCAAGCTTAGAGAAAGGTTGAACAAGCACCAGAAAGAAAGAGAGTCACGCATGAGCTGGTTCGAAGGATGGTACTCTCAATCCCCTTGGTTCACTACTCTTGTGTCAACTTTAATAGGACCTCTTGTAATTCTTCTCTTGTTGTTAACCTTTGGGCCTTGCCTCCTAAACCAATTAGTCACTTTTATTAGAGAAAGAATAAGTGCAGTACAAGTCTTGATGCTAAGACAACAGTATCAGGTTCTTCATCTGAGAGATCATGATGAAATCACAGATTGCTCCCAGCTCTAGGATTAGAACTGTACCCAAAAGAAAAGGGGGGAATGAAGGACTATGAGGAAGTCAACTTTTAACCCTTCTCAGGTAGAAGCCATAAAACCTCACAGGACTTTTGCCCTCTTTTAGAAAAACAGGACCATAAACCGCTCAGAAAAACAAGGCCGTAAAACGGCTTACCCACATCTGTGAGTACAGATAAGAGAAATTCCAGTTGTTTTTCTGAACTTTACTCTCCCACTCCCCCCCTTGTGCCAATCCCGCTTGCCACGTGTGCCAACTTGCTTTTAAATGTACCAATCAGATAGTTTTCCTGCTTACCCGCGAGCGCCAAATTATTACCAATCAGAACTGCCTACCTCAGTGTATATTCAAATATACCAATCAGCAACCCTCCCTGTGTGTTAGCCCATGTTTGCGCGGGTTATTGCCTTTATAAGCTGTATGTACCCTTAGCTCGGGGCTCAACTCCTCTGCCTCTGCGTAGGTCATGAGTTGTGCCCCAGCGTACTGGATGGAATAAAACCTCATGCTGTTTGCATCAAAGACCGTCTCTCGTGAATGATTGGTGCTGGCATCCAATCTCATTGGGGTCCGGCTCTGCGGATCCAACAATTTCATTAAATTCTTCTGTGTCAGCCAACTCTTTTTGGCATAATCACTGCATACGCCTTCCATTTTCTTTTAATGCTTTTTTGGATAATTTAATATTGTGCCCAAAGCATCCATAAGTATTGTTCTTCTAGGCTTGAATTTGTTCTTCAGGTCCTTCAGATTAAGAAATGCCAACGGGGTTCAAACTTTGAATTTTCTGACTCCAACACTTTTAATATTTTGTTATAATACTTGGCTTTGCCTTCCCTTGCTGCCTTTTAAAATCTTCAGTTCTGCTCCTTAATTTCTTGATTACTTCCTTTTGCATTGGCATCTTGGCACTCTATTGCAATACTCAGAGTCTCTTCTGTCATCCATCTTGGTCTTTTCTTCCACTCCTGTCTTTGTAATGACTTTTTGCATTCTTCATGGATGATGCTCTTCATATCCTCCCACAGCTAATCTGGTCTTCACCAAGAAGGCCCAACCGCCCAAAACCGGTCCCGAAAATTTTTTTTTTTTAATTCAAGTGGGATAGACTCAAGGTCAAGTTTTGGTCCCTGTAGATTTGATTTACTCTTCTTTAGCTTTAGTTTGAACTTGCATTGGTTGTTGGTTGTCTGTTCTGCAATCAGTACCTGGCCTAGTTTTCACAGTTGATATTGAGTTTCTCCAGTTATTCTTCCTACAGATGTAACTGATCTGATTCCAATGTATACCATCAGGTGAAATCCATGTGTGTAGTCTGCTTTTGTGTTTTTTAGAAAAATTGTTGCGATGAAGAAATCATTGATTTACAGAATTCTATCATTATGTCTCCAGCATCATTGCTGTCATCAAGTTCATGTTTTCTGACTGCTGATCCTTCTTCCATGTTTCAAACTTTTTCATTCCAGTCATTCATTATTATTAATGTATCTTGGTTGTGTTTTCAATAGATTTCTGACTGCAAAAGTTGAGAGAAATCTTTTTCCTTCTTTTAGACTCTAGTTGTTTCATCACTTTAAAAAATTTCACATGTAAAGAAATAGGAAGAAAAATACAATAAAACAACTGTTCAAACAAGGCTTTCCCCCCCCTGAAAAAACTTTAAAATTTCAAAATAATTTTCTTAAAGTAAATAAATTCACTGGGCTATGTTAAACATATTTGAAGAAAGGTTTTTTTTTATTGTTTTCCTTACACAGTATAACTGACAAAATACTAAACTAGCTAAGATTTGTCTTGTGCTTCAGACACCATTATCAAATTTTTTTGCAAGAACTTATGAATAAATTAAGAAAATGTAGATTAATTTTTGTATACATAAACATATTTTGAAAATAAAGAAGAAAACATAAATACATATTATGTACCTGAGAAAGAGCAGTATGTCTTAGCATGAACTATGTTCTCTTTCCCTTTTTTATTTCTTTTTCAGATTCAGGTAGTGAATTTTGTTGAGTACGTTTAAGTATTCTCAAATTCTCATTCTTCTCAGTGTTACCCATATTTGTTATGATTAACATAAGTCAAATGTGCATATCAATGTTGAAATTTAGACTAGATGAAAGCTTTCAGAGTATTAATAATGTATTACTGTATAACATATTATCCTGAAATTCAATACATCAAAGCAACAAGCAACTATTCTATCTTATTTTCTATGGGTGAGAGCAGCTAGTTTGGAAGGTTTACTTTCAGAGTGTCACATGAGATAGTAATAAGTTTCAAATGAGGAAGTACTCATATCACTTGACAAAATTAGGAACAGAGAAATTTTGATTTTGATATATATTGGGTAAGTCTGCTATCAGGAATCTTTTCAATTACTGAGGAGCAATTTTGAGGACACCAGCATGCCTGATTCAGGTCATGATCTTTTCAATCATTCATTATGTATCTTAGAGCTGGACAGTTAATAAGGGTGACAGAAGAATTGATGCCTTTAAGTTGTAGTGTTGGAGAAGAGCCCTGAATATCTCACGGACTGCCAAAGAACAGATGTCTTAGGGGAAAAGTGCAACTAGAGTACTGCTTAGAGGCAAAGAGAGTGAAACTTTGGTTTATGTATTTTGAGCATGTTGCTTGAAAGATGGGTGTTACAAAAGAGAAGTGAGCACACAAAGGCATGTGGTTGGAAGCCACCAGCTGCACCATGGGGGGAAAAAATGGATGTTCTTCCATGCAATTAACTGTCTCTGAAATCTTGGAAAGTTTCTGAAAATCTGAAACCTCTGAAAAGCTGGAGGGTTAACTATGGGTCAGCTTCCACTATGGTACACAGCAACAACATCTATGTATATAATTTTTTTTGAAGTATTAATTCTTAAAGGATTGTTGAACTGCTTCTCTCTTTCTTTGTCACTGTGTTGTGTGACTCTCTCAATAGAGCTTCTTAGAACACAACATTTTGATTCTGCCAGTGCAAATGACAGATAATGAAAAAGAGGGGGAAAAAATCCAACCCCCCACTACTGTCTTTATGCAAATAATTCTAAGAGCTGGCATCCCATTACTTCTGTCAAATTATGTTTAGTACATGTGAATACTAAGACTACTGTATGTTGCTGTTATGTGCTATCAAGTCGCTTGCTACTCATGTGACCATAAGCTCTGTCCTGTGCCAATTGCACTATGACACACCCATCCTGATTACACCAGTTACCAAATCAATCCACCTTCTAGAGGGCCCTCCCCTCCTGTGCCTACCCTCCAACCTCTCAAGCATGATGACCTTCTCCAAGGACAGGTCTTTCCTTACAACGTGACCAAATTATGTCAGAGGAAGCCTCAGAATCTTTGCATCCAAGGAACAGGCCAGTTTAACCCTCTAAAGGATGAACCTGTCTTCCCTAGTC
>NW_006400133.1:1315788-1322640 GCF_000299155.1 Elephantulus edwardii
AAGGAGAATTGATGCCTTTGAGCTGTGGTGCTGGAGAAGTGTATTGAGAATACCATGGACTGTTAGGAAAACAAACAGATTTGTCCTGGAAAGCGTTAAATCGGGTGGCTCCTTGGAGGCAAGGATTCTGAGGCTCTGTCTAACATACTTTGGACATGTTGTAAGGAGGGACCACTCCTTTGAGAAGGACATCATGCTTGGGAGAGTGGAGGGACAGCTCAGGAGGGGAAGGGCCTCTATGAGGTGGATTGATTCAGTGACTGGCATAATCGGGATGGGAGTGTCATAGACAGTGAGATTGGCACAGGCAGAGCAGAGTTTAGGTCTGTTGTAAATATGGTTGCTATGAGTCACAAGCGACTCCACGGCCCATAACAACAACAACATAACCAAGAGCCTATGATAATGAAGGAAGAAGTTCAAGCTGTTTTGAAGGAAATAGAAAAAAATAAAACCCCAGGAATAGATGTTATACCAGTTTACATATTTTAGCTAACAGATGCTGCTGGACGTGCTCACCAAGTTGTGTCAATAAATCTGGAGAACAACCACTTGGCCAACTGACTGGAAGAGATCTATATTTGTTCCCATTCCAAAGAAAGGGGACTCAACAGAGTATGGAAACTATAGAAAAATCTCATTGATTTCACATGCAAGCACGATTCTACTGAAGATTATCCCAAAACGACTGGAACAGCACATCAGCAGAGAACTGCCAGAAGTCCAGGCTGGTTTTAGAAGGGGTCGTGGTACTAGGTATATTCTAACTAATGTTAGATGGATCTTGGATGAAAGCAGGGAGTACCAGAGGAATGTCTATCTGTGCTTTATTGATTATGCAAAGGCATTTGACTGTGGGGATCATAACAAACTGTGGCTGACTCCAAGAAGAACAGGAATACCAGAACACTTGATCATGCTAATGAGAAACCTATGCTTGTACCAAAAGGCAGTTGTCAGAACAGAGTAATGAAACCCTGAATGGTTCAAAATTGGGAAGGGCGCATGCCAGGGATGTGTCCTGTCTCCATACCTTTTCAACCTGTATGCAGAATAGATCATCTGGGAGGCTGGGCTCTATGAGGAGAAATGTGGCATCAGGATTGGTGGAAGATCTATCAACAATCTGTGTTATGCAGATGAAAACACAAGTCTACTGTATATTCAATAAAATAGTATTATACAAGGGTATATATACAGGCATATAACACCTAAGAGATTGCTTACCATAGAGAAAAAGAATATTATATAATTAGCAAGTTAAACTGGCTTAGCTCTGAGTTTCTTTTAATATTAATATATTTCTATTAAACTTGTTCTTATAGGTTTGGAACATCAAAAAAGCTTGTGATTAGATGTATGTTTATATATTTTTCATGGAAATCATTTATCTAGTGGAGTTATTTGAACAGGAAGATAAAAGCATTTGAATATGCAGGTCATTTTTATTTTATTAATTCCTTTAACATTTTTATCTATTCATTCCTTTATTTAAATATATGCTGGGTACCTAACACATGTGTGTCTGTGGTAAAATATGAAAGAGAGGTAGGAAAAAGTCTGCACTTCTGAAACTTACTATTGATGGAGAACACTACGTCAGTCGGCATTGTAACTGTTTAGGCATTTCTGGATAAGTTGAATAGAGAGTTTTACTATTATTGTTGCTGGTTTTAATCCCAAAGATACAGCTAAATTGTAGCTAAAACATATATTTCTAAAACATACCAACAACATAAAAATAAAACTACACTAGGTATTGGTTAGCTGATAACACGTTTCTCCTCAATACACAAATTATAAAGATATATTGCAATCTATCAGTCAGAGCATTGGTAAATCAACAATAAAACAAGCCATGGCAGATAATATTTATTCCATTTGTGACTGACTTTTTTTCTGATAGGCTATGATTTTCAGTTCATAGATTAAAAGTACTGCAAAATCAAATATCTTTGAGGCTCATACAAAGCATCATCAAAATTCATAGTAAACACAGCAGGATAGACTGCAGATATGTTTAAACTCATTGTCAAGAAAGTATTGCTATCTTACCTGAAATTGATAAGACCTCTAGGATCAAGGAAAGGCTCTGTCCATTTTCTTAATATATTCATTTATGTATTTTAAGCTTAAAACATGTAAAGGGAAAAGGAAAAAAATATCCTTCAGATATATAGAGTCACTGATAGTTATTCAGCAGACACCCCTTATATTTGGTTGACTTATAACTTATAACTTTGTAGACTTCAGAGTATGCTATTTCTTATCATCATTGCTTATACAGCTACTTTTCTCTCAGCCAATTTTCCAGGATTCCTAGTGGAATAAATGAAAACTAGCCTGCTTGAACTTTTTCTGTGATGTGTCTGACAGAAAACAACTTTTGTCTTTCAAAGGAAAGTAAACAATCACTGAGGGATTGAGCCTATTTCCAGGCTCATTGCTATGTATATTATAGACTGAAAGGCTGACCTAGGAGGTCTTTCAATTGCTCATATTTTTAATACAAGGTGCCTTCATTTTTAAAAAAGTTTAATGACTTGGGATTTCATTTACACCAAATAATGAGAGCCTGTGCAAGACTGAAAATTGTATCTTGGGTGTTTCCATGCACTGCTGCACTTAATAGATAATTTATTCAGAGGCTTGGAAGAGAGCGTCTTAAAAATAACTGACATTCAGGATGCTGATAAACATTGATGACTTGCATGTACCAGCTGTGAAATCATTAGTAGGTGGAACACCCTACCGTGAAAATAGCTTCGAACTGACTGGGGAAGGGATGGATTTTATCTAAAGGAATAAATGAATTTGTGTATTTGTCCTACTTAAACTTTTTATCACAATTTTTTCTCTCTTTTTCTCAATAATTTTATCTGTTATTGGTTGACCGTTGGGAATATATTTCTTAAAGAAAATATGTTGTTCTGCTTTCATCTTTCTTAAGGAATAATTGTAATTTTAGTCCTTTTAATGGAAAATCATCTTGAGTAAACTGTCTTCCTTCTGACTAGGTTTGTCAGTGGAAGACTAGTTGCCATTTTGTTTAACACTAAATGAGATTTTTACAGAGGCATTCCAGAAAGCCATGTCTAAATATGGCCAGTTGTTTGTTCTATGAGGCACCAATTCATTTATCTTAAGAGGAATATGCAGGTATCTTACTTTCATTTCTGCTACAACTAGTCATGAGAAAAAAAAAGATTAATGCTTTAAAAAAGTGAAGAGGACTTGGAGTACTTACAGAAGAAGATCAAAGACGCATTACATCTCAACATCAAGAAAACAAAAACCTTCATCCTCGAACTAATAGACAACATTATTAGATGGAAAAAGATTGAAGTTGTCAACTATTTTATTTGGATCCACAATCAATATCCATGGTAATGATGTTATTGTTGTGTTCTGTTGAGCTGGAACATATCCATAGCTGACTCTTCAGTTTGTTTTCAAAGGTAATAAATCACATGGGAGGAGATACTTCATCATCTCATGGAGCATCTGGTGGATTTGATCTGTGCACCTTTGGGATTGAAGCACAGCTTTTTACCACTAAATCACCAGAAACAAACAAATAAAGAAAAAAAATATGTTTCACAGGAAAAATCTAATCTCCTAAGGACCTTTCCAAAGTGCTAAGAAGCAAGATGTCACTTTAAAAAGGAAACTTCAACCTGATACTATTTTAATTGTTACCTATGCATCTGAAAGTAGGATAGTGAATGATGATTACAGAAAAAGAATTGGTCACTTTGAATTGTGGTGTTAGAAAAGATGACTGAATAGCTATGGACTGACAAAAGAACAAACAAATCTGTTTTGGAAGGAGTGCAAACAGAATGCTCCTAAGAGTCTAGGATGAGGAAAATTTGTCTCACATAATTTGGGCATGTGATAAGGAGGGGCTAGTTCTTGAGAAAAAAGATCTCATCCTGGGAAAGGTGGATGATTAGAGAAGGAAAAGAAGATGTTAGATGGATTAACATACTGACTGTAAAAATGGTCTTGACCAGATCAGAGATTAGAGGATTGTGCAGGATAGGATGAGGTCATATCTGTTCTGCATAGAGTGGTTAAATTACGACAACATATACAAAAACTCGAAGTTTTAATGTTTTCTAAATAGTTATTATGCCAAAGAAGGGAAAGTACTTTTTATTAGCCAATGACTTATCTGTACCTGAAATACTGTAATATAAGCTAGATAACCACTGGATAGAAATAATGTATTAAGAATAAAAAGTTTAGCAAAATTATTCAGCTAGATGAGAGCAACTTTCTAACTTTTGGTTTATATCATTGCCTCCACATTAATAATTTGTCAGGACTGATATCAGCTCTATAACAAGATAACAGAAATATTATGGCAGAGGAAAATGTATAAAAAGGATTTGACACTCAGTAATCAATTTGGTTTCTTATATATTTTAAATTTCCATAAGAAAATAATCAGGAAACAATTGAATTTACTGGGAAAACTGCTACTAAATTTGGGTGTTTAGTTTTATTCTTTAGGGGGATCTGGTGGCATAGTTAATAGGGAGTTGCATTGCTAAGCCAAATGGGGAAGCTCTCTGCCTTCTCAAATCTACCAGTGGATCCACAGAAGAAAGTTGGATAACCTTCTCCCATGAAATTATTGTTGTTGTGTGCCATCGGGTCAGAACTGACCCCATAGCTGACCCTCCAGTGAGTTTTCAGAGACAGTTAATTGCCTGAGAGGAAATTGTCCATCCTTTTTCCACATCAGACACACACACACATTGAAGGCTCAACTTAGGGATATTATATCTAATGTCAGGTGGATCTTAGCTGAAAGCAGGGAATACCAGAAGAATGTCTATCTGTGTTTCATTGATTATGCAAAGGCTTTTGACTGTGTGGATCACAACAAGCTATGGCTGACTCTGAAAAGAATGGGAATCCCAGAACATTTGATTGTGCTAATGAGAAACCTATACTTGGACCAAGAGGCAGTCATCAGAATAGAGCAAGAAGACACTACATGGCTCAAAATCAAGAAGGGAGTCCGTCAGGGATGTATTTTGTCTCCATACCTTTTCAATCTGTATGCAGAACAGATCATCCGAGACGCTGTGCTGTATGAGGAGGAATGTGGCATCAGGATTGGTGGAAGAGTCATCAACACCCTGCCTTTTGCAGATGACACAACCCTACTCGCTGAAACTGAGGAGGACCTGAAATGCTTGCTGCAGAAGGTCAAGAACTGAAGCCACCTATTTGGATTGAAGCTCAACATCAAGAAGACAAAGATTCTCACCACTGGGCCAACTGGCAGCATAAATATGGCTGGTGAAGAGATTGAGATAGTTAACAGTTTTAGTTTACTTAGTTCCACAGTAAAAACTCTTGGTAACAATAGCCAGGAGATCAAGAGATTAATTGCATTAGGAAAGTCAGCTGTGAGGGACCTCTCAAGAGTACTGAAGAGCAATGACGTCAGGCTGGAGACTAAGGTGTGTCTGATCTGGGCTATAGTCTTCACAATTACATGCTATGCATCAGAGAGTTGGACAGTGACTAGGGATGATAGAAAGAGAAGTCATGCCTTTTAGTTGTGGTGCTGGAGAAGAGTGTTGAACATACCATGGACTGCTAGGAGAACAAACAGGTTTGTCCTAGAGAAGGTGAAGCTGGAATGCTCCTTGGAGTCAAGGTTTCTGAAGCTGTCTGGCATACTTTGGGCATGTTGTAAGGAGGGACTGGTCCTTGGAGAGGGACATCATGTTTGGTAGAGTGAAGGGGCAGCACAGGAGAGGAAGACCTTTGATGAGATGGATGGATTCTGTGACTGGAGTGGTGGGAATGAGTGTGTTTGAGATGGTTAGGTTGGCACAGGATAGAATGACGTTTAAGGCTCTTGTACATAGGGCCACTATGAGTCACGAGCGACTTGACGGCACACAACAAAACCAATTTTTGAGTAAATTAATTTTAACTCAACTATAACGAGCTCTGGTGGCCTAGCAGCAAAGGCTACACTGCAATCCCGAAGGCACACGGTTTGAGACAACCAGCTGCTCCATGGAAGACTGATGGGCAGTCAGTCAGTCCCCTCCCATATGATTAACTGCCTCAGAAAATCCCCAGAGGATCAGCTATGAGTCAGTTGCAACTCTACGGTACACAACAAAAATGATGAGAGTAAGAAAAGTTTTATTCTTGCATAAAAACCACTGCATAATCAGCATCCTCTCTATTTTTATGTAATTATTATATCTACTTCTTGCATTCATTGAATTTGTTTTCTAATGGAATTAAAGAAAGAAATAATAATTCTAAGATTCATGTTTAAGGAACCACAATGTAATTAAAGCAGTCAATTTCACAGTTAATAGTATAATAATTAGCGTTTTATGATAATAAAAGCCTTCCCAATATATTTCTTCATACTGGAAGATATTCTTGAAATGTAGTGCATTTATTTGCCAGTGTTACTAGATTAAAACATATGAAATTGCAAATATTTAGTCATTATTATTTATAAGTATGTCATTATGTAGGGGTTTTCTTTTTATATTTGATTTTTGTTCTGTTTTTAATTTGGAAAGAAGAGGACAAGGAGGGAGAAGCAGAAATAAAAAAGATGAAGGAAGAAGAAGAAAAAAATTTAAAAAGCCCCAAAGTATCACTGGCGTTAGGTATAAAAAGGAAAAAAAAAATCTTTCATACAGATTGACAAGCAGCATAAGGTTTTATCTTTCAGACTCTTGCCATCCATATTTTCAACATACGACCTTTATGGTTTTCACAGCTGTAGAAGGAAAATTTCAGATGGTTCAAACAGCTAAGAATTGGCATAAACTGTTTATACTCAAATCCAATAAC
>NW_006400133.1:1324145-1324767 GCF_000299155.1 Elephantulus edwardii
TATTTTTATTCATATTTTAATAAAAGTTTACAGAAAACTTGGATTTTCATTCATACATTGTTGCACATTTTCCTCTCTACCCTCCCTCCAGTTTGCTTTTCTCTTTAAAAAGATACTTTCATTGTACAATTTCCTCCATCTCCCCACCATACAGTCCACTTTACACCTCTTATTCGGGACTGGTGTCATGAAAACAATCTCTAATCATATATTTCTTTTAGACAGTCCTCTCCCTCATCTATTTCAGCTCAGTGTTCATTGTTTATCCCCTCTTTTCTTTGTTTCCTTCTGACCCCCATGTCAGTCCTGTTTTATAACAGTGATATTTTTCCTTTTGTGACTGAGATATTTCACTCAGCATAATGTCCCCCAGGGTCACCTATTTTGTATAATATTTTATGAGTTTCTTTTTTTTTCAGTGTTGCATAGTAATCCATTGTGTGAATATACAACAGCTTCTGTATCCATTCATTGCTTGATGCGCACCTAGGGTGCTGTCATCTGTTTGCTATTGTGAGTTTCTAAGTATTTGTCCATTTCTTCTAGGTTTGCATATTTGTTTCAGTATAGTTTTTCCAGAATATTCCATTGTTAACCTTTTTATTTTAGTTGGTTCTGTTGT
>NW_006400133.1:1330544-1331732 GCF_000299155.1 Elephantulus edwardii
TTTATTCAGTGACTGGGGTAATCGGGATGGGTGTGTCAGAGGCAATGCGATTGGCACAGGATAGAGCAGGGTTTAGGGCTGTTGTACATAGGGTCTCTATGAGTCGCAAATGACTCGAAAGCACATAACAACAATGCCAACAACAACAATTATTCAACATCTTTGTGGAGTTTTTTTCTTGTAGTTGTATCTTTTCTTTAGAGTGGTGTATTGAAGTCTCCTACTACTATAGTGGTGCTCTCTATCTTATTTATTCAGCTTTATTATTATTTAGTTTATATCTTTTGAAACTCTATCATTTGATTATCCAAAACAACTGAAACAGCACAACAACAGAGAGCAACCAGAAGTGCAGGTTGAGTTTAGAATGGGTCATGGTACTAAGGATACTGTAACTAATGGTAGATGGATCTTGGCTGAAAGCAAGGAGAACCAGAGGAATGTCTATTTGTGTTTCAGTTATTATGCAAAGGTGTTTGATTGTGTGGATCACAACAAACTGTGGCTGACTCTGAGAAGAATGGAAATCCCAAAACACTTGATTGTGTTAATGTAAAACGTATACTTAAACCAGGATGCTGTCATCAGAACAGAGCAAGGAAACACTGTATGGTTCAAAAGTGGGAAGGTTGTACACCAGGGATGTGTCTTATTTCCATACCTTTTCAATCTTTATGCAGAACAGATTATACAGGAGGCTGGGCTCTATGAGGAGAAATGTGGTATCAGGATTGGAGGAAGATTCATCAACAATCTGCATTATGCAAATGACACAACCCTGCTTGCTGAAACTGTGGAGGACCTAAAGTGCTTGCTGTGGAAGGTCAGCGACTGCAGCTTTCAGTATGGATTAAGGCTCAATATCAAGAAAACAAAGATTCTTACCACTTGACCAATGGCAGCATCATGATGGATGGTAAAGAGACTGAGATTTTCGTTTGCTTGGATCCACAATCAACTCTCTTGACACCAGCAGCCAGGAAATTAAAAGACTTACTGAAATGGGAATTCTGTGGTTAGAGATCTCTCTAAAGTACTGAAGAGCAGTGATGCCAGTCTGGAGACTAAGGTTTGCCTGATACATGTCATGGTCTTTGCAATCACTTGCTATGCATCAGAGAGCTGGACTATGACTAGGGATGATAGAACAAGAATTGATGCCTTAGATCTGCAGTGTTGGAGAAGAGT
>NW_006400133.1:1332732-1335044 GCF_000299155.1 Elephantulus edwardii
TATTTGATAGACAATTTTGCTGGATACAGTTTTCTTGGTTGATGGTTGTATTCTTTGAGCATTTAATATATGTTACTTTCACTATCTTCTTAATTGCATGATTTCTACTGCGAAATTGGCACTAAATTTTATTTTCTCTCCGTTATAGGTTACCCTTTGTTTCTCCCTAGCTACTTTCAGAATTCTCTCCTTGTCTTTGATTCTGGCATTTGACTATGATATGCATTGATGTTTTTCTTTGGTGTCTATTCTATATGGTGTTCGCTCAGCTTCTTGAGTATATATTCTTTAATTCTTCATTATGCCTGAAAAGTTTTCTTCTAGTAGTTCTTCCACAACTTTCTTTGTGCCTTTACCTGCTTCTTTCTGCTCTGGGATTACGATCATATGCATGTTATTCCTCTTGATGGTGTCTCACATTATTTTTAGGCTTTCTTCTTTTTCCTTCCTTTTTGATTCTGCTTTTGTTTTAGCAGATTGGTTGTGATAATTCTATCTTCTTCTTCACTTGCCTTGCATTGCATCTCTTCAACTCTGTTCATATGTCCCTCCAACATGTTGACAGTATCTGGAACATTGGTCCTCATATTCTAGATTGTGATTTTTAGTTTTTCCAGAGCCTCTAATGCCTCATTTGTTATATCTGCATTGCCTTGGATTGTTCGTTTAAGTTTCTCTTGGTTGTTGTTAGCAGAGTCCAAGAATTCTTTGAGTTTGTCTTTTAACCATTGAAAATATTTAATCATTTTTCTTTTGAATTCTGTCTCAGAAAGTTCCATCAGACTTTCTGGCTTCAGGAAATCTATTGACACTGTGTAATTCTTTGGTTGTGACATCTTGATTTGAGTTTGTGTAGATTGTTAGGTAGACTGCTTCTTCCATGACATTACTGTGGTAGATAATTTTATGCCTGAGGCCTCTGTAGGATTTTGGTGTGAAAACCTTGGCTCAGGAAGTTCCACAGGACAACAGGGCAGTTACTCTTCTTTCTGAACTTCTTTCTGAACTCCTGATTCAAAGGAAGACTTGCTTCAGTTTGAGAGTGACATGGCTTGTAAGTTAGCAGCCTTCTCTGTCAGTTAACTGCTGTAGCAAGGCTAGGCTATTCCAAAGTGCTTAGGGCTAAAGGCAACTCAAGCTCTGGGAGGGGAGAGTAAATGGGATCACCTGTGATATTATTGTCTCTGGCACAGTTCTGAGGGGTTGCAGCGGATCGTCCTCCAAGCAGCATGGTGTATAGGTAGAAGGGCCATGCTCCACCATGGAACAGGGCTGGACTTCCAGGAAGCTGGTGGGAGCATTACAGTGACAAGGGTATAGGAGCACATTCTCTACGTGGTGGGGCTGGTGCACCTAGGCAGCTGGAGGTAGTGTCCAGGAAGCAGGGACAGGTCCTCCAGGCTGCAGGTTTGGGTGTCCTACTTGGGGGGCTGGGACTACCAGGAAAAGGAGCCTAGGCCTCCAGGCAGAGAGACCAGGAGCCTTCCAGCAGCAAGGCTTCAGTCTAGTGATCCATGTAGGAGGGCAGACCAGGCCATAATAACTTTTTAAGAAAAGTACCTAGTTAATTGACTGGAACAAATCCATGGATGGTGATGATGTGCAGCAGCTGCTGATGATGCACAGTGGCTGCGGATCTACTACATGTTTTTTGGTTGTTTGTGTTTTTTATCATTATATTGAATCTGTTGCTTAAAATTTGGCTTTCCCAAATCATTGCCTTTGGTCTTGTCTTTGCCTACTTTCCACATTACCTGGAACAATGCTTCTAATACAATTCAGCTGCTTCAATTTTGCCTGTTTTGCAAATAAGTGGCTCATCTACATCATCAACAGCTGTGTGAGCCATCTCTTCCTGATGCAAATAGGATGTGATAGTCTATCCATAAGAGTCTGTTTCTTCAAACCATTAAATGGAGCAGATTCATTGGCAGGAATGGAGAATTCTCACTACCAAGGAAGATGAAGCAGTAGAGAAAGTAACATGTGTCTTTGGGGGCAGAGATTCTTGTGCCAGGGATTATATATCACTGCTACTTGAGGAGTTGTCTGAACTGAAAGATTGTATCTTGTTGCTAACCTGAATTATAGTGTGTTAGCTTCCCTAAATAACCTGTAACTGTGGTCATTACAATGAATTTTGGACCCAGGAAGGGGATACAGTGGGAGTTCTGGTGGCTTAGAAGTAAGAAACTGTGCTGCAGTCCCAAAGGCACATACTTTGAAATTACCAGATGCTCCATGGGAGAAGGATGGACAATCTCCTCCACTGCAATTAACTGCCTCTGGATTTTCTCTGGAGGGTCAGCTAT
>NW_006400133.1:1336454-1338870 GCF_000299155.1 Elephantulus edwardii
GAGATTGCGAGATTGGTACAGAATAGGACAGGATCAGATCTGTTGTTCGTAGGGTCACTGAGAATCATAGTCAACCCAACAACATCTAACAACAGCAACAACCAGCAACGAATCATCTTTGCCAACATTTGTTGTTTGCTTCTCTGTTGAACTTTGCTATTGTTGCTGGGGTCATATGATATTTCATTATTCATAATAGCAAAGAGATAATAGCAGCCCAACTATCTGACAAAAACAAATGGCTAGAAAAGCTGTTCTACATTCATAAAATTTAATATTATGCAGCATTGAAAAATAATGAACTTGTTAAACACTACAGAACACGGATGGGTCTGGAAGACAGTAAGCTGTGTGCAGTATGTCAGTTACCAAAGGACAAATATTCCGTAAGACTTATGTTATAAAATACGATTGACATGGGGAAGGAGGGAGAACAAGAAAATAAAAGACAATGAACTCTGTTTTGGAACATATGAAGGAAAAGATTGTCTGAAAAAAATACATGGTTAAGTAATATATATGATAATTAAAAATATGAAACATGACCTGCACAGAATGAATTGAGGGAGGAGGAAGGGAAAATGAAAGAGGAAACTATGCATCAGTTACAGAATGAAAATATAAACTTTGTCTACACTGTCACTGAAAAGTGAAATCACAGTAAGAAAAATTAAATTGTATACAGAATGTTATTCCAATGCATGTTCTTCTTAAAAAAAAAAGCCAAAGAACCTTTCACTGCATAGCCTATAAAAAGCTATGATATTAGTCTAAAAACTAAACTCCACCTGATCCAGGTTGGGCTCTTCACAACTATTTGTCATGCATTAGAGAGCTGGACAATGGCTAAAAATAACAAAAGAAAAATTGATGCCTTTGAGTTGTGGTGCTGAAGAGGAATATTGAACATACAATGAACTGACAAAAGAACAAACAGGTCTGTCTTAGAGAGAAAGAAACCATGCTTCTCCTTACAGGCTAGGATTTTGAAGCTCTGTCTCACATACATTAGGTTCTTGGCCAGGAGGGACCAGTCTTTGGAAAAGAACATCATGCTTGGATGAGTGGAGGGACAGTGGAGGAAGAGAGGACCATGAATAAGAAGGCCTGACACAGTAACTGAGGTAATGGGGATAAGTGTGTAGGATTCAGTGAGACTGGCTCAGGATAGGCAGAGTTCAGCGTTATTGTACATGTTGTTGTTGTTGTTATGTGCCGTCAAGTTGCCTGTGACTCACAGCGACCCTATGTACAACAGCCCTAAACCCTGCTCTGTCCTGGACCAGCTTCACTGTCTCCAACACATCCACCCCCATTATTCCAGTCACTGAATCAATCCACCTCATAGAGGATTTTCCTTTCCTGTGCTGTTCTCAGTCCTATCCTGAACCATCCTCACACTTCCTGACGCAAAAGAGCCTATTGCAGTAGTTAGTCACCTTGTCAATCCACCTGGCTGAGGGTCTTCCTCTCCTTCACTGACCTTCCAACCTTCCCAACTTTATGCACCTTTCATAGGAATAGCACCTCCTAGCAGTATGTCCAGAGTATGTGAGGCAAAGCCTCATCATCCTTGCCTCCAAAGAGCAGTCTGGCTTCACCCTCTAGGGAATTTATCTATTTGTTTTCTTGGCTTCCCATGGAATGTTTCGTGCTCTTTTCCAACACCACAGCTCAAAGGCATAATTTTTTTCTGTCATTTTTATTCATTGTCCAGGTCCCAGATACATGCTAGTAATTGGAAAGACCATGGCCTGAATTAGAGACAAATTTGTCCTCAAACTCACATCACTACTCCTCAATAAGTTCAAAAGTTTCCTAATTGCAGATTTTCCTATTGTAATGCATCTCCTTATTTCCTGACTGCTCATATCAAGGGTGTTAATTGTGGATTCAAGCAAGAGGAAATTGTTGACAGTTTCAATCTCCTCTGCATCCATCATGACACTATCAGCGTCCACTGGTAAGAATCTTTGTTTTCTTGACATTGAGACCCAATCCATTCTGAAGACTGTGTTTTTTGATCCTCTACAACAAGTTCTTCAAATCTTCACTTTCAGCAAGTAATATTGTGTCATCTTCATAACACAGGTTATTGATGAGTTCCCTTCCAATCCTGATGCCATATTCCTCTTCAGAAGCCAGCTTTTCAGATAACTTGCTGAGCATATAGATTGAACAGGTATAGAAATAGAATACATCCCCGATATGCACTTCCTTCCCAATTCCAAACCATGCAGTGCTCCCCTGCTCCATTCACAATATAGCTTCCTGCTACAGGTATAGGTTCCTCATGAGAACAATCAAGTATTAGAATGAAAGGTGCAGAGAGCTGGAATAGGAGAATAAAAATGGAAGGCCTAGCTCTGCAATTCTCAAGCTGAAAGAACTGAAAAATAAATTTGGGCATTTTATC
>NW_006400133.1:1339731-1341112 GCF_000299155.1 Elephantulus edwardii
ATAGATGGAGTAGAAATTGAGGTAGTTAACAATTACAACTTACTTGGCTTCACAATCAATACTCTTGTCACCAGCAGTCAGGAAAGCAAAAGACCTACTGCACTGAAAAGAATCTGCTCTCAGGGACCTTTCCAGAGTACTGAGAAGCAATGATGTTAGTCTAGAGAATAAGTCTGCATGATTCAGGCCGTGGTCTTCACAACTACATGCTACACTTCAGAAAGCTGGACAATGACTAAGGAGGACAAAAGAAGAATTCATGCCTTTAAGTTGTGGTACTGGAAAAGAGTATTGAACATGCCATGGGCTGCCAAGAAAGCAAATAGGTTTGTCTTATGGTTAAACCAAATTCCTCCTTTGAGACAAGGATTTTGAAGCTTCATCTCACATACTTGGGACACACACGTAGGAGGGACTGGTCCTTGAAAAACTCATCATGATTGGAAGGGTGGAAGGACAGTGCAGGAGAGGAAGACCCTGTATGAGATGGATTGATACAATAACTGTTGCAATTGTGGTTAGGTGTGCTGGAGTCACTAACACTGGCTCAGGACAGGGTAAACTTGAGAGCTGTAGGACATAGACTTGTTATGAGTCACCAGAGACTTGATGACACACAACAATAACAACAACAACAATACCAAGGGTATTGATTGTGGATCCAAGTAAGGTAAAATTGTTGATAACGTCAATCTTATCTGGGAATTTTGATCTTTAATATTTATTTTAGTTTATAAAATTTACAAACCTACTACTCTAGCCTACTATAGTTTGTTAAAAAAATAAATATATCTTCCATAATAATAATTTACAAGAGAAATTGATGTCCTGAGAGGAGCCATGTAAACACTTAAATCATAGCAAACACACTTTAATTCAAGCTATTCTACATAGATGTGGTAGACACACTGTCCAATTATGCCTCTCAAATCATGTTAAAACACTAATGCCTAATTTTATTAATATGTAATTTATTTACCTGTTCAAAGGAATTTCATAGATACTATTCAATCAAAAATTATCTACTGAGGCGTCCATCAAAGGTTCACCTTGTGGGCCATTTTTAGACATTGAATTCCAAGACTATAATACACTTGGGTTGTTTCTAGTCACTTAGTTTTGTGACAGTTTTTAATAGTTAAGAACTTAATGTAATACACAAAAATCATAATACCCAGTGTATTTTTAAATCTAATATAATAAATAAAAATCATATTGCAAGTAAAATTCATTCCATACCTCTGACTTCTTTTATCTTTAAACACCTTCTTTAGTCTTATTACCACTTTGCACTCTTATCAGTAATATTTACATCAAATAATAGTACTTTGCTTTTCATTTATGAAGAAATAAAACACAAATATTGAAATGCTAAACATGG
>NW_006400133.1:1344792-1346151 GCF_000299155.1 Elephantulus edwardii
TCAAGTACAGTCTTTCTCTCTAACAAAATTAGTAAGCTCTATAATGTCTCCAAAATATATTCTGAATATTTTATTTCTTTTCATTTTCCTGAATCAAATTTTATCTATTTTCTCACTATAAATCTTTACAATAACAGCTTGCTTTATCTTCCTCAAGCAATTAGTAGATTTGAGTCGTCAAACTTTATTTAACCTACTAAGTTTTACACACTGAGCCACCAGGGCTCCTAGTGCTTCCAGAATAGTTTCCAAATTAGTCTTGCTTCCATATCCTTGTATTCCACTGAAATCTATTCCATGCACAAAATACTGTGTAATTAAACCTAAATTTAAATTGTATTACATTTCTGCTTAAATTTATGTATTGAGATAACATTCTAAAATAACATCCATTTGCTGTGATAGATCTAAACCTACTCTAAGATGTGAACTTTTAAAAGTAGTACTCTGAAGACCCTGGTCTTCCTTATGTTCCTGAAACGCACTCAATTTATTTCTATTTTGTATTCTTATACAATTGTTGTTCTTATGTAACATCAAGTATGCACTGACCCATAGCTGACCCTTCAGTGGGTTTTCAGAGGCAGCAAATAGCAAGGGAGAAGACTATCTTTTTTTCTGCAGTGCCACTGGTGGATTTGAACCACAAGCATTTGGATTGACAGCACAACTCTTAACCACTAAAATAACATTACTGTAATTCTTCATTTTCTGGAGATGTATATTGCTCTGTTCAGTCATTCATTTCTCAGTTTCAATCTTTCACACATGTGTGTATTTATGGATCTTTTTAGAGTTGTACTACATCAAAAATTTCTTTCTCCTTATGTTTGACTCAACATAGAAATCATTGTTGTCAAATCTGAAAATACTTATCACTGACCCTCCATTGGAATGGAAGTGGAATTTTGTGGTGAGGGCTATTTACTTCGGGTGAGATGGCAAAAATTGCTTTTTCTTAAAAAAAAATCTTCTGTCTTACAAAACCCAAAACCGAACTGGATGTCAGTAGAGAATGTGGATGATTCCCTAGAGCACTGAAAAGCCAAAGCAAAGGGAAAAAACTAAGAAGTTAAGAAGCTAAAGAGAAAATTTCAAAGGGCGAATGGAAAGACAAAGCAAAATGTTATAATGAAATGTGCAAAGAATTGGAGTCAGAAAATCAAAAGAACCGCACTCGCTCTGTGTTTCTTAAGCTGAAGTAATTGAAGAATAAATTCAATCCTTAAGTTGAAATACTGATTGATGCTCTGGGCAGAATAGTGAATGACCCAGGAAAAATCAAAAGATGATAAAAGTCACAAGATGGAAGACACAGAGTCACTGTACCAAAGTGAATTGGCTAACACAGAAGAATTT
>NW_006400133.1:1348741-1349893 GCF_000299155.1 Elephantulus edwardii
GGAGAGGAAGACCCTGGATGAGATGGATTGACACAGTAACTGGAGTAGTGGGGATACGTGTGTCAGAGAGAGTGAGACGGATTCAGCATAGGGCATAGTTCAGAGCTATTGTCTATAAGGTTGTTATGAGTCACAGGTGTTTTGATGGCACATAGCAACAACTACAACGACAAGAAGCTCTGGTAGCCTAGTGGTTAGAAGCTGCAGTGCTAACCAGAAACACTCTATTCAAATGTGACTTACTGCCTTTGAAAACCTGCTGGAGGGTCAGCTATGAATTGACTCTGATGCAACAGTATATAACATGACTAAGAAGCAAGGATGTATTGTGTACTTGAGAGAGAATTTAATACATTATCTTTATTAAATATGTGTATATGTTATTGCAATCAATGTACGGGGACACAATCAAGCAAGTTGCTTCAGAAATTCATAGCTGAAAGTGGATGAGGAAATGTCTTTGTCTGCATCTACCTGATGAAAGTCTCCAACTAATTGTTTCAGTGGTTAGCTCAGTAGGTAAACTTTAAGAATCCTGTGTATAATTGCTAGAGAGGAAGATGATGCATGAACTTTTTTTTTGGAAGAAAACATCAATTGTAATCAGTGAGATATGGGCCAAAATCAACACAAATGTGGTTTATACTGGGAACAATATTGAGACAAAATATTTTCTTTAGATCTAAAGTGAACAAATTGACAAGCTGGACAATTTGAGTATTGCTCTGTTACTGGAATCTGGGAAAACCATACTTGCAGTGGATTCCACCATTATCACTAAAGAGTATTTAAGGACAGATAGAACTGCACCTATCAAGGGCGGGGTGGGGGGGCGGGAAGTAAGAAAGATCTTTGTCTGCATCTAGCTGATGAAAGTCTTCCACTGAGTGTTTCAGTGGTTAGCTCAGTAGGTAAACTTTAAGAATTCTGTGTATAATTTATGAAAATTACTAGAAGACTATGGAATTTGTCTTTCAATATGGCGTTTCTAGTGTGGATAACTGACTATGTGGATTTGTGGGACTGTACGAATGGGCCATGTTGGCTAATCCACAAAGAAATTGGCCATCTAACATTCCACAAGGGGATTGGCCAATCTCAGAAATAAATTGAACAGGTCTAGTTGCAGAGATAGAATCTTCCCCTGACAGA
>NW_006400133.1:1350308-1352334 GCF_000299155.1 Elephantulus edwardii
ATGCTGTGGACAGGGACGATTCCTTCCCATCAAGTTGGTAAAGGAAAGATATGGTGCTCTCCACATAGCTCTTGCTCTTTTTACAAAGACAGAATGAGATAGTATGTAGAAAGAAAGCTGTCCAAAGGAATTATCTGATGTGACAACGTATTTTATAGCTCCATTTGATGGTCTGGGGTTTGTTACTGCTTTCAAGACTTTTGATAAAAATATGATGACTATCAGAGCCATCACATTACTTAAGATGTAAGTGCTATTATGTTTTAATATCTAAGCATATTTGAATAGAAAAAAAATTAATTTGCTGATTCCTTTTCTTTTTTTTTTCTTTTACTGGAGGCCTTTATGCTTCTTCATAAAAGTGACTGACTTGCGTTATTATACACAAGCTTAAGTGCTCTTTTTGAGAGATGACAACAATGAATTTAAAGATTCCAAATTAAATTGTCTTTCACATTTTCTCAGAAACCTTTTTCTTGTATAGTAGTGCTGATTAGACTAAACAAAGGCAAGCCAAATTAATGCTAAGTATTATGACATCTTTTTTCTCTGACAATAAGTACTTAAATAAAGAAATTTTTAACAAAATAAAGTATTTGTACTTCTATGCCTTGTTCCATCATTATTTTTTCCCTTTGGTTGTTAATGCATTATTCTATTCACCTATTAATCCACAAACTTATCTATTCATATATATTTTTTAAAAAATCCTTATGGAATAAACATTATAGTTGGTCACTTCTTATAGCCAATATTATATTGACTTTATTGGAGAGATAACAGGCATTAGAGATGGCAAAGACCTGTGCTACAATCCTGAAGGTACAATGTTCAAATACACCAGCTCCTTTATAGGAGAAAGATGAGTAATCGCCTCCAATGTGTCTAACTGCCTCTGAAAACTCACTGTAGGGTCAGCTGTGGGACAGTTACAACTCAAAGGTAGAAAAAAACAGAAATTGAAAAATTACTTTGAAAATAAAGTGGTAATTATTATAACTGTGTTACATACTCAAGACTCTGTCTGGTTTTGCTTTTAATGCTTCAAAAGCATTGTTGGAATTTAAAAAGGAAATTACCTTTGAGTTCTTTGAGAAACTGGCATGTATTAGATAATTTAGAATTAACAAGACACAATGAGTAGCTCTTGCTTACTCAAATAAGTATTAATATTTAAGAGTAAAAATTAGAAGTTTATTATTTTATTCCACACTCTTGTAAGAATTTACACTATGTGCTTTATTCTTTTTTTCCCCACTTAAAGCCATTATAATGAGAGAGAAAGGAAGAAGAGATTAGTTTCGAAAGAAGAAGATTGAAGAAATTTGATAATAAAATGTAAATTAAAAAGGAAATGCAGTGAATGTAGATGAACTTTATCACTAACAAGAAAATGATAGCTTTTCAGCTTAATTTATTTTGGCAAACACTTGCGTGTATGGAATGGAAATATAATCTAAACACCTTATTAGAATATGTATCTCATTGCTGCAGCTTGCTTTATCGTAACAAAGATATATAATGCTTCCAGGAATAATTTGTAGGTAAATGTGTTTTGCCAGTGGTTACTGAGAAAACGGAAGGAAAGAATGTATTTGCCAAAGTACCCAGAATGTGATATCTTTAAAAATAAAATAATGTTAATATTTAGGACACATATACTGATAATTTATGTTGTAAATTTTCTGTCAGCATTATGTGTGGTGAAAAAAAACTATATGACATTTGCCGCAAATGCAGCTAATACAATTTCTGGGCGATTGCCTCTCTTGTGATGTGATATGTCATGCCATACATGAAAGTATCTAACACCCCTATGCTCCCCCCTCACCTCCTTGGATCCACATATTCATTCCACAATAATGGTAAAGGAAAGGGGAGAGATTGGATGTGAAAAACAATGTGTGTAATCTTTGTAAATATAAAAGTTAAAAGAGAGAAAGTATCTAACTAAGTACCTAAGCAAACTGAGAAATTATGTGTGATAAATTTTAATTATATTGATAATCATTTTCATGTTAATATA
>NW_006400133.1:1353137-1356968 GCF_000299155.1 Elephantulus edwardii
TCATCTTCCCTCTGCTCATCTGGATAAACTGCTTGTCTATCATATATTACTCAAAAACGAAGTATTCAAATTAAGGCAGATTAGGGAGAAGGATTTGTCATCGACTTTTGAAAGAGCTACCCTTTGAAAACCCTATGCACATTAAAGAACACTTAGATGAGACTAGCATTTCTGTTGCTTGTGGTTGAGCCTTTCAATTACAAACACAAAGAAGAAACAGTTA
This sequence comes from Elephantulus edwardii, assembly GCF_000299155.1. Classification (NCBI taxonomy): domain Eukaryota; kingdom Metazoa; phylum Chordata; class Mammalia; order Macroscelidea; family Macroscelididae; genus Elephantulus; species Elephantulus edwardii. The sequence goes on from NW_006400133.1 coordinate 1,353,361, forward strand.
CAAGTAGACACTAGTGATTGGAACAAGAAATGTGAGAAGTCTGAATATAGGAAAATTAAATATTGTTAACAAAGAAAAGGAACATACAAATATTGATATACTAAGCATTGTTGAAATGAAATGAAATGAGAGTGATAATTTGAATCAGACAATTATAGCATCTACTACACTACTAATGAAAAGGTGAGGAATAAATGGGGCTGTATTCATATTTATACGGACCATTTTCAGATCCAATTTGGAATACCTATTGTGAGCAAAAGGATAATATTCATACACACAAAAAGAACACTAGTTAATATCAAATTAAAACACATGCACCAACAACCAGAACCTAAGAGGTGGAAATTGATGCTTCCTACCAAATTTTGCAAAGATTGATTGAACACGCAACCAGGATGGACTAAAATTAATGAGTAACTAGCTTGTTGGCTGGGATTGTATGACATTGGAAACCAGTTTGAAAGTTATCTCCAGGAGCTGGTTCTACAGAACGAACAATCTTGGAAGCAGGAGTGGCACCCACTTCCAAAATGGCTTACCTCTGGAAACTCTATGAATATGGAGAAATGACAAAAGTGGAGAGGTGTGGTGGCCAAGTGGCAAGAAGCTACACTGCAATTCCAGAGGTGGGTGGCTTGAATCCGCCAGATGCTCTGCCGGAGTAGGAGGGACAATCTCCTCTTGTATCAGTCAGATCCGATTCGACAGTACACACAAAATAATAATAATTTAAAAAAAAAAAGAGGTGAGCTCTGGTGGCCTAGTGGCAAGAAGCTGCACTGCAATCTCAGAGGTACACGGTTCGAATCCACCAGATGCTCTGCTGGAGAAGGAGGAACAATCTCCTCCTGTATCAGTCAGATCTGATTTGACGGTACACACAAAAAATAATGAAATAAAATAAAATCTAAAAAAAAAGAAATGACCAAAGTGTTCAGGACTTATGTTCATAGGGTCGCTATGAGTTGTCTACAACACGATGGCACTTAAAAACAATGCAATGTAACAGTTGGGAACAGAGAGAAAGGATTAGTAGTTGGGAAAAGAATAAGCTTGGTGACAGAAATGAAGCTGGAGATAAGATGTAATGCAAATACTTTTTATAAGAAACCTAAAAGTGGACATTATAGTCAATGTTAGATGGATGTGAACTGAAAGCAGTGAGTTTCAGAAGAATATCTATCTGTGTTTCATTGACTATGCAAAGGCATTTGACTGCGTGGATCACAACAAATATGGCTAACATGGAGGAAAATAGGACACTTGAAAACTAGGCCAGGTGCTAGTTTGTGATTGTGGAACAGACCATCAACTGCTCATATGCAAGATCAAACTGAAACTAAACAAGTTTAAATCAAATTCACAAGAACCAAAATCTGACAGTGAATTTATTCTACCTGAATTAAAAAACAAACAAACAAACAAAAAAACCTCGGAAAAGAGTTTGAGGCCTTGGATACTAATGAACAAATGCCAGATGACTGACCAGTAAGAGGATATCAAGAATATTATCCATGAAGAGTGTAAAACGTCATTATAAAGACAGAAGAGGAATGAAAGACCAAGTTGGATTTCTGAAAAGACTCTGAATATTGCACTATAGCACCGAGAAACCAGCAAAGTGTAGAATAAAGACGTTAAGGAGCTGAACAGAAGATTTCAAAGGGAGCTCAGGAAGACAAAGCAAAGTATTATAATGAAATGTGCAAAGAGTTGGAGGTGGAAAATAAAAAGTAACTTGCTTAGCATTTCTTAAACTGAAAAAACTGAAGGAACAAGCTTCAACTTTTAATACTTAAGGATGTTATGGACAAAATATTGAATAATTCAGGGAGTATCAAAGAAGATGGAAAGAGTACACAAAGTCATCATACCAAAAATTATTTGTTGACACAGAAGAATTTTATAAAATATCTTATGTACAAGAAGTAACGGTGATGAAAGAGGAAGTACAAGCTGATTTGAAGGAACTGGCAAAAACCCAAAACCCTAGGAATGAATTGACATATTGCATCAGAAAGATGCTGATTTAAATGTGCTCATCAGATTGTGCCAAGAAATCTGGAGCAAAAGAGACCTGGCCAATTGAGTTGAAGAGATCCATATTTATTCCCATTACAAAATAGATTGATCCAACAGAGTGTGGAAATTATCAAATAATTTCATTGATATCACACACAATTTTGTGTGTGTGTGTGTGTGTGTGTGTGTGTGTATACACACACATACAATCTCTTTTCCATCTAAAACGGTGCTGCCAATTGGCCTAGTTGGCCCATTTTTGATAATCTTTGTCTTCTTGATGTTCAGTATATGTATATATATATATTCACTAAGTATTCAATCTAGATTAAATAAACCCCAGGACTTGTAAATTATATAAAACATCCCAGCATTGAAAAATTAATAAAATTTCTGGTTTTTATTTCAACAGTTAAGTTCACAAATGTAAAAACATCAGAAACCTTTTGCCAGGGAGCAGCTGAAGACATGGCAGGAAGGGTATTATCTTAATTACTCCACTAGCTTAATGGTAGACACTAGTTTTGCCTAGAGTCAAATGGCAATTGGTTATGCTATTTTTAGAGGGCGTATGTGAGTTAATGTGGATGGTAAAGCCAGGGCCAGCACCACAGGAATCGAAATTTTGCAATAATAACACTTTAGGCTGATCTTTTACATAGACCTATTTGCAGAATATGCAAATTTAAGTATTATTAACATTTTTGGTACTACTTCCTTCCTCTCCATATCACTCTCCAGTATTGTTGATTCCTTTTGAATATGCACATGCAATTCTCCTTGTATCCTTTTTTTAAAAAATATTTTTAATCACTCTGGGAAACAAATTACATTTAGAGTTTTCAATGACAGAAGGATTTAACTTTTTCTGTGATTATGAGGATGACACCAACAGGGCAAACACCCAAAAACAACTGCTTTAAACAGCATGCCATGGAACATAGAGTGAATATATTTAATAATGAAAGTTTTTGTAATTTACAAATCATTTGTAAAATTGACAACCTGCAGGAGACCTTCTATTATTGCTATTTCCCCCTCCATTGCCTTGTTTTGTTGTTTTAGTAATTAACTTTATTGTGCTTAATTTCGAAGAAATAAAATCAATCACAATTTTCATGCACTTCTATTGTTCAGGAGGAAATTATTTCAAAAAACCTTTACTTCACAACCATTACAGAAATCATCTAGGCTATGCTTCCAAAATATCCATTCCAGAAAACTAAAATTGATGATCAAAAGTATAATTTCATAAAAATATACACTCAGTTTTGATGCTTATTACAGAAAAATGTAAATGTATTTTTTTAAGAAAGATTGTTAGCACTGAATTTAAAACAATTAAATATAATTAATAGACCCTTATTATAATCACACTAATGCTAAATTTGGATTTTTTTAAAAAATATGTATGTGTACTTGAAAGATAAAATTAACTTTCTCTGTAATGAATAAAGTATCATATTGTTGTCATATCTCAGTTGAGTGTGTCATATCTCAGTTGAATTGTGATGATAGTGTCAAAGCTTTGATTAGTGATGATCTTCCACAATTTTGACAATCTCAATACTAACTTCTCTGTT
>NW_006400133.1:1357068-1361156 GCF_000299155.1 Elephantulus edwardii
ATAGGGTCGCTATGAGTCGCAAGCGACTTGACGGCACATAACAACAACAACATATATGTTGTAGTTGTTGGTATCAACCCATAATTGATCCTACATAATGTTTTCAGAGACAATTAATTTCATGAAAGGAGACTGACCATTCTTCACCTTTAGAGAAGGTAATGGATTCAAATCGTATCTTTGAGATTGTAGCATATCTTCTTACCACTAGGCCACAGAGCTCCATATGTGTGTATGTATAATCTTCCAAAAGCTAATGATTAAGAATATAAATTTAAAGATTTAGGTGCACATGATCCAACCAATGGTCTTTTTGATTACTTTTCATCCATCTGAAAATAGGACAATTAATAAGGATGAAAGAATTGAGGCCTTTGAGTTGTACTTAAGAACTACTGAATATCTCAAGGACTGAAAAAAGAATGAAGAGGTCTGTCTTGGAGGAAGTGCAATCATTGTGCTTCTAAGAGATAAAGATGTTGAAATTTCATCTCACATGCTTTAGGCATTCTACTTAGAAGGACCGGTCCTTGAGAAAAGACATCATACTGGGAAAGGTAGAGGATAAGAGAAAGAGGAGACTCTCCAACATGGTGGATTGACACAGTGACTGAACAATGGGCAAGAAAATATTGTAGATGATGAGCGTGGTGAATAATGCAAGGTTCAGATAGATTGCTATGAATCACAGGCAACTTGATGTTACCAAAATATAGCAACATATATCTATATCTAGATATAAATATATGGTGGCCTAGTGTCAAGAAGGTTTGGAAGTAGGAGTAGCATCCATTTCCTAAACAACATGCCTCTGAAAACTACGAAATTTGATAAAAGACTATAGTTATAGAAAGGCTTCAGGCCTTTTGTTCACAGAGTCACTATGAGTTGTGTTTGACTTGACAACAATCAACAACAATATAGATAATAGATACAGAGATAGACACCGATGTAGAGAATTGTTATCATATGCCATTGACTCTAGGTACAATAGCTCTGAAATCTGTTTTATCCTGAGCCATTCTCACTGTTTTTGACACATTTGCCCCTATTACCCCAGTCACTGTGTCACTATCTCATTCAGGGTCTACCTTTCCTGCATTGTCCTTCTACCCTTCTAAGCATGATATCCTCCTTCAAGGACTGTTCCACACCCTGCAACATGCACAAAGTATGTGATACAGAGCTTCAAAAATCTTTTCTTTCAGAGGACAACTTGCTTTCACCCTCTCCAGGACAGAGTAGTTTGTTCTCTTGGCAGAAAATGGTATGTTTAATACTCATCTCTAGATCACAACTCAAAGGCATCAATTCTTTTTCTATCACTGTCCAGCTCTTTTATGTGTAGCAAGTAATTGTGAAGACCATAGCCTGGATCAGGAGCACCTAAGTATCTAAACTGATATCTTTTCACTTCAGAACTCTGGAGAGGTCACTTACAGCAGACTTTTAATCCAATTTGTCTTTTGATATCCTGGTTGCTGGTTCCAAATTGTTGATTGTGGTTCCGAGCAAGCTGAAATTGTTCTCAATCTCAATCTCTTTATCATCTACCATGGTACTACCAGTTGGTCCAGTGATGAGAATCTATTTTCTTGATGTTGAGCATAAATGCATGTATATAAGCATGAATAATACATATACAGTGCGTGGATGTGTGCGTGGATGTGTGTGAGTTTGTGTGAGTATGTGTATGTATGTGTAGATCTCTTTCTCTCTCATCTATCTATCTAAAAAACACTTCTAAGTTTGATGTTTCCCTAGGTTTTAAAAAATAATTTTAAACTCTATCAATACTCCATTTTTGACATCTATCAATTTCTGTTTACCTTTACATTTGTACAGCATCACTTCTCTATTGTTGCCATTCCTTAAGTCTCTTTTTGGAAATGGATTGATGTACATTTTACATGTTAATAAATATCTGCCTTCAGTAATTATAGTTAGCTCACCAGTGACAGATGAAAGCATAAGAAATACTTTAATTAGATAATTTGTCCAATATTTATATTTACCTACCTGAAAATTTATGATTATGTATGTTGATTTATATTTAGCAGTATTAGAAAAAAACACATAAATAAAATTAAAACCCTCACTTCCATAGAGTTAATTCTGACCTGTAACCATTGCTTTCCTTGGAAGTGGCAAGTGGATCCAAACTAATGATCTTTCAGTTAGTGAAATGAAACGCATTCAGGACTCCTATCGTATAACATCTTTCATTTCTGCTCAATAGAAGAATGTTAGATAAATGCAAATTGATTTTATAAATTGAGTAACTTAATTGAATCAGAGTTTCTCAAGATAAATTCCAGACACAATTTAGAAACCATAGTACTAATGTTATTTGGAATACTTTATAAATTTTTTTATAATTTATGTGTTTATTTGCATGCAATTTTATGATGCTCTGATTTATTAAAGTAGTAATACATGACACTGGAGAAAGAAAGTGAAGATATTTCATATGTGTAATTTGTCACTTGAGTTTTGTGGAAGAAGATAGCATAGAATTCTAAAAAGATGGTTAACTGAAAACGACATTAATTGAAAGCAAAAAGTACATGCTTTGTACATTTTCTGACCAGTTTTTCATAAAAGTAAAAAGAAAATAAACACACTCTAGTTTTAATACCAAAATGTGCTTAATTTAAAAGAGTAAATATCAAACAGATTAAACAGTTTAAAAAATACATTCTGTAAATGATTTTTTTAAATTCCCAAACCAAATAAAATTAAACCTGATCATTCAGAGATGTTATTTTTTTAAGGTAGCGATTCTCATAATTGTAAGATAATGCTTATAGTTAGTATAGTAAGAGAGCATTATAATTTGGAAGAATATGCATAAATTTTAGGTGTCATGGAAATATACTGCTTCTTGTACCATGTTACTTTGACAAAACTAGAATTTGTTTTCTATTATATTAAAATTTTTCATTTTATGCAAATCATATAATAAAAGTTAATCATTATATTATGTGTTTTTAAGCACAAAAGCAGAACAATTATTTCACAACATAGAACTTTCTACTTAAATCTTTTTATGAGCTGCACACGATTTGAAATAATCAAAACTCTAGATTGTCTTCAGAATATATAGAAATGAATAATTTAATCTTAAAATATTTGTATATGCGTAGGTAGATAAGGGAACTCTTATGACTTAACATCAAGAAGTTATTCTACAATCCTGAAGACATACAGTTTGAAACTACCCGCTATTCCTGGGAGAAGGATGGGTGATCATCTCCCACGCAATTCATTGCCCCTGAAAATCCACCAGAGAGTCAGCAATGGGCCGGTTCCAACTTGATGATTCATCACAACAATGTTAATATAGCATTCTTTATATGACAGTCAATCTCTCACATATCTCAGAATTGAGGAGGTTTGGGGTATCTTATTTTCCCCTACTTAAGAATGTACCCTAGAACATAATTTGTCTAAATCTGAAATTGTGTTCTAGGTCATAGAACAGCCACTACCTTCAAGCAGATTTGAACTCATTTTTTTCCTATTTACACATTAGAACTTCCCCACAAGATTATCAAGGATGAATCATTACACAACTAGATCTTCCTTATAGTGTACTCAAGCCACTAATTTCAGTTTGCCCCTGAATACTTTTAACCACTACGACATTGAAATCCTGCCCTGGAATAGAGGGTTCTCCTAAGAACCCATGTAGATCACATAATTTTTCAAAATACTACTGCAAAAAAGTTCTGAAAAATTTATTTGAGGCTTTAGGCTGCCATAGCCACTAAACACATTTATACTCATTAAAAATGTTTTAACACATAAAGTCACAAAAAAGTTCAATAAACACTTAATAGAGTTTAAAATTGTTTGTAACTTATTTTTCAATTAGGTGTAACTGAGAATAACCACAATCATTATAAAAAAAGGGAAATTGAAAATGTTTTTAATGCACAGATATATTAAAGATTTAGCCAGGCAGTTTATTAAAGAAAGCTATTAAGAGTTTAAAAAGATATTATTTGCAATCGTCTACAGCAGAAATATCTTTTTAGACCTAAAGACAAAGTTAATTACATATTTCTCAACACATCTAATATTAT
>NW_006400133.1:1370273-1393877 GCF_000299155.1 Elephantulus edwardii
ATATATTCCAGAGGAGCACTGGTTTATTCCATAAGGTGTTGTACTGCTAGTTGAAAAGTCATATATCTATGATATATCTATGAAGATTTGAACCCATCAGTTGCTCCCTGAGGAGGAAAATGGACAATGAGTTGATAGCTTATTTATGGTCTCCATGTTTACTTCCATAAGTGTTCTATTGAATCGACTACACAAAGATACTTAACTGTTTGGATCATAAAAAATTATGGCTGACACTGAGAAGAATGGAAATTCCAGAATGTTTAGTTCTGCTTATCAGAAACCTATACCTAGACCAAGAAGCTATGTGAACAGAGAAAGGAACACTGTATGATTTAAAATCAGGAAAGAAGCGTGACAGGTTTGCATCTTTTCTCCATATCTAATCAATCTCTATGTAGATCAAATAATTTGAGAAGCTAGACTGCATGAAGAAGACTGTGACAGAAGGATCCCAGGAAGATTCATTAACAACCTGTATTATCCAAATGACACAATCTTGTTTGTTGAAAGTGAGGGGGACTTGAAGCATTTTCTGAAGGTGATAAACTATAGCTTTCAATATGAGTTACATCTTAATCTCAGAAAAACAAGAGTCCTCACCACTAGGCCAATAAACACATGTATGACAGATGGAGAAGAGATGGAAATTATTATTTACTTCATCTCTCTTGGGTTCACAATCAACACACTTGGCACCAGCAGCCAGGAAAGTAAAAGACTTATTACATTGGGAGCATCTGCTGGCAGGGAACTCTCTACAGTGCTGAGGGACAAAGATGTCTTAACTTAAAAAATAAGGTGTACCTAATCTAGGTCAGAAGTTTTTCCAATGAATAACTATGCATCTGAAAATTGAACCATAAATAAGGATGACAGACAAATACTCACTGTTTTTAAACTGTGGTTTTGGAGAAGAGTGCTGAACATCTAACTGACCGTCAAAAGGACAAAGAAATATATTTTGGAAAAGATACAGCCAGGGTGCTCCTTGTAGAAAAGTGTAGTAAAATGTAGTCTCACAAATTTTGAGCACTATTATTTCAATCTATTCTGTTAAGATCAATATCAGACTAGTCATGAAAAGGCTGATGTCAACAATATGCCAAATATTTTAGCCACTATATTATTCCATCCTTTCTAACATCAACTGCTCCTCTGTTCAGCATCCATTCCTCTATGTCCTTTGGGTTCTCTGATTTGCTGAAATGTCTCACAGAAACTCAAAACCATCAGAGAAATGACTCATGCAAGTGTGAGTGGCAAAGGCCAGTGTTGCGTCTGGTTGCAGACTGGTGAATGGTGGCCACTGATCCTGTAGTTTGTCATTTGTGATGTAGGTGAATTTTTGCCACATCAGAGCATGAGTCCCAATAGAGAGTGAGCACTGAGCTTTCATGAGCTCATATTAATCTTTCAGTAGAATAGCATTTATATTTTAGCCTAATCCTATCTCCTAAACACAATATATACTTCATCACAAAATGTTCTCTATTACGGTAGAGCTTGTATCCCATTCAAATCTTATCTCCTTAACAAACAAATATTTCATCACAAAGTGAGGCACTATGGATGGAAAGGCCACACCCATTGTAGGACAGGCACGTTTTTAGGAGGCACCAGTCATTGGAAAAAGACATCCTAGTTGGGAAGGTTGAAAGTCAGCGAAGGAAGGGAAGACCCTCAATGAGATGGATTGACACAGTGACTTTAACAATGGGCTACAGTGTGTAAGAGATGATGAAAATAGCACATGATAGGGCTGCATTCAGATCAGTTGTTTATAGGGTCACTATATGTCATAGTTGACTTGTGGACACTCAACAACAACAATTGAGTTGAACATAAGCTGACAAGTTGATAAAAATTAACCAAAGTAAAACACAATTTATTTTTTAAAGGTAATTAATTATTATGTATCCTTTTTAAATAGAAATAAGACTCCAATTTATGTAAGTAAAATAAATATTTGTAATTAATTTTAAAAAATTTCCAATACAATCTCACAGCATCTAACATTAATATTTTAGATATAGTTTCATAAAGAAATATCCTTACTTTACTCTTTCTCAAGATTGTACATTTTAAGGGATTCGCATTGACTAAAATATTTAGGCTTCATTTTGTCATAGTGATTGACAATTTGACTAATGGTCAGCTTAAGGACTGCCAAAAAACAAAACAAATATACCTTGCGAAGAATGTAGACAGGGTGTTCCTTAAAGGGAATGATGGTGTAACTTTATTTCATATACTTTGGGCATGTTCCCAGAAAGGGCCAGTACTTGGACAAATACAACATGTTATGAAAAGTAGATGATTAGTGAAGGAGGTGAAGACTCTCAATGAGCTGGATTAACTCCATGAGCATAAAAATTGGCTCAAGTGTGGCAGAGATGGTGAGGATGGAATAGGACAGGTCAGAGTTAAGATCTGTCATTCAAAGGGTGGATATGAGTCATAGTCAATGGCATTTAACAACAACAAACAAAATCATGTAATTTTAGAGGATATAATCACTTGTAGGAAATGTGTCTTACTTTTAGTACTTATTTATATTTGGCAAAATTGTGACACTGCATGTTGCTATTGTTTGATGGCATTGAGTGAACTCTTCTCATGGCTACCATACATAAACAACTGGAAATTTTGCCCAAGACTATGCTATCCTCACAATCCCTAACATGCATAAACCTATTGTTTTAGTCACTGTGTCAAGGAATATATTAGAGTCTTCTTCTCTTTTGATGTCCCCTCCAAGCATAGAGATCTCCAATGTCTGACTCTTCCTAACAACATACCTAAATTATATACTATGTTTCCACAAAACAGGTGCTATTAACCTTGTTTATAATAAGAAAGTTATGTTTCATGGTGGACCCTTTCTCCTTACTTAGTCAATCTGTATGCTGAACAAATAATTCAAGAAGCTGTATTCTATGAAGAAAAATGTAGCATCAGGATCAAAGAAAGGCTCATGAACAATCTGCAATATGAAGATGACAAAATCTTGCTTGCTGAAAATAAGGAGGACTTAAAACTCTTGCTACAGAAGATCAAAGGTTCAAAGGTGAAAGCCTTCCTTATAGATTACATGTCAGTATCAAGATGACACACTTACCATTGGGCCAATAGATAGAGAAATGATTGAAATTGTCAAAATTTCATCTCACTTGAATCCACAATCAACCCTCTTGTTACCAGCAGTCAAGTATGATTTAGGCATATAATTAATATGTATAACAATTAACTATCTGAAACAATTAGTACATTAAAAAGAGAACTGGGGGAGGGGAATGACAGGAGGGAGAAAAATTGATGAGTGAATGAAAACTCAACCTTTCTGTAAAATTTAATTAAAATCATAATTATAAAAATTAAATTTAAAAATAAAAAAGATATAGTGTATTGAGAAAGTTTACTGTCAGGGATCTTTCCAAAGTACTGAGGAACAATGATATGAGTTAATTCAGGCCATAGTCTTTCAATCACTTGCTATGAATCTAAGAGCTTGACTAAGAATGACAGAAGAATCAATCCCTTTGAGTTGTGATATTGAAAAAGAGTCCCACAGACTACTAAAAGAACAAACAGATATGTATAGAAGAAATTGCATTCGAAGTACTCCTTAGAGACAAGGGTGGTAAAGTTTTATCTCCCATACTTTGAGTGTGTTGCTAGGAAGTGATATGCCTTGGAAATCTTCTTGGACAGATAGAGGGTCAGTGAAGGATGAGAAGACCCTCAACAAGATGGACAGACACAATAACTGCAGTAACATTTTCAAGTATGTCAGAAAATATAGAGATGACTCAAGATAGAAGAGAGATAAGATCTGTTTTTCAATATTTCCTTGTTAATCAAACGTAACTTGATGACACTTAAGAACAACAACATATCTATGTGGTAAATATTAAAGTCACGTGGCTAGAAAAGTCATATTGAATAATGAGACTACAGCATGACACCAAAATTATATACATTTCACTATAAAAATAATATAAACCTGACAAAATGATCAATATCATGTCACAGCTCTTGAAGGCATATAAAAGCACAAAACATATTAGCAGTGTTTTTTCAATGTAAAAAAACCCCAAAACACCACAATGAACCTTAGTGCAATCTGAGGCCACAGAATCTCCCACTACTTATTGTTGTTGTGTTGTTGTCATTATGTGCCATCAAGCCAACTCTAACTCATAGCAACCCTATGTACAATTAACTTTGAACCTTGCTCTGTCCTGAGTCAATTTCATTGTCTCCAACATACTTACCCCCCCTTAACCCAGTAATTGAGTCAATTAATCTCATCCAGGGTCTTCCTCTCTTGTGCTGTCCCTCCATCCTTCCGAGAACTATGGTCCCTCCAGGGACTGGTCCCTTCTTGCAACATGCTCAAAGTATGTCAGATGGAAGTGCAAAATCCTTGCTTCCAAAGATCAGCCTGGTTTCACCCTCTTCAAGTTGGACTCGCTTATTAGCAGTCCATGATATATTTAATACTCTTTTTCATCACTACAACTCAAAGACATAGATTCTTCTTCTACATCTTCAGTCATTGCCCAGCTCTCTGATGTATAGTAACTGCAAAGACCATGGTCTGGGCCAGGCATTTGTGTGGCTCCAAATCACCTTCAGGGAGCTCTGGGGTCCTAGTGGATAGGGAGTCGTATTGCCAACCCACAGGCGAGTGGTTTGAATCTGTTAGCTTATGAGAAGACATGTAATCTCCTTCCCTGTGATTCTTAACCTTTGCAAAACCAGGTAAAGGGTCAGCTATGAGTCATATCCAATTCAATGGCAATGTGTTTTAAGTTTTATATAACCCTCATGAGTCACTAATTCTTGAAGATCAGGTAACAGTAGAAGCATGGGCAGTCTCAAAATGTTAGATCTCTTTCTTATGTATTGCCTAAAAGTCTAGCTGTTAATTTCCTTATGAATTGTTTTCTTAATTATTTGCAAAGACATTTGTCAGTGTACCTTTCTCAGCATAGTTCAGCTTACAAACATCTTGTGTTTTCTTTAACCATAAACCAGCTAATTGCTGTCCTGTCAATTGTAACTTACTGTAACTCATTCTTCAACCAAACTTATTGCAACTCATTTTTCAACCAAAAAATAATAGAAAATGAGCCTGTTATAACACTTTATAAGAATGTAGAGTTAATGTTTTCTAGTACCACGAGGCAGAAGTGATTTCTTTTAATGCAGCAGTAGTGGTATTAGCTTTCTTACCAAACTACATTTTCTTTAACTCTTCTTAAAACTCTTTTGTCTCTGTTATTTATCTGTTAATTTGAATTTAAAACTTAGGTATTCTAATTAAAAATTTATTGGTAAATGGATTTCAATATGGATTGAGGCTCAATATCAAGAAGACAAAGATTCTCATCACTGGGCCAATTGGCAGCATCAGGATGAATGGTGAAGAGATTGAGATTGTTAACAACTTTAGTCTGCTTGGCTCTACAGTCAACACTCTTTGACACCAGCAGCCAGAAAATTAAAAGACATATTGGAATTGGAATGTCTCTAGTTAGGGACCTCTCCAAAGTACTGAAGAGCAATGGTGTCAGTCTGGAGACTAAGGTGCATCTGATACCGGCCATGGTCTTTGCAATTACTTATGTGTCAGATAGTTGGACAATGACCAGGGAGAATAGAAGGAGAATCAATGCCTCTGAGCTGTGCTGCTGGGGAAGACCATTGAGTGTACCATGGACTGCTAAATCTGCTGTCAAGGACCACATAAAAGTGCTAAAGAGCACAGATGTCAGTTTAAAGACTAAGATGCACCTTATCCAAGCTATAATATTTCCAATTACTTTGTATGCATCTGAAAGTTAGACAATGAATAAGGATGAGAGAAGAATCAACACCTTTTAATTGTGGTATTGAAAAAGAGTACCAAATATCTTATAAACTGCCAAAAGCACGAAAGAACCTGTCTTGGAGAAAATGCAACCAAGGTCTTTCTAAGAAGCAAGAATGGTGGAATTTTGCCTCATATACTTTGAACATATTGTCAGGAGGGTCCAGTCCTTGGAAAAAGACACCATACTGGATAGCTCCTAAATAGTAAAGTTTATTGGACAAATGGGTGTGAGGTGAAAGATTCAATAGCTACTTTAAAAGGCATAGATCAATAGTAATTGTATGAAATACAATGAATATGCGTGATTGTATGAAACACAAGTAGGTGAAGTACTATATAAAACTAATGACCATGAATGAAACACAGTGTAAATAAATAATTATATGAAAACAAATAAAAAAAAGAGGTTGGAAAAGATAATATTCTGGGAAAGGTGGGGGGGGTCAGAGAAAGAGAAGAAGAACCTCAAAAATATTAATTGGCACAGTGAGTGACAATGGACTTCAGGAATTGTGAGAAATGCACAGCATAGGACTCTTGCAGATCTGTTCATAGGTTTGTAATGAGTCATAGTTGACTTAACGAAGAAGAAGAAGGAGAAGGAGAAGGAGAGGAGGAAGAGGAGGAGGAGGAGAAAGAGAGGGGAGGGGTGGGGGAGGGGGAGGGGAAGAAAGAAGATTTATAAGGAACATATTTTGGAATGATACAGCAAATTCTACATTTACACTAATGGGAACTGAGGCTCAGATAGAAAGAAAAACAAGCCATTCCAATTAATATTAGGAGCCCAGGTGACCTATGCTTTACATGTTGTGCTAATAACTGAAAGGTTAATGGATTTGAATTCCTCAACTTCTCCAAGAGAAAGAGATAAGTAGTCTTTTCCTGTAAAGATTTGCAGCCCAAGAAACATGGAGAGTCACTTTGAGAGGTAATAAACACCATAGTAGTGGGCTTGGATTTTAAATTTTATTTACTTTAAATAATAATACAAGGGTTTCTAGAGGCTTTGGTTGAGAGGCTAATCAAAAGTCATATGTTGTTTAGTGGTTTATATTCACTAAGTGATTTGAAAAACGAAAGTGGACGATCTCCTGCTGTTAAAATATATAGCCTCAGACACCTGCTGGAGGGGTGCTATGTTTGAGAACCCATTCAATAGCAGTGAATAAGTGAGGATATAAATTAGAGATATAATTCTGAAGTAATAGTCTTACTTCAGATTAAAACATTTGACAGGGTGGGGGTATGACAAAAAAAAAACTGGATAAATTATGTATATTGTATTGAAACAGATGAGGGAAAGAACAGATTAGAAGTAATATATGATTGATTATTATGGTTAGCACAGGAATCCAGAATTAAGGTTGCATAGAGAAGTGTACTCAGGGTGGGCGGTGGAGGGAAGGGACGTGGGAATTGTGTACTAACGAAGGAATTTTTTTTTCTCTCTCTTCGGAGGGCGAAGCGAGCTGGTGGGGAGGGGTGGACAGGGAGAAAATTGCGGCAATGAATGAATGGAAATCCAAAACATCTGTAAAAAAAAAAAGTAAAAAAAAATGAGTTATCTTAATAAAAACTATTTTCAAAATAAAAAACATTTGACATAAAATCATATGAACAAATAAAAGTTATTACAAAGACAGTTCACAAAGAAAAGACCGAAATTGATGTCAGAAGAGACTGTAAATTGCACTAGAATATAAAGAAGCCAAAACAAAAAGGAATACAAAGGAATGAACATCATCAGAGAAGAAAGAGGAACAAATCTAGAAGCATGAACAGATTTTCAAGCATAATCAAAATCCACAGCCAGGAGGTGATAAACTAGATGAATAAACATTTTAAATATTAAATCCTTGTGCATATCAAAAACCTTCTCCAACAGCATAAAAAGCCTTTAGACTGGAAAAAAAATTATCAATGACATATCTGATAAAAGATTCATATCTAAACTTTATAGAAAACTCATCAACAAGAAAAGCCCCAAAAACTCAGTCACAAAATGAGCACTAGATATAAATAGATGTTCCACCAAAGGAAAAAGTCACATCAAAAAAATGTTCAAAATCACCACCTATTAGAGAGATACAAGTTAAAACTTGTCTTTTCCCCTCACTTCAATCAACACCACTAGCAAAGTTCAACAGAAAAACAAGTAACAAATGCTCACAAGTATTAGATCAGAACTCTCACACACTGCTGGGAATGTAAAATGGCACAATCACTATAGAAGACAGTCTGGCATCTCCTAAAAATGTTAAAAGTAGAAACATGATACGACCTAGCTCTCCCACTACTACTTGGAGGAAGACTCAAAATAACCTTCATTATGGAGATGACACAACTTTGATTGCTGAAAGTAAGGAGAACTTAAAGAACTTACTGAAAATGAAAGAATCTAGCCCTTAACATGGATTACATCTCAACGTCAAGAAAACAAAAATTAAAAGTTAACAAAAAATTCTCACCACTGGCCCTATATGATCAGTGGAAAAGAGATGGAAACTTTCAATGAACGCATCTTACTTTGATCCATCAGTACAACTGATACCAACAGTCAGGAGATTAGGAGACATATCACAACGGGAAAATCTGCAGTCACGTATCTTTCCAAACCATTGAGGAGTACTGATGTCAGTTTGACATCTAAAGTACACCTGATAATCAGGAAAAGTGTACACCAGCATAATCTCCTCTCTTTTACCTATTGGTCTATAAATTGAGCACATCATTAGAGAAGGTGGACTTTATTAATAGGATTGGGGCATCGGGATTGGAGGAAGACTCATCAAAACATGCATTGTTCACAACTTTGCTGAAAGATGACTTCAAATACTACTAGCTTCAGAAGATAAAAATGACAAATTCAATACTGAGTACATCTCAATAAGCAGGAAACAAAAATACTCTCAACTGGACAAATGATAACATCATGATAGACATAGGAAAAAAAGGACATTTTCAATGACTTCATTTTACTTGGATGCATAGAAGTAGGTAACAGTAGGAAACTAAAGCATTTCAATTAGTTCTGATAGTATTTGCTTTATTTCCATAAACCACAACAATCACAATTCACTGCCATTGAATCAAATCTTTAGAGATGCTGATGGCCACTTTTTCCCTCACAAAGCAGCCAGTCTGTTTGGACTGAAGTCAAGTGCTCCACCACTGCACCACACAAGTACTATAAACTATTAACCAAAGTCTTGCTTAAATTGATTGATGCATTACAATGCCTTCAATCCTGCCACAGTGTCTTTTCTTTAAATAAATCTTTATGGGGGAAACTATCTCTTGTGGAGAAGTGGCTAGTGGACTCAAAAGCATCATTGAGAATTTTTTTAAAAATATATTCATTAAAAACAGTATTATTTTTCATTCCTTTACTGTTTCTAATTGTGTCTATATTACTCACTATTTAATAAATAGCAATATAGAATTTAAAATGTCTCTATCCAGATTTTACCTCTTCTATGCCCTGTACGTTTTTGATCACTTGCTGTGCATCTGAGAGCTGGACAATGAATAAGGATGACAGAAAAAGAATTGATGCCTTTGAGCTGTGGTGTTGGAGAAGAGCACTGAATATCCCATGGACAGCCAAAAGAACAAATAAATATGTCTTGGAGACGGTGAGGTCAGAGTGTACCTTAGAGGCAAAGATAATGAGGCTTTACTTGACATACTTCAGACCTTTTCCTGGGAGGAGCTATTCCTTGGAGAGATACATGATGCTCTGAAAGGTAAAGGGAAGTCTGTGAAGGAGAGGAAGACTCTCAACCAGTTGGATCGGCACGGTGATTTGCGTAGGCACAGTGGGCTCTAATGTGACAGGAAGAGAGAGGATGACACAGGATAGAACAGAGTTCAGATCTTTTGTCCAAACGGTTGCAGTGAGTCATAGCTGACAATGGATTGACCTAACAAACCATTTCCTGTGTTTAGCACAGAAAGTCTAAATACTGCATGGGAGCATCAAGAAGCCAAAGCAGGCGAGCTCTGGTGGCCTAGTGGCAGGAAACTGCACTGCAATCCCAGAGGTGTGCGGTTCAAATCCACCAGATGTTCTGCTGAAGAAGGAGGAACAATCGCCTCCTGTACCAGTCAGATCCAGTTTGATGGTACACACATAAAAAAAAATAAAAGAAGCCAAAGCAAAGAGAAGAAATCAAGATATTAAGGGGTAAGGGTTTGAACAAAAGACAGAACATTAAATAATCCAGGAAGAATTAAAAGAAGATAGAAAGAGTATACAGAGTCATTGGACCAAAAAGAGTTGATGGACATCAAAGAATTTCATGAAACAACATATCAGCAAGAGACTGTGGAGATGAATTAGGAAGTTCAATCTGCTCTGAAAGAATTGGCAAAAAACAAGGTCCCAGGAATGGATGGCATGCCAATTCACATACTTCAACAAACAGATGCTGCCCTGGATGTGCTCAAAAGTTGTGCCAAGAAATCTGAAAGATAACCACCTGGCCTACTAACAGGAAGAGATCTTTCTTTATTCCCATTCCAAAGAAAAGCGATCCAACAGTGTGGAAATTATCGAACAATATCATTGATAGCTGAAGATCATTCAAAAATGACTAGAACAGCACATCAACTGAGAACTGCCTGAATTGCAGAGTTGATTTAGAAGAGGCCATGGCACTAGAGATATTATAGCTTATGTCACATGGATCTTGCCTGAAAGCAGAGAGTACCAGAGGAATGTCTGTGTTTCATTGATTATGTAAAGGCATTTGATTGTGTGGATCGCAACAAACTGTGGCTGACTTTGAGAGGAATGTGAATCCCAGAACACTTGATTGTACTTATGTGAAACTTATACTTGGCCCAGGAGGCAGTCATCAGAACAGAGCAAGGAAACACTGCATGGTTCAAAAATTGGAAGGGTATGAATAAAGGATCTATATGCAGAACACATTATCTATATGCAGAACAGATTATCTGGAAGGCTAGGCTCTATGAGGAAAGGTGTGACTTCAGGACCAGGAGGTAGTCATCATAACAGAGCAAGGAAACACTGCATGGTTCAAAATTGGGAAGAATATGTATCAAGGATGTGTCCTATCTCCATATCTTTTCAATCTATATGCAGAACAGATTATCCAGGAGGTTGGGCTCTATGAGCAAAAGTGTGGCATCAGGATTGGAGGTAGACTTATCAACAATCTGTGTTTTGCAGATGACACAACCCTACTTGCTGAAACTGAGGAGGACCAGAAGCACTTGCTGCAGAAGGACAAAGATTGCATCCTTCAATGTGGATTGAAGCTCAATGTCAAGAAAACAAAGATTCTCACCACTAGGTCAACTAGCATCATCATGATAGATGGTGAATAGATTGAGAACATTAATAGCTTTAGTTTGCTTGGCTTTACAATCAACACTCCTGGTACCAGCAGCCAGGAAATTAAAAACGAATTGCATTGTCAAAGTCAGCTGTCAGAGATATCTCCAAGGTACTGAGGAGCAATGATGTTAGTCTGGAGACTAAGGTGTGTCTGATACAGGCCATGGTCTTTGCCATTACTTGCTAAGCTTCAGAAAGCTGGACAATGACTAGAAATGATGGAAGGAGAGCTGATGCCTTTGCGCTTTGGTACTTGAGAAGAGTACTGAATATACCATGCAGTGCTAGGAGAACAAACAAGTTCATCCTGGAGAGGGTGAAGCCAGACTGCTCTTTGGAGGCACGGATTCTGAAGCTTTGTCTGACATACGTTGGATATGTTGTGAGGAGGGACAAGTTCTTGGAGAGGGCCGTCATGCTTGGGAGGGTGGAGGGACAGCGCAGGAGAGGAAGACTCTGGATGAGATGGATTGATTCTGTTACTGAGGTAATGGGGATAGGCATGTCAGAGAGTGAGACTGGTAAGAGATAGAACAGGGTTTAGGACTGTTGTACATAGGGTTACTGTGACTCGCAAAGGACTGGACGGCACGTAACACCACCACCAATATATATATATGTATATATGTATATGTGTGTGTGTGTGTGTGTGGATAGATAGATAGATAGATAGATAGATAAAAAGATAGAAAGATAGACATATAGACATATAGACATATAGACATATAGACATATAGATATATATAGTTGTTGTTATGTGCCGTCGAGTTGCTTGCAACTCATAGTGACCCTATGTACAAGAGATCTAAACTCTGCTCTGTCCTGTGCCAATCTCATTGTCTCCGATTCCCTTCGGGATACATTACCACTAAACTTAGGAAACTCTGGTCACAACATAAGAAACTGTTACCAGCTGATGAATCTGGAATCACAGAAACAAAGGAAGCTTTAGATATAAGCTGATCAAGGACTAGACAATGGGAGATAGGTGATGAAGGGAGCGGGTAGAAGTGGAGGGGTATCTTGATGGATGGTGGAGAAAAGAAATAACTGTTTCAGGGCACTTGTGTCAAGGGCAGGGACAACACCGAAACTAATAGTTAATTCCACAATAAGGGATATATTTTCACTTTTTCTGTTGGATACTTCTCTAAATCTGAACATGCAGATTGACACACACTAGGGAGAAGGATTGGCCATCTATTGCCAAAATAGCAGGCCTCTGAAAACCCTATGTATATATATAATATATATAACAATGTTTTGATTTTTTCTGAGATTGCTTGAAAAATACAATCTAAAATATTCCAAGATTCACCAGCAGAGGGCACTCATTTCCTACTGTGAAGAAAAACTGCAGCATTTATAGTTCCCAAAGTATATAGCTTTGTCAAGTTTATTAGGAAAACGAAAGGAAATTTATATCCTCCTCAAAATTATGCAAAAAAAAAATAGATACGAAACTATTTCCCAAGGGGTCAGTTTTGAAAGGTAATTCACCTTCATTAAAATACAAAGAAGAATGAAACTGAGTTTTAAAGGACCACATATAAGAAAAAAGCATATACATACCTATTGTTCTATATCTGTCTCTCTATTTATAACTAATAATTTAGATGTTTATTATATAAATACTTACATTTTCTTTACTATTATAACTCTAATTTTGTGGAACAATGATTGGATTAAAATGGACTGATTTATTTTAATAATTAAACTATTCTGCTAGGTATGAGAAAGATAGGCAGGGAAAGAGGGGAAAAGATAGAAAGGAATATTGTAAATTCTCAAGAACTTTGATGTGAATTATGTTTTCTTAAAGTGTACTTGAAGGAATCTTTTAAGATTTCTGAACAGTAAATAAAAAAAATTTGAATTTAAAACGGAGTTGGATTTCAAAAAGAATCTAAATTTTGACTATACATACAATATTTATATATAACATATAATAGGTTTTCATTAAATATATATAACAAAAATATATACTAAATAAATATTTGTACATATATATATAATAAGAATAGACCAAGATCAAATAGTACTTATCTGATAACCAAAGAATGTATATTATATGGTTCAACTCAGAATCTAAGTATTTGAAACCTAGCCTGTTATATCTTTTTAATGAAAGACTCTTCATTATTGAATGTAGCAAACATTAATATTTTATGACAAAAAGATATATCATCTATTCATTAGACTCCAGAGTAATGTACGTTCATGAGATGAAGATGAATAAGAATATTTAACACTCTTTGTTTACTTCAGAAGGTGTGCATGAAATAATATATTCATATACAAATTATGGTATTCATAAATTTTCAATTTCAAAACAAAGTAACTATTTTATACACTTTTGTATGTTTCATAATGAGTACTAATTAATTACACACACTCACACACATATTACAAAAGTATTGATGCCTTTGAGCTGAGATGTTGGAGAAGAGTACTGAATATCCCAAGGACTGCCAAAAGAACCAACAATAATATCCCAGAGCAAGTGCAGCCAAAGTGCTCTTTGGGGGTAAAGATGACAAAGCTGCATCTCATATGCACTGAGTAGATTGCTAGGAAGCTATTCCTTGGAGAGAGATACCATGCTTGGAAAGGTGGAGAGTCAGTTAAAGCGAAGACGACCCTAAATTAGGTCATTGACACAGGGACTATCTCAATGGGCTCTAGTGTGTTAGGAAATAGAAGGATGGCACAGGATAGGCTAAGGTTTAAATCTATTTTTCATAGGGGCACTATGTGTTGTACTTAACTCAATGTTACCCAAGAACAGCATACACACACACACACACACACACACACACACACACACACATCTATATAATATTGTTATAAGATAGATATAAATATATAAAATACTATTATGTGCCATCAAGTTATTTGTGACTCATTGTGTCCCTATGTACAGTAACTCTGAACCCTGTTCTATCTTGAGCCAACCTCGTTTTTATTAACACACCTACCCCTATAATCCCACTCACTGAGTCAATCCATCTCATCAAAGGTCTTCCTCTATTGCTCTCTCCTATTACCTTTCCAACC
The DNA here is from genome assembly GCF_000299155.1 of Elephantulus edwardii. Taxonomy (NCBI): domain Eukaryota; kingdom Metazoa; phylum Chordata; class Mammalia; order Macroscelidea; family Macroscelididae; genus Elephantulus; species Elephantulus edwardii. The sequence continues at coordinate 1,384,580 of NW_006400133.1, forward strand.
ATGATGTAGTTTTCCAATGACTAGTCCCTCCTTGAAACATGCCAAAAGTGTGTAAGACAAAGCTTCAAAATTCTTGCTTCCAAGAAGCGGTCCAGTTTCACCCTTTCCAGGATGAATCTGTTTGTTCTCCTAGCAGTCCATGGTATATTCAGTATCTTCTCTAGCACCACAGCTCAAAGCATCTATCCTTCTATCGTTCTTAGCCATTGCCCAACTCTCTGATGCATAGCAAGTAATTGCAAAGAGCATGGCCTGGATTATGTGCACCTTAGTCTCTAGATTGACATCATTGCTCTTCAATAACTTGGAGAGGTGTCTGAGAGCAGATTTTCCCAGTGCAATAAGTCTTTTGATTTCCTGGCTGCTGGTACCAAGTATCTCTGTTGTGGAGTCAAGAAAGCTGAAACTGTTACCAATCTCAATATCTTCATTGTCTATCATGATGCTTCCAATTGGCCAAGTGGTGAGAATCTTTGTTTTCTTGATGTTGAGCTTCAATCCATAGACAATGCCACACTTATTGATCTTCTGCAGCAAATGCCTCAGGTCCACCTCAGTTTTGGCAAGCAAGGTGTGTCATCTACATAACACAGGTAGTTGATGAGTCTTCCTCCAACCCTGATGCCACATTTCTCCTCAGAGAGTCCAGCCTCCAAGATGATCTGTTCTGTATATAGATAGAAAAGGCATGGAAATTGGATGCAGCCCTGGGGAACACCTTTCCTGATCTTGAAACATGCAGTGTTTTCCTGCTTTGTTCTGATGACTGCCTCCTTGTTCAAGTACGGGTTTCACATAAGCATAAACAAGTGTTCTGGGATTCCCATTCTTCTCACAGTTATCCATAGTTTGCTGTTATCCACACAGCCAAAAGTCTTTGCATAGTTAATAAAAAACAAATAGACATTTCTCTGGTACTCTCTGCTTTCAGTTAAGATCTGTCTAACATTGGCTATAATATTCCTAGGGACATGGCCTCTTCTAAACCCGGCCTGCACATCTAGCAGTTTTATGTTGATATGCTGTTCCAGTAGTTTTTGGATAATTTCCAGCAAGATCTTGTTTCCATGTGATAATAGTGATATTTTTTGATAATTTCCACATTATTGAGTCACCTTATTATTATTTTTTTTAATGAGAACAGAAATGGATCTCTTCAGTTTGCCAGATGGCTATTCTCCAATTTTTTTGCACAACCTGTTGAGTGTGGCCAGCACAACATCTGTTTGTAGAAATACGTTATTTGGTATGCTATCAATGGTCTTTAGATTCAGAGCGGATAGACTGAAAGTCAATCTTTGGGTCCTGTGGATTTGATTTGACTTTCTTTAGCTTCAGCTGAATTTACACAAAAGTAGCTGAGGATCTGATCCACAATCAGCATCTGATCTAGTTTTCACAGCACATATTTTGAGCTGCTCCATTGATTTTTCCCATATGTGTAATCGATCTTATTCCTGTATAGGTCGTCAGGTGAGGTCCATATGTATAATCACTGTTTGTGTTTCTAATAAAATGCTTTTTCAATGAATATATCATTGAATTCTATCATTCTGTCACCAGCCTCATTTCTGTCACCAAGTCCATGTTTCCTGACTACCTATCCTTCTTCCTTACTCCTTATTTTTGCATTCCAGTCAACCATTATTAATAATGTATGGCCTAATGGTGAGAAACTGCATTGTAGTCCCGAAGATGCACAGTTCATTTCCACCAGCTGCTCTGTGGGAGAAGGATGGTCAAGCTCCTCCTGTGCAATTGACTGCCTCTGAAAACCTTCTAGAGGGTCATCTATGAGTCAGTTTCGAGTTGATGATACTCAACAACAACAATAACAATCTTGCTTGCATGTTTGATCTGCTTTTATTTAGCATAATGTTCTCTCAACGTCATTGCTTTTCAATGGCTCAAAAACATACATAATATCATTTTAAACCTTAAAAGTTTATATTTTATGAAAACAGACTGAAACATTCGTATTTTCCATATCTGTATCTATATCTATCTATATATCTATCTAAATTGCTTGAACTATACATATATATAAATTATTGAAATATACATACACATACATATATATTAGTTGGTTTATCAAGGAATTGAAATAATATAAAGATATTGATAATCAACATGAGTTTTAATATTAAATAAAATAATATTGTTTAAAAAGCAAAAATATAAGTTTTCATTTTGAAATGACTCATTATTTTCATTTCTATGAGAAATATAAAAGCAAATGATATATTTTTATAAATTTACTTAATATATATTTAATAATTTGTAGCAACTTTCTCTTAGGTTCATTTCTAAAAATGTTGGTACTTTAATAGTGTATTTGTTTCAAATATTTAATTATTGAGGAGTAATGAAGTCATTTTGAGGACTAAGGTGCATCAGATTCTGATCACATACTATGCATACATCTGAGAGCTGGACAATGAATAAGTATGACAGAAGAAGAATTGGTGCTTTTGAGCTGTGGTGTTGGAGAAGAGCACTGAACATTCCATGCTCTTCCAGAAGAACAAACAAATACGTCTTGGATAGGGTACAGCCAGAGTACTCTTTGGAGGCAAGAATTATTAGGCTTCTTCTCACCTACTTTGAGCATGTGGCTAGAAGGGGCTATTCATTGGAGATGGACATGATGCTCAGAAATGTAGTGGGCTGGCAAAGGAGAGGAAGACCTTTGACCGGGTGGATTGACACAGTGACTGCTGCAGTGGGCTTTAATGTGTGAGGAAGTGTGAGTATGGAACAGGATAGGACTGCTCAGATTTCTTGTTCATAAGATAACTGTGACTTGATGGCACCTAACAAAAACAACAACAGAAGCAATGAATCATATGTTATATATCTGAATATTGATTATAATAGTAGAATCTATTTTGTTATTATTAAAATGTTGGTTATTAAATGACTTTTTTTGTTGTTGGGTGCCACCCAATTGAGTATGACTCATGGCAACCCCACGAAAAACAGATCTGAACGCTTTACCATCCTCACAATCTCTGAAACACTCAAGCCCATCTATTCAGTCACTGTGTCAATCCACCTGGCTGAAGGTCTTACTCTCTTCCGTCCTCTTTCCACTTTCCCAAGCAAGATGTCCCTTTCCAAAGAATAGTATATCTTACCAGCATGCATGAAGACAAAGCTTTATCATCTTTACCTCTAAGGAACACTCTGGCTGCACCTTATCCAAGACATATTTGTTTGTTATTTTGGCAGTCTATGGAGTATTCAGTACTCTTCTCTAACATCACCGTTCAAAGGCATCAATTCTTCTATCATCCTTATTCATTGACAAACTCTCAGAAGAATAGCAAGTGATTGGCCTAAATAAGGTACAACTTAGTCCTCAAACTAACATCACTACTTTTCCTTAAATGACTATAGACACTTTTTACATATAGTTCTTGAACATAAATATGTAACATTAGGGAGATTTATTTGTGTAGTTATTTTATACATAGCAAAGATAATGTGCTGATGAGGCAGCAAGAATACTTTAATAAAATTATAGGGAAAAAATGCGTACGGAACAGATGCAATGTGGTACTGTTTGAGCCTGACTTCTACCCACTTCATACAGGGGAATTGTCCCCACCAATAATATCCATAGTACTAGACAAATAGCTACATAGTCAAACATGTCACCCTACCTGCTCCTGCACCTCTTTCTACAATTCACTGAGTCCAATGTTTGTTGTAACTTGACTCATAGAGTTTATTCACAATTAGGGGATTTATTAGGGAAATAGGTTGAGGAGGGTTATAAGCTTTTCATCCAATCACCTAGCAAACAAAACCTTTAACTGTCGCTGCATCTCCTAGCTTACTCTGGTGTCTTTGCCACAGTCTCTTTATAGCAGTGCCATCTCTTCACAGCTGTGCCACATTCTCTTCACCTTCTCTCCACCACCATCTCTTACAGTGTGGAAAGCACTTATATTTATCCCACAAGTGTTGATGATTTACAACACCATGAATGTGCACTTAAGGTAGCAGAAGACCATGCCCCCAATGGGGGCTTACACAATGAATAGAAAGACCAATTTGCAAAGTTTCTGACACCACAGAGTTAATATGTAAAAATTTAGTTGCTAAACAGTTGACTATTTTATGATAAGTGCCAGTTGTGTTCAAGATGGCTCAATTTTAGAATTAAAAATGTGATAATAAAAATAAGTGAAAAGAATTGAAATGTTGATTAACATCTCCAATTATTTTGTAGATGTTGTTGATTACATTTTGAGATATAACCTTATATGTTTTAAACTCAAATTGCTACTCTTTCACATAGATTGCTCTTGAGTAATAAAAGCTAACATTTTAAAAATAAAAAACAGTAGGTTGTAATGTTCACAAAATACATTTTAACATACATAAATTTATTTATAATTTATTAAAATTAATAATAAATAAATTAGAATATAAACCAAAGTTTTTGAAGGTTTTATCTTCTACTTGTACAGATAATTATTTAGACTAAAATTTAGATATTAGTACATAAATATTTATAGGTAGAATGCGAGAATGTTAAACAAAAGCAAATACAATTAGTATGGTTTGCTCAATAAGCTTAAGTGTTTTACATTTCACATTTGACAAATCTAATCTGTACATCTTTCACTGAATATTTTCCTTAGAGCTCTAAGTGTATACAACACTGTCACTATTATTGTTTTTTCATTTTTTTATATTTTCAAAACTTTCATTTTCACTACATTATGATCAAATTCTTTACATGATGCTCTGTTTAGCAATAATAAAGTATTTCTTTTTTATATTAACATTTCTTTATTACTGCCAATAAAGTAAGCAGTATTACTTTTATTGTTCAAAGGTATCTTCATTCCCACTCCCCTTCTCTGCCAATTTTTCTCCTTTTATTTAAAATAATGTTTAGGCAATGGTTGTGCATGCAAAGTGACAGCCAATTCAAATTGTCAGCAATCTTATGAATCAATACAGATGGCTACATGATTGATCCATTTATTGCAATCAGTATAGATTTTGAAGAAAGCATCAGCTGTGCCACAATCTATTTGTTTTCAGAAACTGCATCCTTCTTCTAGAGCTTACCTTTTAAAAAGAGGAGGTATTGAAATGAATGCAAATTCCAGAAAGTAATTTAATCAATAAAACAAAAGACCATCAATGGCAAATATACCTGGGTGGAAAAGTAAGGTAGCTACTTTTTATGAGTAACAATGGTGCAAAACACCAGAACTTTCTAATGAAACGAATTGTTTCTAAGAGCAAAATAATTTCATTAATTGGGAGAAAACATCCTAGTATAAAGATTATATGTAATGAGCACTTATATTGCAAGATCCTAGAAGAATAGGGATGGGTTTTAGCTCTGTAATAAAAGATTTATTTCCCTTTTTTAAATTTAAAGTTCTTTGGTTTCTTTTGTTTGTAAATCACTGAGCAGAACCTTCAACATACGCAGTTGCTGGTTTTGGTTTTTTTTTCTATTACAACAATCTCGAGTACTGTCACTACTAGCCATACCATCAGACTAGTGATGGCATCAAACTCACGATGACCACTTGTATGCCAGAAGAGAACTGAGTTTTCAATGATTGATTTTTCTGAAGTAGTTTTCTATCATTTTTTTTTTTAGTTTTCCATCATTTTTGTACATAATCATCAAATTATATTAGAATGTACTACAAGTTCATTTTCTCAGATGAGAACATTGCATCTTAAATCTAACATGAAAAGTAATTTTAAAAAAATAACACACCAAAACCCAAAAAAACAAACCCATACACATGCCTATTTACATCCAAGGCCAAGAGTTTTAACCACACTGGGTTGCTGCATCCTTTCTCTGCTACATAAAAAAATTTACTTCCATCCATCAGAGCTTTATGTTCTGTTTCTCTCTAATTTTATCCCTGTGCTCATGTTTCAGAATAGTCTTTATATTTGGTGTCTATATTCTTCCTACCTGTTATCCACACTACTGTGGGAACAATCTTTATGCATTATATTTGTTCATAAACTTTAGGAATTGTGCTTATATACTGATACTGAATAAAGTACAAATATATTTCAGGAACAAACCTCATTCAACTTTTATCCTTATTCTTTACCAGTTATATATAGAGAGGCTTATTCCAAGTCAAGATGAAACATTTTCCATTCCTGAGACTGGCCTATTCTTTATATACCTCTGCTATTTTGTTTACTTTGCATACCATTTTGAAATATCTATTTCACTTTGTATCATGAGAACAGAGCCTGTACTCATTTAAAGTTAAAATACTATATCATTTCTCAAACTCACAGTTTATAATTTTGTCTATCTATCTATCTATCTATCTATCTATCTATCTATCTATCTATCTAATCTATCTATCCATCTCTCTATCCATCCATTAGCTATTCCTGGGACATAAGGATGGTATAATTTCATTTGACACATTATCAGGGGAGTTGAGCCCTGGGGAAGAACATAATGCGTGATCAGTGCAAAAGAGGAAGCCTCTTAGTTAGATGGGCTGACATAGCAGTTTCAACAATGAGCTGAAGGACAAGCAGCTATTGTGAGAAAGATGAAGAATCAGATAGCATGTCATAATGTTATATATAGGTTTTCTAAGAAGCAAAGATTATTCCATGTTACCTAATAGCAATAAAAGCAACATCTATTTCTTATTTATATAATCCGTACATATATTAAAACGTATATGTTGTTGTTTTGTGCCATTGAGTCACCTTTGACCTATGAATAGCAGATATAATTATTCATATATTTACCTATCTTTCATGTGCCAAGTCATGTTGAATATGTAACTTTTATAATGTTTATCACATACATGTTTATCATAGATGGATTTTTCTTAGCATATATGCATAATGATATAACTGCATAGAAAAGGAAACTAAGAAAGCAATACCATTTACAGTAGGCAAATAGCAGATGAAATATTTCAGAATAAACCTAAGAAGAGACACAGATAGAACTTTGTAAGGAAAACTGTAAAACACTACTAAGAGAATCACTAACAGACTTAGCTAAATGGAAAATTATACCCTGTTCATGGACAGAAAGGCTCAACACTGTGAGAATGCCAGTCTTGCCAAAAGCAATTTACATATCCAACATAATATCAATACAGATACCAAAATCATTCTTCTAAGAGATAGTAAAGATGTTTGGCACTTTTATTTAGAAAGGAAAGAGATCCTGAACAAGCAAAGCTTTTCTTAAAAATAAAAATGAAGTGATGAGCAAAAAAACAGCTGTTTTCAAAACCAGCTGCACAACTGTAGTAACCAAAACAGCATGGTATTATGACAGAAACATATAGTTCAATAAAATAGAACTGAGAATCAAAAAAACAACCCATCTACTTACAGTTAATTGGTATTTGACAAGGAAATAAAATCTATCAAACGGAGAAGTGACAACCTCTTCAACAAATGGTGCTACCAAAACTGGTCATAAAGCTGCAGAAAACTTAGATAGGATGCACATCTCTTACTATAACCCCCAAAACATCAATTTAAGGTGGACCAATAGCAGTAAGTCTTAAAAACATAAGGTTTGTAAGCAACAATATGGGACCAAACTTAGAAGCCTTGTCATGATAGAAGTTGTTGTCATTGTTGTTAAGTGCCATCAATTTGTAGACCACTCATAGTAATCCTATGAATGAAAGATCTGAACACTTGAATAACTTTCACAGCAACTCTATGAATGAAAGACCAGAATACTTCTATAAGTTTCATTGTTACTCCAAGTCCATAGAATTTCCAGAGGCAAGCTATTTTGGAGCAAGCTGTTTTGGTAGTGGATGCCACTCCTGTTTCCAAGCTTGTTTTAATCTGGGAGCTCCACCAAACACTGTCCACCATGGGTAACCATAATCACATTTGACACATCAGTGTCAGAGTGTTTAGCATCATAGCAACCAGGAATTACCTCAATACAGCAAATGCACAGACCAGTCCTATACCATTTAGAAGAATGTTTGACCATAAACAATTAAAACCAAGCCTGAAAGGCATAGATTAAAATCATCCACCTTTGACTTGGTAGCATAACTTTCTATCCACCAGGCCCACAGAGCTCTCTTGATGTTGTTGTTAAGTGCCCTTGAGCTATAGGCGACTCATAATGACTTTATGAATGAAAGACATGAACACTTGTATAACTTTCATAGTTTCTCCAAGTTCATAGAGTTTCCAGAGGCAAGCTATTTCGGAGACAACCTATTTCTGAAGTGGATGTAATTCCTGCTTCCAAGCTTGTTTTAATTGGGGAGCTCCACCAAACACTGTCCATCATGGGTAACCATTATCGCATTTGAAACATCAGTGTCACAGTGTTTAGCATCACAGCAACCAGGAGTTACCTCAATACAGCAAATGCACAGACCAGTGCTATACCACTTAGAAGAATGTTTGACCAAAAACAATTAAAACCAGGCCTGCGGACCGCAGATTAAAATCACCCATATTTGACGTGGTAGAATAACTTTCTATTTACCAGGCCCAAAGAGCTCTCTCTCTGTGGTTGAATACTTTAGAGTAAAAGCAAACAAACAAAAAAACCTCAAAACTAAAACCAGATTGAACTAACTAATCAGTTCAGTTATAGCTAAAAATTAAGTAACAGGAAAGGATAAAATCAACAAGTGGGACCTTAGAAAAATAAAATTCTGCCAAATATAAAAACATTTTTTTAGAAAGTGAAAAAGAAAAAAAAAGCTTATAGACTTGGGGAGAAAACATTTGGCAATGACATTTCAGACATATGTCTTATATATAAAGTTTACAGACTACTACAGATCTCCCACAAGAAATTGACTGATATGTCACTAATAAAATGGCAAAAGGCACTGAAAGATCCTTCACAAAAGAGAACTTTTGAATGGCCTACAATGATGTGAAGAAAATTTAAACACCATTGACAATAAGAGAAATGCAAATCACAATAAAAATCAGATACCATCTCGCGCCAGTACCAGTAGCAAAGTTTAACAAGACATAACAGTTAACAAGCAATAAATGCTGGAGAGAATGTAGAAAGATTGGAACTCTCATGCACTGCTGATGGGCTTATTAAAAGGTACAACTACCCTGCACGGAGCTCTGGTAGCCTAGTGGCAAGAAGCTTCACTGCAATATTGAAGGCACATGGTTTGAATCCACTAGCTGCTCTATGGAAAAGAGGGGGAAATCTCCTCTCCTGCCTCTGAAAACCTGCTAGAGGGTCAGCTATGGGTCCATTCGGACTCTGTGTTACACAACAACAACAGCAACAACAACAACA
>NW_006400133.1:1394537-1397320 GCF_000299155.1 Elephantulus edwardii
AAATCTCTGTAAATGTTCACTAAAACTAATAAAACTTAATAATAATAAAAAAGATAAACACTGCATGAGACTAAAATTGTGAAAATCAAAAGCATAACTGGGCAAGATATGTATAAATGTTTAAAAGTGAAAGGGGAAAGGAAGAAGAGAACAGAAAAATGAGAAGGGGAAAAATCACTAGGATAGCAGAGGTTAATGGGCAAGAGAATTGTTTGAAGTAATAGGAAAGATTGGATGGGGACATCAAAAGATAGGGTGATAATAGATTTAAATTAATATGAAGTGTATATGAATGTTTGTAAGCAAGCCAATCAAATATATGAAAAAATATTACTTCCCTGAATTATAAATCAACTTCTAAGCATGAGCAATTGCACCATATATAGACTATAAATTCTGAATGGGGAAATATTTTTTCCATTTTTATATTTCTAGTATCTATCACAAAATTTGAAATAGTCTTGAAGCATTAGTATACTATAAGACTAGAAATGCTTACTGGAGAAAATCAAAGAATACAGCCTTCAATGAATTGCATCTCAACATCAGGAAGACAAAAATCCTCACTACTCGAGTGATAAGCAACATCGTGATAAATGGAGAAAAGATTGAAATTGTCAATAATTTCATCCTACTTGGATCCACAATCTAAACCCTTTGTAGTAGCAGTCAGGCAATCAGGGCACATATTGTACTTTACAAGTCCTCTATCAAGCACTTCTCCAAATTGCTGAGGAGCAGTGGTGTCAGTTTGAAGGTTCAAGTGTACCTAATTCAGGCCATGATCTTTTCAATCATTTGCTATGCATTGGAGATTTGGACAATGAATGAGGATGACAGAAAAAGATTGATGCTTTTGAGCTGTGATGCTACAGAAGAGTTTTACATATTCCTTGAACTACCAAAAGAACAAACAGACATGGTTTTGAAAAATTCTAGTCAGAGATCTTCTTAGAAAAAAAGATAAAGACTCTTCATTTCATCTAACATACTTTGGGTATATTTTTAGGAGAGGTTATTACTTGGAAAAGGACATCATGCTTAGAAAGTAGAGGTCAGTAGAGAGAGGAAATCTCTCAACAAAATGGATTGACACAGTGACTGTGGTAATGGACTCAGATGTCTCAGAGATTATGAGGATGGCACAGGATAGGTCAGGGTTCAGGCCTGTTGTTCATATGGTTGCTATGAGTCATACTTGATGACAGCTTGATGACTAAGATTATCCTGACTCAGGCTATGATCTTTTCAACTTCATTTTATGCATCTGCGAGCTGGATGATCAATAAGGATAAGGAGGGAAAAAATCCCCCCCGATAAATTTGAATTGTGATACTAGAGAATAGTAATGACTATCCCATGGACTGTCAAAAGAACAAGCAAACAAGTCTTGACAAAAGTGTAAACCAAGCTGTTCTTCCAAGGCAAAGATGGTGAAGCTTCATCTCACATACTTTGGGCATGTTCTTGGAACATTGTTCCTTGGAACATTGCATAATACTTGTAAACGTGGAGGGTCAATAAAAGAGATGAAGACCTTCAACAAGATGGATTGACATAGTAATTGAAGTAATGGTTCAAGTGTGTCAGAGACAGTGAGGATGTCACAAGATAGGGCAGGGTTCGTATCTGTTGTTTATAAGGTAACTCGTTATAAGTAATGCTCAAATTGAGGTCAGCTAAAAACAAAAGCAATAGTATCCAGCAAAGAATAAAACAAGTTATACAATTTAACTTGTTTTTCTCTACATATCATAATATTTTTTATAATGTAGGGAGGTAGGTGGCTTAGTGATAAGGAGCTGTCCTGCCATCCCAAAGGCACACTATTTAAATCCACCAGCTGTTCTGTGGAAGAAAGACAGGAAATTAAACCGCCTCTGAAAACCCACTGAAGGCTCATCCATGATTTGGATCCCAATCAATAGTACAACAACAACAATAATTCTTTCTTGGTGAAGACACTGTATCATATTTAACTATTTCATGTCTGCAACATCAAGCAACACATCAAAGTATTAGCTTTATTTTAGTATTTCTTATGCATTAAGAAATACATTTAATGCAATTTAAAATTTTGATACCTACACAAATATTTAATAAAGCTTCATTTAAGATAATGCCAATTTGTCATATAATCATTGTTGTTGTTGTTGTTATGTGTCATAGACAGATCTGAAACCAGTTCTATCCTGACCCAATTTCACAGACTCAGACACACCTACCCCCACTGCCCAGTTACTGCATCAAACCATCTCATCTGGGTCGTCCTCTTTTTTACTGTACCTCGACCCTTCCAAGCATGATGTGATTCACCAAGGATTGGTCACTCCTGGCCACATGTGCAAAGTATATGAGTCAGAGCTTCAAAATCTTAACCTCCAAGGAATAAATTGGTTTCATTCTCTCCAAGACAGACCTGTTTGTTTTCTTGGTGGTCCATGGTATGCCCAAGACTCTTCCCCAGCACCACAACTCAAAGGCATTGATTCTTCTTCTGTCATCCATAATACTTGTCTCACTCTCTGATACATAGCAAGTAATTGAAAGACCATGGCCTGAATCAGGGATATCTTAATCTCTAGATTTATATCGTTGCTTCTCAATACTCTTTAGAGGTCCCTGAGAGCAGATTTTCCAGTGCAATTCCTCTTTTGCTTTCCTGACTGCTGGTGCCAAGAATGTTGATTGTGGAGCTGAGCAAATTATAATTGTCAGTGTGTTCTCTATCTGTCATCATGCTGTCAATTGGCCTGGTGATAATCTTTGTCTTCTTTTTTTTT